>NC_056744.1:1255364081-1255589081 GCF_019279795.1 Protopterus annectens | reverse complement strand
ACAAACTCTGTGCTAAGGCCTCTGAATGATGCCTATGGGTAACCCCCCCCCCAGGCCTACACAGACAGACTACATCAGGTCAGACAGTGGGATGTTAGTTCTGAAGGGGTGGAAGTCAGAAACTAATATGTAGGTCACTCAAATGTACGACCTGTAGTACACTGATATGCATCTAGTAGGCATCATAGATTAGAAAACATAATGAAATGGAGTACCTGACATACTAGTACAGTCATAGCAAATGTGTACAAGTGTCAGGTGTGCCCCCCCAATCCTGTGTAGCAATGTAGAAACAGTCAGGTGTGCCCCTCCCACACATCCTATGTAGACATGTAGTAACAGTCAGGTGTGCCTTCCCCAAAATCCTATGTAGAAATGTAGTAACAGTCAGGTGTGCCCCCCCCCGATCCTGTGTAGCAATATAGAAACAGTCAGGTGTGCCCCCCCATATCCTATGTAAACATGTAGTAACAGTCAGGTGTGCCTCCTCAATCCTCTGTAGAAATGCAGTAACAGTCAGGTGTGCCCACAATCATGTGTAGCAATGTAGAAACAGTCAGGTGTGCCCCCCTTAGCCTATGAAGACATGTAGTAACAGTCAGGTATGCCCCCCCAGTCCTATGTAGACATGTAGTAACAGTCAGGTGTGCCCCCCAATCCTATGTAGAAATGTAGTAACAGTCAGGTGTGCCCCCCAATCCTGTGTAGCAATGTAGAAACAGTCAGATGTGCCCCCATATCCTATGTAGGCATGTAGTAACAGTCAGGTGTGCCACCCCAATCCTGTGTAGGAATGTAGAAACAGTCAGGTGTGCCCCCATATCCTATGTAGGCATGTAGTAACAGTCAGGTGTGCCCCCCAATCCTATGTTTAAATACAGTAACAGTCAGGTGTGCCCCCAATCATGTGTGGCAATGTAGAAACAGTCAAGTGTGCCCCCCTTATCCTAAGAAGACATGTAGTAACACTCAGGTATGCCTCCCAGTCCTAGGTAGACATGTAGTAACAGTCAAGTGTGCCCCCCAATCCTATGTAGAAATGTAGTAACAGGTGTGCCCCCCAATGCTGTGTAGCAATGTAAAAGCAGTCAGGTGTGCCCCCATATCCTATGTAGACATGTAGTAACATTCAAGTGTGCCCCCCAACCCTATGTAGACATATAATGACAGTCAGGTGTGCCCCCCAATCTTATGTAAAAATGTAGTAATAGTCAGGTGTGCCTCCCCAATTCTGTGTAGGAATGTAGAAACAGTCAGGTGTGCCCCACATATCCTGTGTAGATATGTAGTAACAGTCAGGTGTGCCCCCCCATCCTATGTAGAAATGTAGTAACAGTCAGGTGTGCCTCCCCAAGTTCTGTGTAGCAATGTAGAAACAGTCAGTTGTGCCCCCCATATCCTATGTAGACATGTAGTAACAGTCAGGTGTGTCCCCCCAATCCTATGTAGAAATACAGTAACATGTATGTGTAGGTATAATACCAGTGGAGCACAGATGCCCAGAGGTGGCCAAGGTAGCAGGATAGATTGTAGCATTTGTACATTATGCAGGCATGTGTGTGTTAGGTTGGTGTGTGTTTCATACTGTGTGACAGTGGTCAGTATGTATACATGTTGAAGTATGACCTGGTGGCCATTGCCCACTACTGCTGATGACAGGGCCAATTCCTCACAACTGCAGTGGCAAAGACAATACCCACAAGTATAACACATGCTAGCAGTAGGCCATTGTAAATGTATGGTGGTAATATGTGTTACCATCTGAAAGATTGACATGGCATGGCTGTTGGGCTAGATATACAAGCAGTACACAGGGGAAAGTACTCCAGAAATATAGTAAATAATGTATAACTGTGAAATGGACACACCCTTAGAATTGTACATACAGGTATGCAACACATTATTTGGGCCTGTAGTAGGGAATACCGGTGTCACTGCCTGAACACTTGCAGATCACAAAGGTGATAGGACTGATATATTGGGAAACAGCTGATGTACCTGCACATGCCAGCATAACTGGAATTCCCCATGCACATCCTTGCGTCAGATGCAAGTAGTGTCCATAGCACACATGCACCCAACTCACCCAAACACCACCTACAGGTACCTCTCTGGATGTATCCCTGCTGTTGGGAATGGATGCAATATAACCCCCACATGTATATGGCAATAGCGAAATAATGCAGCATGCAGTGCAGGTGTCCCATGCAATTGTGTCCCTAGCTGTAGGTAACACCCTGCCAGCATCCACACCATCTGATCAATACTGATAGAAAGTATTGGCATGAACACCTATTACACCTACCCCGTCACCCCAGGGGAATATACTGTATGGCAGTTTGGGACTGTAGGACTGACAGAATGCAATGGCCTGTCAGAGCTGGCCCGCATCACCACCAAATGGCCTACAGGCCTCTGCCAAAGGCCTGTGTCTCACCCGTACTGCCAATGTATGTTGTGTCATGGACACCCAAATAACAATATAACACACTCAATATAAGCCATATGCAAGGCCATGTGGATAAACCACAGTAACATGTCCACCATGTCCCACTGCATGAACTGTGGACCAACACCAAAACACAACTGTGATGAGTTGATAACCTTAGGGAAAGTATCAGAGAATGTATGCATAATGTATGGAAGAGGATAGAATAATAAAGGGGGGTGGGAGCATGGGCAGCATGGAATGTGCAAGGTCCGACACACAGCTTTGTGCACACACTATCCCTGGCTGCAAACACATAAATGGGTATCTACAAACTTGCCCATATACCACAATAGGGGTAATGTCCTGACTTATGACCCCTGCCTCTGGATAACCTGTGTGAATCTGTACAGCTGTGAGGTATTGCCACAGCAAGATAAGGCCATATTGTCATGTTGATGGATTTGCAAGCATGGGATCCTCTGCCAGTATGGTACCAAGGTGCTGAACTGGATACACAGAGCCAGCAGCAGGTGTCTGCAGCTGCCCCTCCAGAATAGCATAACTTTCCATGAGCAAGAATGTCCACCTGTCTATACTTGAGGACATAAAACATCACAGTGTATAATAGTACACGTCTTTTTTTTTTAAAAACATTTTTATTAAATTTTGTTAATAAACATGGACATAAAGTATTAAAAATAAACAATATAAAAAATAATAACTATTTACACTATATACAAACATCCATGATAGACATTTGTTTTATCCAAGAAAGTTAATCAATATTTATCTAACAATCTCTCCAATTTTTGGCAAGCTAGTCTTTTGGGTGTTACATTTGATGATCTCTGATAAATAGTTTGCATTTCTTTTTTACATACAGATTTTGCTATCGAAATAAACTCAATAAACATAAGATCTTCCTTATTTTTCCAGTTCAATGTAATTATTTTTTGAGCAATAGCTAGAATTAACCAAAGAACAGGTAACTGATGTCTAGGAATTACCCTTGGGGTAGGGACATTGAATAATATCAAAGAGCTAGTAATATGACAGTTATCAGACCACAGAGCTTTTGCGAAATGTGTAAAATCACTCCAGTATTGTGTGAGAGATCTACATTCGATGAACATATGAACCCAGTTGGCTTCAAGAATATCACCACACCTCCAGCATTTGCTTTCATTACTCTTGGTTATAAGGTCAATTCTGTGTGGAGTGTAAAAGCTTCTATGAATAAATCTCCAGGTATATAGTCTCCAATATAAAGATGATGAAGTGTCTTTTATTGAATTTAATAACTGTTCCTTATTATCATTAGATAAAGGTTCACCATTAATCTTTATGGAGTAATTCCAAAAAGCTTGGTCAAAAGTCTTCTCGTAGGATTTTATATACAGATGATGTGCTTAATTTATGTTCAGTGTTTGTCAAACTACACCATATGAATAGTTGTATCAATCTTGGTACACTAGTTTCCAGATTTATTGACACTCTCACTTTATTTTCAAGAAACTGTCTTAAAGATTGAATACAGAGCCAATTATCTTGACAGACATTATATCTGGCTAAGAGAAAGTTCATTGGTTGGATGTTCTTATTGTCTGTAAACTGGTGCCAAAACTTTAGATTATTCTCTTTAAAATTCTGCATCTTATTGATATTGAAGTTATCTAGGCAACATGGTGTATAAGCTATGGGAAATGTAATGAAAAAGGTGTTCTTTAGACTATAATTGTTGTTGATTATATTTTGAAAATATAAAATATTTGGTTTATGCCATGTGAGAAGTGGTTACATTTCATATTATATAAACAATATTCACGGAGTATCCAAAATATTTTGTTAATTCCAAAGGTTTCCTTAAACTGGGTTTCTGAGTTTTCAGAGGAAGTTATATGAATTTCTTTCATGCAGTTGTTTCCAGATAGAGGTGTATATGGATGAAATCCAGTGTAGTATTATGTTAATAATAACAGATTTGGAATATAATTCTATGTTAGGAAAGCCAATCCCATTACTGTCCCAGGCTCTAACATGCCATTTATAGGCTATTCTTGGTTTCTTTGGGAACCATAGAAAAGTTAGTAATAGGGAATCTATTTGTTTAAAGAATTTCTTAGGAGGAGGTAAAATCAATGGTTGTATGTAAAATAAAATCTTGGGCAAAATAATCATTTTTATTAATGTAAGTCTGTCTTCCACGATGAAAAACATTTTGTTCACTTTTTAGTCAAGTCACTGATTATAGCTACCAGTTTAGTGAAGTAAAATTTAATAGTCTCATTCCATTTATTTGTAATACTTATTCCTAGATAATCTGTCTTATCGTTTTCCCAGTTGAATGTATTGTATTTTTGAAAATTGCTATTTATTTTCTTATTGATTAAAAGTGTTTTGGTTTTATTTTGATTAAAATTGAGCCCTGGGATTTTTCCAAATAGAGTTATGGCATTCATGATATGTTGCAAAGAACCTTCTTTGTCACTGGATGTTAGTAGACTGTCGTCAGCAAAAAGCTGAACTTTTGGACAGTATCCCTCATTAACTTGAAATCCTTTGATATTTGGGTTATTTATAATAAATGAAGCAAAAAGTTCCACCGATAAAGCAAAAAATAATGGGGATAGAGGGCAACCTTGTCTAGTTCCCTTAGGAATTTTTACTGGGGATGACAGACATGAACCAAACTTAACAAATGCTTTAGAATCACTATAAATATTTAATATCAGTTTAGTGAAATCTGAAGTAAAGTTCAATTCTTTAAAGATTTTTTGTAAGTATGACCAACTAAGGGAATCGAACGCCTTATCAATATCCAGACTAATAATAGTTGTTTCTTGTTTTTGTTTGCAATGCCTATTAGAAATAGTAGCTTAATAATATTGTTGTGTACTTTTCTATGTAAGATAAAGCCAGTTTGATCAAAGTGTATTAGATTGGGTAATATATTCTTTAGTCTTTTGGCCAGGATAGACATGAAAATTTTATAATCAATATTTAACAATGATATGGGTCTATAGGATGCGCATAGTTGGGGGTCCTTACCTTGTTTCAGAATGGGGGAAATTATTGAGTACTTCCACGAGGGAGGGAAAATGAAGTCTTGTTCAACCATGGAGAATGTGTTAAATAATAACTTTATTGTGTGCTCTGGAAGAATTTTATATATTTCTGGGATTATCCCATCTAACCCTGGGGCTTTATTATCCTTCAGATTTGTAACTTATTCTTTCACTTCTGCTAATGTTATTTGTTTATTTAGGGTACTATTTTGTTGTTTTGATAGTTTGTCGTGATATTTTCTTGTAGAAATGTTTCTATTACGTCGTCTGAATCTAGTGGTGATTGCATGTCATTGATTGACCAATAATGATTTCTAAAGGCTTCTAATATACCTCCTACATCAGTTGTTCTTTTTACTATGTTATTATTCTTGTATTTAATTTCATTAATTATATTTTGTTCATTAATTTGTTTGTATCTGATAGCTAGTTTATGTAAATATCTGGGGTTTACTGAATAGGACTGTAGTTTAATCTTTTCTAAGCTTATAGCAACCTTATGATTCAATATTTCTAAATATTCGTGGTTTAGCTTAGAAATTTCAGTAACTACTGCTTTATCATTTGATTTTAAATTTAGTTTTAACTTATCTATTTTGGCTTGTAAATCAGAAAGATCCTTGTCCCATTCCTTTCTCCTTTGAAAATACCAAGCTTTAACTCCACTAAAGATGTGAACTTTTAATGCATCCCAAAGTATGATATCTGTTACTTCACCATTACTGTTGTTTTCCATAAATGCATTTATTTCTTTTAATAACCACTCCTTAAAACCTTTTAACTTAGTAACATAAATGAAGAAAAACAAAGCAAAGTTGGACACTGCTGACAGCTTAAAAAATCTTCTTTATTCCTAAAATCACAAGATAAGCGCTTTCGGGATGACCCTTCTTCAGATAAATAAAATGAATGAAATGGTTTGCTTATATACATATAAAAAAACAATCACATTCAACAGATAACAAGCACATTCAATGAAATACACGCCTACTTTTCAAAATGGGCTTAATTGGTATAAACTCATTTAAACCTGGCTTCCTATTTGCCATTAAACTGGCAATCCATTTAGTTTCTATTGTTTCTGTTTGAAGCATAATATCACCCCCCCTGGTGCTTGGTCTAACATTTGCAATAACCCTAAATTTAAATGTATGTGTAGGAAACAAAGCCACATGCCTACATAATGCATTTCTGTCATCTTTGTTCCTGATGCTGGAAAGATGTTGAAGAATCCTTATTTTGAACATGCTATTTGTCTTGCCTACATAAAAACTTTGGCAGTGACAACACTCTGCTAAATATACTATATTAGTTGTATGACAGGTTGCTCTTCCTTTAAAGTGAAACACTTTGTGGGTGATGGGATGTGTAAAGGCAGTATCTTTATTTATGTAGGGACAAGCTTTACATGAACCACAATTATTCATTCCTGTTGAATATGGTAAAGCATAAGATGCATTGGATATGAAAGGTTCCTTACATAGTAGATCCTTTAGATTTTTATTTCTTCTATATCTAAATATAGGTTGGGGTCCCACTATACCCCCCAGTGTACTATCACTGGTCAGGATGTTCAGTTTTTCCTCACTATGTTACAGATATCACTGGTATTACTACTATAATTTAACATAACCTGCGGACCTTTATTTATGGTTTCACTTTTGTTCTCGACCTCATCCCTTTCAAAAGTTCTTAAAATCCAAGGCTTATAATCACTGGATCGTTTGGATCTACCTCTTTCCACTGTTTTATTAACCAAATTCTGCTTATAGCCCCTATCATTGAAATTCTCCTTGAGTTTGGTTGTTTCCTCTTCAAAATCTGATTCTAAAAGACATAACCTAGAAACCCTACTTACCTGTCCCTGTACTATATTGTGATATGTATATCTAGGGTGCATGCTATCAAATGCTAACAATGAATTCCTCCAGCAATCTTTCTTATGTAGCTTGGACCTAAAGCCTGTAGTGTCCTGTTGTATACATACATCTAAGAAGTCTATGGAACTGCTTGACTTATTAATAGAGAACCTAAAAAACTCCGTAGTGGAATGTAAATAGTTGATGAATTTACCTAGTTCTTCCTCTGTCCCATCCCACAAGAGAAAAGTATCATCTACAAAACGTAGATATAACTATATAGTGAAACCATAAATAAAGGTCCGCAGGTTATGTTAAATTATAGTAGTAACACCAGTGATATCTGTAACATAGTGAGGAAAAACTGGAACATCCTGACCAGTGATAGTACACTGGGGGGTATAGTGGGACCCCAACCTATATTTAGATATAGAAGAAATAAAAATCTAAAGGATCTACTATGTAAGGAACCTTTCATATCCAATGCATCTTATGCTTTACCATATTCAACAGGAACGAATAATTGTGGTTCATGTAAAGCTTGTCCCTACATAAATAAAGATACTGCCTTTACACATCCCATCACCCACAAAGTGTTTCACTTTAAAGGAAGAGCAACCTGTCGTACAACTAATATAGTATATTTAGCAGAGTGTTGTCACTGCCAAAGTTTTTATGTAGGCAAGACAAATAGCATGTTCAAAATAAGGATTCTTCAACATCTTTCCAGCATCAGGAACAAAGATGACAGAAATGCATTATGTAGGCATGTGGCTTTGTTTCCTACACATACATTTAAATTTAGGGTTATTGCAAATGTTAGACCAAGCACCAGGGGGGGTGATATTATGCTTCAAACAGAAACAATAGAAACTAAATGGATTGCCAGTTTAATGGCAAATAGGAAGCCAGGTTTAAATGAGTTTATACCAATTAAGCCCATTTTGAAAAGTAGGCGTGTATTTCATTGAATGTGCTTGTTATCTGTTGAATGTGATTGGTTTTTTATATGTATATAAGCAAACCATTTCATTCATTTTATTTATCTGAAGAAGGGTCATCCCGAAAGCGCTTATCTTGTGATTTTAGGAATAAAGAAGATTTTTTAAGCTGTCAGCAGTGTCCAACTTTGCTTTGTTTTTCTTCATTCGTGTTACCTGCTTAGATTGGACTTTGGCGTTTTACTGGATATTTGCTCTTTTACTATTTTGGATTTGTGTATCCAGTATTTTGCATGCTATGGCAGCAGATCCCATTATGCAAGATACTATTTCTGTGAGTGGGCATCAAGACAAAGCAAGTAAGAATGTTTTATGGCATCCTAAGAAAGCCCTAGACTGTGGAAATCCACTACTGAATTTGGGCTTCTCCACTTGTAAAATAGGCGTAAACAGCTCTAAACCAGTAGCTGTGGACAGGAATTTTGAAGAACTGATTCGTGATTTAACTTTTAAAGTGAACAAACTGCAGAGACTCCAATGGCAGGCATACCATCTAGAGGCCTGCATCCAGTATGGCGTAGTTCCGAGGGGTATGCGGATACTTTGTATGCCAGCACAAGGTGACCGCTACCCGGAACTCTTGGCCAAATGGCAAACCATCAATATTGAGACTAGTTTTAAGTATATGTCCCTACTGAATGAGTTCTTTTCTCCAGAGTTGGATAATTTAAAAAAAGAAGTGACTGAATTGCAACAAAAACTTGAAGTTGAATTTAGCGATGGGCAATATAGTGAACGTATGGAAGCACTTTATATTACTTTTACTGAGAATGACAATAAACTAAAAAAACAGAAAACGGGTAAATTACAGAGGGACTTCTTGGATTTTACTAATGGGAACATCTTCGTATGGCCGAGGGCCAATGAGAATAGATCAGTGATCAATACTGCAAGGGGATTGGCAGATTCAACCAGGAGGGGAGGGAGGAGTGATGCGACGACGATGATGACGAACGCAACGTCTGAACATAACACGTTTCCCACGCCATTTCAGAAGGAGAAGGAGAGTGGTATCGGAACGCGTTTTGCTACAGCGAACAAAACAACACATGAACCTAGGGAGGAAGAACCAACGGCGGGTTTGGTAGATGGACTAATGCACGTAAAACCTATTCAAGTACAGGAGGGTCTTGCCAGTGTTACGGTTGATACGATAAACCTAGATACTGGTTTAAGTCATGACACAGGTACCTGCCCTTCACAACAAATTGATGTAATGAACCCTAACCCAGATGGTAATTCCTTGGGAGCACGTCCCAAGATACAAGGATTGAGTCACAACAATTTTTTGGGATTGTTACCAGCACCGGTCAAAAAGAAAGGTCCCTGGAAGCGGTCCGTGAGCGAGGACAGGGGGACCGAGAAGAGAAGGAAAATATGGGACTGACTGTGGACAGTGATATGGGTATTGTTGTTAATTTATCATCTTATGTTCTGAACTCTAGTGAATTAGAGGTGTTGAATAAGGGATTAACCTTTATTCCGAGCAAAAATGGTTGTTATGATGAAATGTTGATAGATATTATGTTATATTGTAGGAATGTGTCATTGAAGTTAATGTATGGTAACAGCAATGAGAAGGGTCATCTTCTTAGAAAACCCAGTGGTTTTGTTCCGCAATTAACATCTAGTATGAACTTGTTTGTTAGTGCATGTGAGAAAGATATGATAGATTATTATAAAGAAGCAAATTTTAAGAAATATCATAATTTATCTGCTGAACAAAGGACAGCACTAAAAGGCCTCATTGCCAACAAGGATGTTTTGATAAAAAATGCAGACAATGGAGGTGCCATTGTCCTTTTGGATACGATATGGTACAACAACAAATTGAATGAGCTATTACAAGATAGTAACACATATTTACTCATAAATCCCTTAACTGTAAAAAACATTATAGATAGGGTGAATATTCAATTGAATGCTCTATTGTATGAAATGAAAATATCCGAGGAAACTTATCAGTTTCTCAAAATAGAGAAACCAGTTACTCCGATCTTCAAAGCACTACCGAAGATACATAAGTCAATCCATAACCCACCCCTTCGACCGATAGTATCTGGGAGGGGGTGGGTTACAGAGAATGTGTCAATATGGGTGGAACATACCTTAAAACCCTATCTAGACCAAATGGGTAATGTGTTGAAAGATACAGCACATTTTTTAAGGCTCCTAGGTGAGGTGAACAAATCCTATAGTAAAAACTTATTGATGGTTACCATGGATGTTCAAAGTTTGTTTACTGTGATTGATAACAAATTTGGCATTGATAGTGTAAAAATGCTCTTGGGTGACCTAGGGGTCAATGATGAAAAGATATCACTTATTATATCATTATTGAGTGTAGTTTTGGAAAATAACGTTTTTCTGGGAGGCGATGGCATATACAGACAAGCGCAGGGGGTAGCCATGGGAACCCCCTGCGCTAATACATATGCAAATTTGGTTCTCTCTCAATGGGAGAGAACACATGTCACTAACAATGAAGAATGGAAACATCACCTACAGTTATATCTACGTTTTGTAGATGATATTTTTCTCTTGTGGGATGGGACAGAGGAAGAACTAGGTAAATTCATCAACTATTTACATTCCACTACGGAGTTTTTTAGGTTCTCTATTAATAAGTCAAGCAGTTCCATAGACTTCTTAGATGTATGTATACAACAGGACGCTACAGGCTTTAGGTCCAAGCTACATAAGAAAGATTGCTGGAGGAATTCATTGTTAGCATTTGATAGCATGCACCCTAGATATACATATCACAATATAGTACAGGGACAGGTAAGTAGGGTTTCTAGGTTATGTCTTTTAGAATCAGATTTTGAAGAGGAAACAACCAAACTCAAGGAGAATTTCAATGATAGGGGCTATAAGCAGAATTTGGTTAATAAAACAGTGGAAAGAGGTAGATCCAAACGATCCAGTGATTATAAGCCTTGGATTTTAAGAACTTTTGAAAGGGATGAGGTCGAGAACAAAAGTGAAACCATAAATAAAGGTCCGCAGGTTATGTTAAATTATAGTAGTAACACCAGTGATATCTGTAACATAGTGAGGAAAAACTGGAACATCCTGACCAGTGATAGTACACTGGGGGGTATAGTGGGACCCCAACCTATATTTAGATATAGAAGAAATAAAAATCTAAAGGATCTACTATGTAAGGAACCTTTCATATCCAATGCATCTTATGCTTTACCATATTCAACAGGAACGAATAATTGTGGTTCATGTAAAGCTTGTCCCTACATAAATAAAGATACTGCCTTTACACATCCCATCACCCACAAAGTGTTTCACTTTAAAGGAAGAGCAACCTGTCGTACAACTAATATAGTATATTTAGCAGAGTGTTGTCACTGCCAAAGTTTTTATGTAGGCAAGACAAATAGCATGTTCAAAATAAGGATTCTTCAACATCTTTCCAGCATCAGGAACAAAGATGACAGAAATGCATTATGTAGGCATGTGGCTTTGTTTCCTACACATACATTTAAATTTAGGGTTATTGCAAATGTTAGACCAAGCACCAGGGGGGGTGATATTATGCTTCAAACAGAAACAATAGAAACTAAATGGATTGCCAGTTTAATGGCAAATAGGAAGCCAGGTTTAAATGAGTTTATACCAATTAAGCCCATTTTGAAAATTAGGCGTGTATTTCATTGAATGTGCTTGTTATCTGTTGAATGTGATTGGTTTTTTATATGTATATAAGCAAACCATTTCATTCATTTTATTTATCTGAAGAAGGGTCATCCCGAAAGCGCTTATCTTGTGATTTTAGGAATAAAGAAGATTTTTTAAGCTGTCAGTAGTGTCCAACTTTGCTTTGTTTTTCTTCATTCGTGTTACCTGCTTAGATTGGACTTTGGCGTTTTACTGGATATTTGCTCTTTTACTAACTTAGTAACATAGGCTGGGATTCTTTGAAAAATTATCATATCATCTTTTTTCACAGTCAAGCTGAACAAAAAGGCACTGTGGTCAGAGAGTTGACATGACTGTATTGCAACATCACTTATTTTAGAGTAAAGAGTGTTAGCCACAAAATCTTAACAATATTAGTTTGTGTGCCAAATCGGAAAGAATGATGAGTCTACTGAAGTGAATTTTGAACTCTTAAATTATGTATGTCTCTAAAATTCATTGAGGCTATAAAACTGTTTACCTTTTTAGCTTGTGTGGTTAGTTTAACCTTATTATTTTTAGAGGTGTCTTCATCTGATAACAAGCAATTGAAATCTCCTGCCAGAATATTTTTTCCCTTTGCATGTAAAGTAATGAGATCCAAGAATTGCTTCAAGTATTTAGTTCCTAGACCAGGAATACAGTATGAGTTTACCAGTGTGAAGCATTTCTTATTAACTTCTAGCACTACTAAGCTTAACATTCCGTCTTTATCTGAAAAGGTGTTTAAAATTTTAGGTAGTTTATAAGTATTATTCCATAGTATAAGAGTACCTCTCCTTTTGGTTCTAAAACAGGAATCCATGAGAACTGTAAAACCATCAAATGATAATTTTTGCAAATCCTTCTCCAGCAAGTGGGCTTCCTGCAAGAAGATTATCTGAGCTCTGTGCATTGTAATGAATTTAATTAAACTAGCTTTTTGACAGTGTTATTTAAGCCATTAATATTTAATGATAAGCATTTATATATCATCATTTGTTAAAGTTATATTTAGAGCATCAATAATACCTTCCAAGTATAATGACTTGAAGTAATTCATGAAGTTATGTATCATGGATGAGTCAAAAATCTTTAGAAACAAATTCTGAAACCAATAACTAAGAAAACATACATACATGGAACCTAAAGTTCCAGGTTTAGTTAATAAATTAGCTAAACCACCCTTTAACACCATCTCACACACCAAAAACATACATAAATAGCTTCTGCTTTAAATGTAGTATATGCAAACAGTAAAGCATTTCTAAGGTAACTCAAACAAATATGAACATAAAAAGTCCATCAGGCAATCACAGTGGATTTGTATGTAATATTGTGTAAACCACTACTAGGTAATGGAAAATAAGGAGTCAGTTTCACCAATTACCCTAGTTACTTTATCGACATAAGCTTCTGATACCTATATATTTCATACCTGTATTACAGTCTCTTGTGTTTATAACTATAGCAATACAGAAAAAAGGGGGGGGGCCATATGTTGGTCTATTAATACTAACTGAACAGAATAGAGTGACCTAGAACATTTTAACAATCTATTCCTACAGTGTATGCAGTCATACAAAGATTTGAATAATAGTATCATAACTATCATTGCAACTGAGTCTGATTATATTGCTTTAAATCTGCATCAATGAAAATACCTAATATAGATTAAAGTTGCTTAAGCATAAAAGTAGCAGAAGGAAAAGGAGAGACAATCCTATATATATCTTTGCATTCAGAATATTAAAGAAATTGGTTGTTAAGTAGTCAAATATTAATATATTATCATTTAGGGCATGCTGTCAAAGCAAAGAATGGTATCCTGTCAGACTTCAGTGTTTTAGAGCAACAGACACAGGATGCAATTTTCCTCATTACACTAGTAAAATAATCACTCCATTAAAGTCCTAGCTTGTTAAATACATATTTAAAGTGATTCCATACCTTTAGATGCATACAAGATGAAAAAAAACAACCAAAAAAAAAACAGTTACTTTTTCTTCTAGTTTTATTTTCAGCTTTACTTCCAGGCTTTTGAGTCATGCATTAGTTCAAAGGTCATGTGATGTCATCGCTCACTGTATTCTTGCTTCCACATGAGCAGCCTCTACAGTGAAAAAAATCATGAATAGCCCTTCTCTAAAAATGTTGGGAAAGTAAGATTTTCCCCATAAATCAATAATTTACATCCCTTAAACTAAATTAGGTTAAGAATTAAAATTACATTTAGTTAATGTAAAGCACTGAATGTTGATATATTACACTAAGAAATGCAGATTTTAAGTAAAGACATATATAATAATCATGATATGAACATCTTTCAAAAATGTCAAGAGGAAACAAAACTATCTTAAGTAAACCATCTCCTAAGGGCACTTTTGTTGTGGGGATTCCATACAGTATAATCATAATAGACTAAACAGTAAACTCTAAAGTGTTACCCCATCACTAACACACATGAATGCTTTACTTTGGAAATCATGAATTAATAGTAAGATAGCATGACTTTTGTATCCCAAATGAATATATAATGAAGTTAACTGTGCCCCAGTTTTAGTAAACATATGGTATGAAAGAAGAGGAAGAAGAAGAAGAAGAAAAATGTATGTGTATATATATACATATATATATATATATATATATATATATATATATATATATATATATATATATATATATACATATATATATATATATATATATATATGTATATATATATATATATACATATACACACACACATGTACATACAAACACACATACACACACACACACACACACACACACACACACACACACACACACACATATATATATATATATATATATATATATATATATATATATATATATATATATATATACATATACATACACACACATATATATCTATATAGCTATGTGTGTGTATATATATATATATATATATATATATATATATATATATATATATATATATACATACACATACACACACACATACATGTATACATACATACATATATGCCTATGCAAAATAAAGACCTTTGTTTTGTATATGTATTCCAATAAAATATTATGCAAAATAAAGACACTTTACCTTTGCTTTCTGTATATATTCCAATAAATAGTTCTGCAAGAAAGTATTTAGAATTATTTGATAACAATCATGTTTGTCCTTTAATTTTTTATTTGCACTTTCTTTGATAGTCCAAGTGTTCTTAGTTGCATGCCTTTTCAGATGCTGTGTAGGCCATTACATGTCCTCTATATCAGTTA
Source organism: Protopterus annectens (assembly GCF_019279795.1). Classification (NCBI taxonomy): domain Eukaryota; kingdom Metazoa; phylum Chordata; order Ceratodontiformes; family Protopteridae; genus Protopterus; species Protopterus annectens. Next base: position 1,255,573,789 of record NC_056744.1, on the reverse strand, counting down.
GTATTTTTTTCTTGTGAATAAAGTCCAAAGCCTCTGACAAAGAGCTAAAGATCTTCTCACCTTCTGGTAAAAATATTTTTATCCTGGAGGGAAAGAGAATTTGTGCTTTGATGTTAACTTTTTTAAGAGATTTTATCAAGGGAACACATTCTTTCCTTCTAGATATGACAGAAGAAGTATAGTCATTGTCAAAACGAACGAGTTTGTCCTTTATCTTGATGGGAGAATTATTCCACGCAGAATTCAGAACCAAATCCATATCTTGGGAGAACAAAAATCTAACAATGATGGATCTGGGGTTAGGAGAAACTGTTGTTGAAGCAGGTTTTGCTAGAGACTGGTGAGCCCTCTCTATACCAAAGGAAAGGGCTTTAGGAAGATTTAGTGCTGTTGGAAGCCAGTTGTTAAGAAAGTGTGTCATATCAGTTCCCTCTTCCTTTTCTGGTACTCCATAGATTCTAATGTTTTTTTCTCCGTGACCTACTTTCTAGGTCTTCCAGCTTTTCTGTTAGTTTTGTATTCTGTTTCAAAAGAAACTCATTTTGACTTTCACATTCCATCAGTTTGCTATCCGTATCTGTTACACATTCCTCAATAGAAGCAATTTGTTCAGAATGCTTTTTAGCCATTTCACTAAGGTTGTCCAGCTGTTTACTACAGTCTTGTTTAATAGTATCTATTTTATTCTCTAGTTTGTCCATTTTTATAGATAGTTCTTGAATAGTAGTTATTTATGTTTGCACGTCCTTCTTTACCACACTGTCCTGATGAGAGTTCTTCGAGTTACTCATATTTGGATTTCTTGAGGAAAAACATCTTGACAGGAAAAAATAATAAAAACTTATATTTTAGTACTAATTTTTGAAAAATAATAAAGAACGTATATTCACAAATCCTCTGATATACTTTTGGATTAGTATTTCCAAAAATTAGGTTACATTTTCCTGTCAGAATAAAAATGTTATAAGCAGAGCTAATGTTCAGTGCTGCTAGCAGTCTGGCATCTTGGCCACACCCCCACAGTACACATGTCTGAATATCTCTGCTAACACCAGTACCATGTAGCAGAAGCAGCATAGACACAATCACCTACAGCACACACTCACTATCCCTTGTACAGTTTGACCCCATATTGCCAAATGATCTACTGATACCCTGCAGAAACAGTTTGCTATCTGTATGAGTACAACACAAAGGTCTGCACTGGACTACAAACCACCAGGAATGGATCCACACATTCAATACAGAAGGGCATACTGGGCATGATCACACACTTAGAGAAATTAAGGCAATGTCAGACAACAACATACTGAAAGGTCATACCAGGCATGATCACACACTTAAACAAATGACGCCCATGTCTGCAAACAACAGTGGACCATACATATTTGACAGTTGCACATGTTAGCGCAAACACTCCTCAGTATGCACCAGTCATGCTTTGCAGACATATTGGTTAAGAATACAGACATATATCCAAGGACAATACACTGTAATATGCCAAAAGTAGACATACATAAATGTGTGGAAAAGAGTGACTGTGACAAAGAGCCATCCATCGTGAGGCCTGTCCCACCCAGCACACAGCCAAATGGCTACAACCACATGATGTGTAAATAGGCAGGTACTAGGCTATCGGCCCTGGGGCCTATACAAGCCCAGCCAAATAGATACCCTGGCTTTTGCCAACCAAGAAAATTGTTTTTCTGTGCCACTGTCGAGCAGAGCCACAGAGGTGATCCCCGGGGTGAATTTCCTATTTCCCATCCAATCATATGTCAATCATATGTAAATGTCACTCACTGTAGAAATTAGTCACTGATATCCGTCAGCATTACAGACTATGTGGTGCAAGCTAGCTGTGCAACATGACTGTACAAGGCAGTAATCATCTCGCAGCTGTATACATGTACCTGTGGAAAATAACCCTGCATGCACCTTCGTGTGGTGTGTCAACCTCTAGATGAATGGGTTATAGCCCATGCACACACACTGCCCTTCCCATAGCCCTACTATGACAAGCCTGCTGATGTCATCCACTTTGAAATACAACTTTGGTAATGGAGTAGCCCAGTAATCTCTGTGGTGTATCCTAAAACTGAGAAATGCTGTAGTGTACTGAACTAATTAGGTAGGATTTCTAATCCCAGACATGATAACTGTGTGTGTGTGTGTGTGTGTGTGTGTGTGTGTGTGTGTGTGTGTGTGTGTGTGTGTGTGTGTGTGTGTATGTGTGTCTCTGTCTGTGTAGGTAGCAATGCTTTTTAGGCTAGTCACACTCACTACAATTCAAATGCTCTACTATGGCAAGGCTGCTGATGTCATTCACTCTGAAATACACCTTTGGGAAAGGTGTAGCCCAGTAATCTCTGTGGTGCATCCTTTAACAGCGTAATGCTGTAGTGTCATATAGTACTTTGGTAGGGGTTCTAGTCCCACACACGGCAAGTGTGGATGTTTGTGTGTGTTCCTTTGTTTGTGTAGGTAGGAATTCATTTTAGGCTAGTCACACTCACTACAGATCAAATGCCCTACTTTGGCAAGGCTTCTGATGTCATTCACTGTGAAAGACACCTTTGGGAATGATACAGCCCAGTAATCCCTGTGGTGCGACCTATAACTTTGTAATCCTATAGTGTGATAAACTAGTTAGGTAGGAGTTCTAATCCCAGATGTGGCAAGTGTGTGTGTGCGTATGTGTGTGTGTGTGTGTGTGTGTGTGTGTGTGTGTGTGTGTGTGTGTGTCTGTCCTGTGTAGGAAGCAGTACTTTTTAGGCTAGTCACACACATTACAAGTCAAATGCCCCACTTTAGCAAGGCTGCTGATGTCATTCACTGTGAAATACATCTTTGGGAAAGGTGTACCCCAATAACCTCTGTGGTGCAGCCTATAACAGTGTAATGCCGTAGTGTTGTATAGTACTTTGGTAGGGGTTCTAGTCCCACACATGGCAAGTGTGGATGTTTATGCATGTGTTTCTTTGTTTGTGTAGGGAGCAATGCATTTTAGGCAAGTTACACTCATTGCAATTCAAATGCCCTACATTGGCAAGCCTGATTATTTCATTCACTGTGAAATATACCTTTGGGGAAGGAGTACTCCAGGAATCTCCGTGGTGCGTCCTCTAACTATGAAATGCTGTAGTGTAATAAACGAGTTAAGTAGGAGTTCTAATCCCAGACAAGGCAGGTGTGTTTGTGTGTCTGTGTTTGTGATTCCTATCCTGTGTGGAGGTGGCTGTGAGTGTGTAACAACTGGACTCATTGTGGAGCAGGTTTTGCAAATTTTTTATATGGTGGCCCTATTATATGTCACAATGTCCACCTTACAAGGATAACAGATGTGAAATAGCCAAGAGGTTGGGGTGGCAATCCATACCCCTACATGTGACATCAAGGCCTGGTGAACAAAGTTAGCAACACTTGTATTACACAGAGAACACTCTCAACCCATGTCTCATACACAAACACACTTGCCTATGCAACAACTGCTATGTTGCTATTACTCTGCATCTTGCCGACAGATAGTAACCATGGTGTGATTGCAGTGGACGACAGAGGGCATGGCACCCTGTCCATCAGAAAAATATGCACGTACATGCACCCTTCACTATGCTCCTCACTGGACACCTGCAACACCTGCGTTGCCATCAAATGTGACCCACAAAGGACATACCATGTCTTATACACATGCCCTGTATGGACAGATGCTACTGACACCAGGGAATACCTGTATCATGCTATCAATGTAGGTGCAGGGTCAACCTGATATCCATTCCCTGTTCCCAACACATGAGGCCAGGAGAGGCACATCTGATTATAACAATATGTGTACACAACATGGGCCAGACACCTCAGGTACAGTTCCACATGTCACTGTACATGCATGTGGGACGTGTGCACATCCCAGACAGTGTCCATGTTATGGAATAAAGAACACATACATGGCAAGCATTGAACAGCAGTGGCCACATACAATAGTTACCCAGGTGACTGGATGGTAAATACAATACCAACCTGTGTGTGCCAATCAAGACACTACTCCCCTGAGCCACACTGCAGACCATTGTGATGTGGCCTGATGCCAAGGTATACCCTTCACCTAGCCTTATATAGCTTTCAGGCACAGTCAACCACTATGCACCCGTGAAGCAATGCACGCATGCATGTCAGTACTGGCACCCTCTGTCTGTGTGTGTGGTGTATGATGCTTTTAACCACATTCACACTCATTACAACCCCCAATGGTATACTGAAGCATGTTATCTGATGTCAGACACTTCCACATACCCTTTGCCCATATAACCTCCAGATAACCCCTGTGGTGAATGTGATACCTGCACAGTACTGTATTGTGGCAAACTAACTAGTGAGGAAGTGTATTCCTGACCCTGACAAGTGTGTCAATGTGTGTGAGTTCCTGAGAGAGTGTGGCTGTGTTGATGCTGACACCTGTTAATGCAGACAGGCATGTGTACTACACCTACTGTATCGCTACCATATCACTGTTGCAGATGATACTCACCATCACATATACATTTGGAGAGCTCCTCAAAATGTAAGCTATGTGGCACATCCAATAACTGCATAGACATGTGATAGCAATACTTAGTCAGTCAGGGGTTTGATACCCTCTACTGGTAGGATGTTCTTCTTCTTCTTTCGGCTTTTCTCAGTTAGGGGTTGCCACAGCGGAACTCCAGTCCGCTAATGATTGGCAGTAGATTTTTACGGTGCCAAGGTGCCAGCTCTATGCCCAATCTTCAACGAAGGCACACCCATTCATGCATGACTTTTGCATGCCACTCGACCGCGGGGAGGACATGCAGACTCCACACAGAAGGTGATCCAGCTGAGAATCGAATGGGAGAACCTCTTGCTGTGAGGCGACAATTCTACCACTGCACCACCGCAGCACCTCTACTGGTAGGTGTGTGACATAAACATGTTTAGGTTTTACTCTCCCACCCCATCCCTGACTTATCTTTGCCTCTGTCTGCCTCTGGTGGATGTGGAGAACTGCACCTGCTTTGCTTAGGCAGCAGCATATGTTTTGTAAGTGATGCTCATAATCAGTTGATGGCCTCTGCATGAATTGCAGCCCTCCTCTAGCTGATTGCATGTGGAACAGCTGTGGTAACATTCCCATAGCCAATTGCATGAAAACACACTCCAAAATCTAGGGACATCATGTTGGTGTTGGGCCTTTTCAGTCACTGTGAGCAGATCCTAGATCTGGTGTTTGGCAAACAGCATCACAGATGGATTGGGGATTTACCTCTAACAACATACACTGTGGAAACAGGCCAACACACAGTAGGGGGATGTGCCTGACATGACTACAGAATGTAAGTATTGCTATTCTGCATTTGGAGTAATGTTGGTTTAACAGGCTGTGTGTGGATATGGCTGGTCTACATGTTTTAATACCTGTCATGACAGTGCTATGTTTCTGAGGAAACTCCCATCTGTAGGGTCATCTGCAGACTGGGCAGTGTGCGGTGCCTTTTGTTACTTGTGTTACTCAAAGAGCACCTATCTGTGAACTGCAGATGCATAGTGTGAGGATTGCATTCAGTATATGGTGACAGCCATGAGAGTTACTGACTTCATATCCCTCATAGGCCATATGTTACAACAAAACCTGTTACAACAGTAAATGTATAAGGTTATCATGGCAACATGTCAATATTGGCCCTGTGTTGTGCCTCCAGCCAGAACTCTGTCAACCTTTGTACATATGTCATGCAGTAAGAGGTACATATTTTCTGTACAACATAATTAATTGACATCATATCTGATAACAAGCCAGTGAGATATCAGACAGCTACACATGTTATATATAGTAGGGATTATATTTGAGGACATAACCTGTACATATGGTGAATGTCAACAGTGTGTGTATTTTGAATATGTACCTTGGCCTGTGTACAGACTGTGGTAGGTGTCATTGTTCTTGGTTCTGTTCTATCTGATGTTACATGCTGCTCCACTGTATGTTACCCTATCAGCTTACATTTGTAGGGCCAAACACACACATGCCCCATACCACAGACAGGCATCGGACCACACTGTGTAGTGGCCCAGTATATGTAGGGTTAGTATGTGAGTGGCACATATGAGGATGGTGTTGATCAGATAGTCCATATACTGTAATATTACACTAACTTACTGTATGTGGCTGTGGCTGTGTTCACATTGGTTGTGGTTATACACTTTCACACAGGTGTCTGTTACTCTGTGCTGTGACATGCCTGTAGAGCCTGTTGTGTATGCAGGTACATGTGTATTCCTCCATAACAAATGTAGGCCAGTGTTGTGGCAGTCTATCTGTAGCCTGCACAATGCTTTGTTACATGCCTAGCAGCTTAGTGTACTTACCCAGTGTGATGTTATGTCCAGATACTTACCAGATGTACTGCTGCCAGGCCACCATAACAGTCATGTATGTCAGACAATGCAGTGGGATGCTGTACAGATGTATGTCATTAACTAGTGGGTAGTATGTGACCATGGCACCTCTGTACCAGTGGTTATTATGTATCAGGACAGGCAGGGATGTGTGAACGCATAACCTATGGGGGCAAATGTATACCAGTATTTACATGATATACCCATCTACATGGCTATCAACATCCACATTGTCAGGCTTGGTCCACAAGTCTTGCACTAAGGGGTACTGTGTATACCTTTGGACTGACCAGAGTGTGTAAGACTGTCCATATTTATTGGTCATATCTCTACTGTAGTCCACAGGTCCATTACTATGCTAGCAGTGGTACTGTACTATGATGTACTTAGGATGTCTGTCAGTAGCCAATGGCACACATGTTAAAAGCAGATGTGGCCTCCTACACACAACATGTCTGTGAAGACAACCCCTATTACAATAGCAATAGTCTACATATATACCTGCAATACATACCTGACATCTCCTTGCGCTAAGAGGTTGGGACTATTGAAGCTAAGATAGGGCTCCACTCCATGTTCAACATATGGTGACCATATATGTATATATAATTATCCAAATATCTATATAGATATATAAACATATACATATCAACATACATTGCTAGATATGTATATGTGCATATATATATATATATATATATATATATATATATATATATATAATATACATATATATATATATATATATATATATATATACATATAAATATATATATATATATATATATATATATATATATATATATATACACACACACACAGCAATATATGTATACACATATACAGATAGAGATACATATGCACATATACTTATGGATATCTACAAATATACTTGACAGTAATAGGTATAACCGAATAGATATGTATGCACATATAGTTATAGATATCTACATAAATAGGCATATGTGTACACATAGGATATGTATACACACACACACACACACACGTATATGTATATATATATATATATATATATATATATATATATATATATATGTACATACGAAGAGATGTACGCATGGCCATATATATGTTGCACTCTACAGATGTGTATACAGACATATGCATGAATATACATCTGTATGTACATGTAGACATATATCAACCTATTATATGTATATATCCATATTCTTGTCATGTGTAAACCTCACGGTTGTGTATACCCTCCCAGATGTGTTGCACTGTATGTATCTGCTATGTGCACATTGTGATAAAACAACATATGTGATGCAACAGTTATATTAATAACAAGTACTACACAATTGTGGAAGTAAAGGCAATTGTTCAATACTAATCAATATGCGTATTGACAGATATATTGGAAAACAACAGTTGTCTTCGCAGTGGTCATGGAGTAGTGTTTAAGTGTTGTAACTATAGTGTACAGGGTCCTGGGTTCAAGACCTGCAAGGGCTGTTCACTTTGTTGCTGGGCAGAACAAGGGCTGTCGGATACAAAGTGGTTAAGCCAGTTTTGAGCAGCTTTAAGTGCATTTGCATGGGTTTGTGTGAAGCTAAGCAGTGCTAAGCTACGGGTAAACGTACGAGCGCTTACACAGTGTAGGCTTTGCTTAACAGTGTGCAAATCAGCTTAGCTGTTATATTGCAGCAATGTTGATACCTGCTAAGCATGGCTTAACCCTGGTAACCAGTTCACACCACCCAGTCTGATAACATAGCAGGGTGATGACATCTGTAATAAGTGTTTGTAATGCCATGTACAATACATATGCCTATGTGCTGTCATTACAGTAGCAAGGTATATGAGTGTCATGTGTGGGACACAGATGTATATGAGGCCTGTACAGCACTGTTATCCATGTTAATGTGTTACATACAGGGGTAGTAGCCCAGGGTACGTGCTGTCACACTGGCATGTAGTGTATCATGGTGGTACTACTGTTGACAGTGCTTATCCGAGCAAGAGTAGAGTGTTAAATGTAGTACTGACAACAGGCATACCTTCAGGCATAGCTGGACTCTGAGGCCTCCCTGTTGTATCCCTGGTGTGTGACCTGTGTCACAGTATATAACCCTTACTGGGTAATAATCCGACATGTGGAATGTAACTGTAGGCCACCGTCTCTACAGCACATGTTAGTGAGGGCTTCTGACATGTTGTTATGGCATACATATTGCTGTCAAATATCTATCTGTCAACACATTCATCCTACTGCATAGCTACTTCCCAAGCTGATGACTGTCAGTCCCTGTACAGATGTGCAGATGGCAGGTATCCAGCTGGGATATGTACAGTCAGCCTAAGCTTTATTGACACTGACATGTCTGCCCAGCTGTGTAAGAACTGGCACATATAGGAGATAATACCCTGCACACACCACATGCCACGGGTACCTCCACTACAATACCACAGTCAAGAGAACATGCTGGGGTAGAGGTCTCCATCACAGACACTAACCATGTGTTATAATGCATGCTGAATACATGTCAACTTGATCACCTGACTGGCCATGTGCAGAAGGCACCTGGAGGACTGGCTGATGCATGTCACTCTCACCCTGAGGGGCACCACAGTAGTGTCTCTTGATAGATTGCCTGCTGCCACATGGCAGGTGGAAGGATACCACTGTACATACAACCCCCTACACAACCCATCTCTCCTCGGACAATAGCTAGGTACACAGCTATGACCACCTGCCGCGATGCATCCCAGTACTGAGACATGTGTACTTGTGCATGACTGAGTATAGCAGTGTCTGTGTGTTAGCACACCTGTACTTGGGAATTCCATGAAGGCCTTCACAACCACCGCAACACCCATTTCCATAGTCAGTTGTGGCTGCTGCTGTATGGGACATTACATGTACCCTTTTAAGCTCCTCTCCATACTGGATACACAAGCCTTGCAGTACCAGCACAACAGTGTTGTACAAATGGGTTGATAGGCATGGGATACCCATTGTGTTCTGGCAAGTGTGTGTATGTGTGCATGTCCGTATATCAGTGGGGTACAGCATCCTGAGGCCACATACTCCTATTACAATACCTATTGCCACATAGTAGTACAGATGGTGTTGTTGCTGCCCATAGGTGAGCCATGACAATGCAACACCCTACTATGCGTGTGGCATGTGCAGAAGATGCATATCCCTGTAGTACCACTGTTGGGATATACAATGGGTTGTACCGCAGTCATGGCCAATGTGTGATAGCGGATATGTCAGAGTGTCATCATGGGTTTCAGGGAGTACAGCATCCACTGGGGGACGTGGGTGCTGTGTACACTGTCATTACACCAAGGTACACCTTGTATATGTCTCATGTACCATATTATGGTTATCACTGTCACCAGCAACCATACAGGTAACTGATACCACAATCCAAGCCAGTTATGCATGTGCTATGTGCAGCCTACCTGCAACACATTGGACACATGGTCAAGTAAGTTAGCAGCGATAGGCCCAGGTCTTTCAGATATGTGTCTGCCTGTTATGTGTCTGTTAATGTGTATATGAAGTTATGTCACACTCTGTATCATCCATATGCACCCATTACATCCCCCATTAGCATACTGTACATGTCTGGGGATGTTCTGCATGTAACATGTAACCTGGAACACACCTCACCCTAAACACTGTGTGGTGTGTGCAATGAAAGCCACACACTTCGGTATCACTACATACCTAGGTAGGGGACTAGTCCCAGTGTTGCCAAGTAAGAGTGTGCATGTATGTGGATGGGTCTACATCAGGTTGCAGAGTATACACGTCCCAGCGGGTCACCTGTCCATGTGTCACAGGCAATAACTGTTATACAAATCTGTGACGTGTTCAACTCTACCTCAGGTATGTCACAACCATGGTGCCACCACAGTGCCATACCCCGTTGCGGAATATGACTGCAGACCATCCTTGTGCTGACACATGTACACCTACAACCCAAATGGATAACATTATACAGACCGCAATCAACCGGTGTTACTCACAGCTATAATGCAGCATTGCTGGACGGCTACACTACCTGACATATATGCATTACACTTTACTCCTTACAACATGTTACACTGCAGTACTGTGGTACACTGTAGTACAGTCACCATGTGCAGCAGAACCATGTTAGCCTGGCCCTGCATCAATGGTATGGATGACAGGGATGTGGCACAGGTATCATCATATGCACAGGGTGTGTTGTTGGTTTGCCAGAAGCCGAGAGTGTGCCATACATTTGACACCATGTGTGTGGGTGAGGGGTGTAATGAGGTAAACTGGGTGTGGTGATATGGTGTGTGTAGGTATGGGGTTGCCCTAGGTGTGTTTGTATAGTGTGTGGGTATGCATGCACACAGTTCTGCCATGTGGCTGCCCTACACAGGTGTTTATGGACAGCTGCAGACTATACCTGGAAGGGTGTGCAGTTCACTGCCTCCAGGCAAGGACACATGGACTGTGCCTGCCAGGGGTTCCATGGGTACGTCCAGGTACAGGCCTCGATGTGCTACTTTCACCTGACAATGACAAATGTCTGCTAGAACCAGGTCCTTCCTGGGACTGGCCAGGACCACTTGTTCATGGCCTGCTGTGGTGTAGTGTGGACAGTGCCCCCCTCCGCAGTGCCATGGCTGGTACTGCCAATACAGGAGCCCCTTGGTGTCCTAGCATATCCACATTGACTGCCAGCTGTTGGAATTGTTGGCCTATGTCCACTCGGCTATCACCGCACTCTCACCACATGTTCAACCATGGACAGACCACAGTTGATGAGGGCCATCATCTCACCAGACCATCTATCCATGAGCTTGGTTAATGCATGCATGGAACAAGACAGTTCACAGGAGTTGTCACTTGCAGATGTGAGAGCAGCCCTCTGCAGCCTCAGGCCCTTCTGTTGTAACATTCCCTACATGCCTGAGCTGCCATGACAGCCTGAAACATGTGCCTGCTGGTAAAACAGCTGTGTCACATCTGCCAAGGCCATGATGACCAGTGGCCCTACCATGAGCACCCTGGGACATCTGCCTATGTGGTGCCCTGCTGGACATCTGGCTATGCTTGCTACAACCAGACACAGTAGGCATGGTTACCACACTTTCCTGTGCACTGTCACCAAACACCAGCTGTCCCTCCGCTATGGTCACTGGTGATGGGGTATATATAGGCACTGAAACTGTGTGTGGGGTTGGGATGGCTAAAAGGGGGATGTCAAATGATGGTGCTTTTTCGGCCCCTGACAACCCCACCTGTGCCTCAACAGTACTTTCATCATCTTCGGTGTCTGTATGGACACCAACATCAGATTGCATGCAGGTGGGACCCTGACCCAACTCGTAACCTGTGGAGGAAAACAATAAGTGCACTTTAAGACCTGTACAGCATTGAATAACAGTAGACACACACACACACACACACACACACACACACACACACACACACACACACACACACACACACACACACACACACACACACACCACCTTAATATCTACCTGTCCATGGCTTTACAGACAGTCCCATGTATATTCCCATGTGTTCCCCATCCTGCATCACACTTGGTAACATACACTCATTGATACCACTCATTAATATGTCAGTCCTCTAAATGCCAAGACAAGTGATCACAACACAAGACCTGTTACTCCATTACCTGCCTGACTTAAGTGGAGTGGTTTTACATGGCCTCACTGCTGTCATTTAGTGTTCACCCTGTGTATGTCCGGACAGCATGAACATGGCCTCTATATCTGGGGGCTGCTATGTTCACTCCATAATATCATTCACTGCAGTGTCATGTGTATGTATTGCTCAGTACATGTCAGATATGCTGCTCAATCAGCCTATCCTGTGACAACTGTAATATATGTCTACACTCCCTGGTGTTAACTAGTAATTTCCCAATGCAGCTATAGTGCTGCATATGTGGGTTGTCAGTCACCTATCTGCTGAATGTGATATTAAGGGTATACCTGGTGTCTACCTTCCCTCTCAATGCCAGTTCCATGCTACAGACCTTATTATACTATCAGCTGTCCTGTGATTACATACATGACAAGTATTTCTGGTGTGTCATGTGGCAGTCCATGTCCATGTACTGCATTATCCCAAAGGGAGGTACTGCTGTATGAACAACCCCACAATCACACATGTGCATACATGGCCACCCACACAAACACACACACATGCACACATGCATCCTACATGCATCAGCCTCCCTCCACTTCACCAGAGTGACCCTACAGACAAACTAACTACCCACCAGGATGCACACACACCCATACAGGTGAGATTGCACAATGATAGTACAAACAGCCCTCCTATTACCCATCTGTCAACATGCATAAGATATGGTACACAACAGCATGCAGTGTAGCTATAGTCAATCCATGCTAGCAACAGTATACATGTATGTGATGCATGTGCTGTGCCACTAAGTGATGCCCCTTCCCCTAGATACCACTGCACCCATGTACACAGTATTGTTATGCATCTGTTCTGCACCCTACCATGTACTGTGCATCACACCTCACAGGTGCACAACCCATTGCTGAATGTGTAGTACTGTGTCAGTTATATCAGCTTTAATGCTCACAGCCCCTATGTTTTTCAGCAACACATACCTCTGATGATGTGTGGACAGATGTCATTTGTGAATGCCTGATGTCTGATGTACAGCTCTCAACATCAGCGGACCATGTATGACCAATCCAATACTATTATACTGACAACCACCAGAGTATATCATGGCTATGTGGGGTGTACACACCCTTATTGATTTGACACACCCTTCCTTGATCTTCCATGGGACCACATCACTGCATATATTAACAGTACATGAGCCTGATATGTGACATATGTCCTGTACTTTCACATGCAGTGTCTACAGAATGTGTTATGTGTGTGGATGCTGACCGCGATGCATACACTCCATGGGGCATTTGTGTGCACACCCTTATCATGACTGTTTGTTGTTGTTATGTGTACTACAACAGGCACTACTCCTGGCAGGGGTATACTTGCATGGCCCATCTGCATTTGCCAGTGTATGTTCAGTCTGCCCTACATATGTCCCCCTAATCTGCATGATTGCAAGGTCTACCCATGTGCACATATCTAGGTGTTCATACACTGCGGTCACTATTGATGTGGGGGTAGGGTTATGTCTGCCACAATTCCTGAACATGACTATGTGCAGATACAGCCATTCTTAGCATCCTTAGGATCCCTGCTGCAGTGCACTGGTGTGTCATGCTGATACCCCCACCCAGATTCAGCATTTTTGCAGATGCCTGACAAGTAAGGCCTACACATGTGTGTCAGTTTGCAGTGTCCCGTACACTGAACACCACATGTTCCAGCCTAGTCCCAGCTGATAATGTGGACCACAGTAATACCTTATGCCATAGTGTAACTCTGCAACAGTTGCCATTGTCCTACATGTATATACACTGGTGTTGCACTGTATATGGGTGTTGTTCCAAACATGTCCCTACTGTAGGCCATGTCTCCTACCATTATGTTCCTCCCTGTGGACACATTCCACAATGATAGGATGTTAGTTATCTTGCAGGTGTATGACATACCCTTCCAATAGCCCATCATGGTCACCACTGTGATGCTGTGCATTTAACAGCAACAATATGTGCACATGTACAGCATGCATTCTGGGTAGGAGTGTCAGATGTGTGCATGGAATATACCATAGCCATTACATGCCCGGTGTATTGGCAAGCATCTACATGAACCATACTCTCCAGCTACAGGCTGCTGCCTTGGTGGTATACTGGAGAGACCTACATAAGAGGGTGAGTGATGCAAAGTCAGTGGCCACACCTGTAGCATTGCTAAAGGGTGTTTGCAGCATTAAATACATCAACAGTACATGTCCACAATACTACCACATATGCACATCTGTTTATCACTACTATGCAGCAACAAACTATGTCTATGACATGTCAGATATGCATGATCTACTTGTACAGATTTGGATGCATATGCAACAGTGGTCTACTGATGTGCCTTGTGGCCTTACCTGCATGTACCTCAGCCGGTGTGTGGGCAGCACTCACCTTCACAAAGGTGTCCGGCAGTTGGTGGCTATGCAGATTGGCAGTTGCCACAAGGATGGCTAGGAGCTCCTCCACACGTCAGGGGGTATGGATGGTATGGCCCCCGCTGTTGCCAGGTGATCCCCCCAGAATGCAGCAGCACGGCGACATGCATTGCGAAGCAGGTCAGAACAATGATGCCAGATGTGCTCATAACTGCGGTTGTGCAGTCCGACATCATTAACCCTGTGGACTAGGTCATTCCACAAGGCAGTCTGCTCCTGCTGATCATAGGCGGCCTGGCCAACCAAGACAGGGTAGTGCTGTATTAGATGGTTTACCACAATGTTGTTCTTGGCAACCAAGTAGGCCAGAAGCCTTCCATGTGACATTTTGTCTGAAAGACATAAAGATGGACCCAGGTGTGAGCAAGTCATGCAACAAGGTTACCACAGTTCATAATACACATCACTGTCACCCCCCCACCATATCAGTGGCAAAAAACTGTACACACAACTCAATACAATAGGTATGGCTACAGCTTACCTACCAGTGGGGCAGATATTGTATTGTACCACACTTTGTGCAATGTGTATGTAGCCATGTTCCCTGTGTGGACACTATCATTGCTGGCCTGTTACAGACTATTCACCTGCATGCCATTGTCAGGGCCACTATGGTTCCATATATGCCTGTGCTATGCTTGCTATGTGGTTGCTGCACATCTGACATTCTGTGTTATTGGGGATATCTATGTATGCTGTTGGACATGTTCCGGGATTGTGTAGACTATTACTACCACATGTGTTCTATAACAGTGGCACAATAGCATGTATATGTACTATTGGCCAGCAGAACCACCTCTAGAAACTCATCTGCCCATGTTACTAGGCCACATCACATGTGTGACCCACCCTGGGGCCTCCTCTTGTACAGGTCTGGCAATACCTTCAGGTGGAACAACCTCAGGGGATGCCCCCCCCGGGGGCACACACAGACATGGTCTTGTCCCCCGAGGTCAAGTCCAGGGTCTGTTCCATAATGGGCTCCACAGACACATGTGGGATGTGCTACATCACCTTGAGGCACACAGTACACATTCACAGGGCCCACATGCTCCTGCTGCTCAGCATCCAGGCCAGGCACCTTCGAGATGCAGACTGCTGTTGTGAGTAGCAGTGGGTGGGAGGCTTGTTCCGATTGTGTCCATATTGGGGCCCATGGGGCTTCCACATCACAGACCACACACACCATCCAGGGTGTTTACCACCACATGTGTCACATACAACCTGTGTAGGCTGTTCTCTATATCTACCAACCCTGACCACCTCCACAACCATACCTGCCATACTTCCTGATATTCCCATTCCACACTTCACAGACAAGGGCAATGTGGTCCCAAAAAGGGGTTTATATGTGACATACCCATCCATGTTGCACACACTGACAGCTGTAGATATTTGTGTGTATTGCTATATGTGCTGTTCCCTCGCACATAGGATGCAGCACTGCGGTGGCAATATAGGGGACATGTATTTACATACATATATGTTTGTGTGTGTGTTTGTATATATGTAGATATGTGCATATGGGTATATATCTATATATGTGTAGATATATATGATGTATATATCTGTTTATATATATATATATATATATATATATATATATATATATATATATATATATGTCTACACATAGGTATCTGTATATTTGTGGACATACATGTAGATATATGTAAGAGTGGTACAGGATATGTATGAGGGTGGTGTGACAGCGGTGAGGTCTGCGGTGGGAGTGACGGATGCGTTTAAGGTGGAGGTGGGATTACATCAAGGATCAGCTCTGAGCCCTTTCTTATTTGCAGTGGTGATGGACAGGTTGACAGAAGAGATCAGACAGGAATCCCCATGGACTATGATGTTTGCAGATGATACTGTGATCTGTAGTGAGAGTAGGGAACAGGTGGAGGAGACCCATAGAGAGGTGGAGATATGCTCTAGAGAGAAGAGGAATGAAGGTCAGCAGGAATAAGATAGAATATATGTGTGTGAATGAGAGGGAGGATAGAGGAATGGTGAGGATGCAGGGAGTAGAGGTGGTGAAGTTGGATGAGTTTAAATACTTGGGATCAACAGTTCAGAGTAATGGTGAGTGTAGAAGAGAGGTGAAGAAGAGAGTACAGGCAGGATGGAGTGGGTGAAGAAGAGTGTCAGGAGTGATTTGTGACAGATGAGTACCAGTAACACTGAAAGGGAAGGGCTACAAGAGGGTAGTGAGACCAGCTATGTTAAACGGGTTGGAGACAGTGGCATTGACAAAAAGGCAGGAGTCAGAGCTGGACATGGTAGAGTTAAAGATGTTAAGATTTGCACTGGTTTTGACAAGGGTGGACAGGATTAGGAACAAGTATATTAGAGGGTCAGCCCAGGTAGGAAGGTTTGGAGACAAAGCCAGAGAGGCAAGTTTATGTTGGTTTAGACATGTGCTGAGGAAGGATGCAGAGTATATTGGAAAAAAGATGCTAAGGATGAATCTGCCAAGTAACAGGAAAAGAGGAAGGCCAAAGATAAGGGTTATGGATGGGGTGAGAGAGGATATGCAGGTGGTTGGTGTGAGAGATCAAGATGCAGAGGACAGGAAGAAATGGAAACAGATGATCCGCTGTGGCAACCCCTAATGGGTGTAGCCGAAAAAAGAAGAAGATATCTATATATATATATATATATATATATATATATATATATATATATATATATATATATATATATATATACATACATACATACATATATATATATATATATATATATATATATATATATACACACATATATGTATATATATATATATATATATATATATATATATATATATACATATATATATATATATATATATATATATATATATATACACACAAATGCATACCTACATATGGGGTACATTCAGACATCATGTCCACAATCTCACAACACCTTCCTGCACAGCAGCACTGTTCTGCCTTGCTACAACACAGACAGGTGCCATATATGGACACAGTCTGACATTAGGGGGTATATGTAAGGTCAGATTGCAGGTAACCCTATTACACACCAATGGCGTTCCTGCATGCTACAATACAGGTTACCCTGCAAGAGGTGGGCTGTGGAACCCACGTGTCCATCATTATGGCATTACTCCCACCTCCAGCTATTAGCCACAGTAATATACATGCTTCCCATTACACAACACACACTATGTTGGCTTACATCTTGTCAGTTAGTGCTGCTCTGCACAGTTGACGGTTATGGCCTACTACCCACAGGGACAGACTCTATTGTCCTTAGCAGTAGTTCAGCTAAACATCATTACAACAACAACACCTGATGGCTCATATAAATTATTCCACATCATCTATCCCACTGTTATGGACCAAGTACTGCAGTCATTTACATGCATATATACTTCACATACCTGCTGTGGGAATGATGTCTCTTCTGGATATTTTGCTGAATGTTTTTTTTTTTTTTGTTTGTTTTTGCCTTTCAAGCACTCACTCGCTCTCTCTCTCTCTCTCTCTCTCTCTATCTCAGTCTCTCTCCAGTAAATGGATTGAGCTGCTTTGAATAGATTGCAACATGGCTTTTGTAGGTGATGCACATGATCAGGTGATGGCCTCTGCACCAGTCAGTGTCCTCCACTTGCTACTTCCATGCAGCATGCTTTGTAGTACTTCCAATTACCACTGTCATGGAAACCAATTCTTATAAATCCTTACATTTATTTTATTTATTTTATTTTATTTTATTTTACATTTGTTTACCAGGATAGTCTGACTGGATACATGTCCATTTTCAGCAGAGGCCCGGAGAGAAAAGCTCCACAAAGACAAACTTACATAGATTACACAGAAGTTAGCAAACAATTATAAAAACAAAGTGATTATATACAATGGGTTAGTAGTGTTCTTTAGTAGGGACTCACAATTCTCATGGACAGACAATTAAAAGTAAGAGACATCAGATTGGAAGCAGAGCTTGGAGATGCAGTTACAAGTTATGATAATTGCAGAATATGCTTTTAGTTTATAACTTAATCAGGGTTGGTATATGGGCATAGCCAATTCACTTTGAGATACTGTTTGAGGTTTTTTTTGAAGAGACTTTTGAAGGATTGTAGGGTTATATAGTTTGGCAACAAAGTCCAGGTTTTGCCAATGAAGTTGCCAAACATGGATTCACCAGCAGAATTATTAGCTTTGTGGGTTTGGACCAGTAGTTTATCGGCTGACCGTAGGGATCTTAGGTTGCTATATGGCTTATTAATAAGTGAGGGGGTATCCTCAGGGTGGTACAAAATTTTTTGCGCTATTAAGAGTTGATTGAATTGAATTAAGCGGGGCAGTTCTGGCCACTCTAGTTGTTTAAGGTTCTGGCAGTGGTGGGTTCTATAGGTGGAGCCAGTGGCAAATCTTGCAATATGATTGTAGCTATGGGACAGCTTACCTAGTTCGGATTTGTTGAGGTTTGAGAGTACAGGCGAGGCATATAAAAGAGTAGAGAGTAGGTGTGATTGGGCGATTGCAGTCCTAGCCAATGGGGTTAAAAATGTTTTGTTTCTATACAGTGGTCCAAGCTTCTTATTGATTGTCTATATGGTTTTGTTGACCTGTAGGTCAAATTTTAGATTATTGTCTTTGATAACCTCTAGCAGTTTGGTGTGATTATCTGGGGAAATAGTGGTACCATTTGTTAGATGTGACAGAAAATGAAAGTGTGGTGGATCTACTTGTGGGAGATAAGAGTAGAAGTTTAGTTTTATTGGGGTTCAGAAGTAGGCGTTGGTTGGTGAGACAGTTCTCGATGGTGTTAAATGTATTTTGGGTTAAGATTTGCAAGTCGGATGGGGAGGTGGCTGAGAAGATGAGAGTGGAATCATCTACGTATTGAATGCAGGTGGCTTTAGGGATAGCAGTGTGGAGGTTGTTGATAAAAAATAGAGAAGAGTAGTGGACCTAGTATGGACCCTTGAGGCACACCAAGTGTGAGAGGTAACTGGCTGGAGAGTTTGCCCTGCCATAGTACCGCCTGCTGTCTAACAGTCAAGTAGGACTGGAATCACTGGATAGCAGACTTGTTGAGGGAAATAGATTTTAGTGAAAGAATGAGAAGTTCATGGTTGGCCATGCCAAAGGCTTTTGATAAGTCAAGAAAGAGGGCAGAGGTTAGCCTATTGTCATTCCTGTTTTGGTTTATGGCAGTAGTAAAGGAAAGGAGGGCTGAGGTGGTGCTGTGGTATGGCCTGAAACCATGCTGAGAGTCGGATAGTAAGTTATTCTGTGAAAGGTACTGCATTAGTTGCTTGTGTACACATTTCTCCATTATTTTGGCTAGTGGGGAAAGAATGGCAATGGGTCTATAGTTGGATATGTCTGAGGAGCTACCACCTTTATGGAGTGGGATGATGTGAGATATTTTCCAGAGGGAGGGGATAGCATTTCCGGATACGGTTCTGTTGATGAGGATAGATATGGGATATGCAATGGCATCTGCAGCTATTTGTAGGTACTCTGCAGGGAGGAGGTCAGCAGCGAGGGTGGTAGGTTTTAGTTTTTTTAGAAGTGCTTTGATAAAACTAGTGGATACTGGTTGGAAGCTAAATTCCGGGTGATTATTAGGTAGATTAGGCATGTGGTTTAATTTAGAGGGGGTTAGTTGATTTTACATCATGTGGGCGTGGTCCCTTTACCTTTCCTGTATGGTGGACATCCTTCCTGTGTGTGGGCAGCAGTGTTACAGACTGCAGGTAGCAATACCTCTAACATAGAACCTGCACACTCAGGGCAGCTACGTATTTGTAGGACGCTCCAGAACTTCAGACAGAGTGTGAGTAGTGTTGTTGTATGCATTGTATAGCAACGGTGTTACAGGGTTTGTGTGTACATACTAGTTTAACTTGGAATGCAGTCTGTCTGCATAGCTCTCAATTGTGGACCTATCCACTTGATGGCCAGAGGTGTGCCTATTATGTTTTGTCTGTCCACCACACAGGTCTTGTGTCAGATATATCACTGGCAGTGTGTGTGTTGAGTGCTATCAGTACATGGCTACATCCATTTCTGTTTCTAACTTCATATTCCTGACTAAGGGTATGTTGCAGACTATCCTGTAACACCAGCAACTTGCTTAGTGTATGACAACAGTACTTCACGTATGGGCCTGTGTTCCAGCCTCTGTCCTCCACCTACATACCAGGCTTTGTACATATGACATGCTGTTAGAGGTTGTTATGTAGTGGGCTATGAGTATGTCATGCTGCCATTCCTGCCATCAGTCCACTGCTGTTGTGGCCCCCACACGTATTGTGGGGTTGGGTCCATATATGTGTGGGATTTATCTACACAATACATGTGTGCCCTTATGCACTCCAGAGGCCAGTGTATGTAACAGTGGTATATGGCCCTGTATTATTCAGTCTATGGGGGGACACACCATAACTAACCTAGGCTGTTACAACATGTGGAAGTATCAGGGGTAAGCTGCCTTAAGGTATCTGGATGTACATCACCATACAATTCACCTTGGATAAATGCAGGCCTACTGCTTCCTGCCATACAGACTGTTCTGTTTGTCAGTGTGATTGTGATGGTGTCAGTTATGCCTTGTTATGTAACAGCTACATCCCATTGTGTCAACTGATGTCTTTACCCCCTAGGGATTGTGTACAGAGTGTAGATAGAGGCTGCTGGACTATACATCTGCATTACTTACTGTTGATTGATTGGTATCCTATGGCCCAGTCTGTCTTTACTGTTGTACTACGTGAAGGTCTCAGCCTAGACAGCAACATATGTAAACCTTATCAGATTACTGTATTAATATAACTGTTTCACAGTTGCATTACTCTGTGTATATGTATGTCAGAGTCTAAACAGCTATATGACATGGCATATACAACTGTAATAGTACACAAATAAAGCTTTCACATGTATGCAAACCTGTCTGTGGTGTTATATCCTTTGACCTCTCTGTGGGAATATATGTTGCAGGCAACCATTGTCATTTGTATGGGTGGCTCATACAGTGTCCAGTTGGTAAGGTGGCAACTGTAGGCATAGTGGCTGCTCCGTATTGTGTACACCTTCTACATATGTATCTTTCTATACATATTTCTGTGTGTGTATGTGTAGTTACATATATATGTATATATATGTATATATTCATATATACATATATATATATATATATATATATATATATATATATATATATATATATATATACCTATATACATATATATATATATATATATATATATATATATATATATATGTGTGTGTATTTGCATATATGTATCTTAGGAATGTTGATTGCTTCCACATTGTACATTCCTTATGTTAGCCAGACTGTACTGCATGATATGTTACTGATACCAGCCTGACATCATACAGGTGGGATGGAGTACTGTTAACATCTTGTGCCCATGTTGTTTCAGGTCCTGACTATGGGATCTGCAACAGTTGGTACTGTATTGCAGGGCAGATGTGTTTGGCTGTGGGGGGGGTATCTATATGTACAAGACATATGTTGTTTGGGCCCCCTCACCCCCATTAACGGTGCATGTGGACATAAATGTTTTTGTTATGTTCTCTTTTATAGCTATAGATGTATGTCTGTATATACCTATACAGATATATATTTATGCTTACATATATATACATGCATCCGAGATTATCCAAGTGCAACTAACTCTGGGCAAGACCGCAATCCAAATTGTAGCTTTCTACAGACCCACCACCATGCCCCAGGATTCCCACTCCTCATTTCTTGATACACTGGAAAGTATTAGGGTACAACCCAACACCCTAATAATAGGCAATTTCCACTACCCCACCATTAACTGGGAAAACTACTCATGTACCAACTCTTTTGCTCAATGTTTTCTAGAATTCATAAATTCCAATGCCTTGGATCAACTTATTCACACCCCCACCAGGGGCAGCAATATCCTAGACCTGGTCATTACCAACATGGGAAACCGGTGTTCCACACCAGAGGTCAATTCCTCGTTGGTCAGATCCGACCACAAGCTAATCACCCTAGACATCCATATCCCACCCCCACCCCAATTAGGGAAACCATCGTAAAAAACTTCTCCAAAGCCAACTTCACACTTCTTAAGACAGAAGTGGCAAACTTCATGACACCCATGCAGACAGACAATAGAGGTATGACTGCTGAATCCTACACAAATGCACTTTATAAGCACTTATACGAGTGCATGGATCATGCTATCCCTAATAGAACCAAGATGTTATCCTCCAAAAAAAGGAAGACAATCTGGTGGTCCTCTGCCATAAACAAACTCTACAACAGAAGAAAGAAACTGTTGCAAAAAAGAGTAAAATCCCATGACTGGAGGAAACTCCTGGTCAACCTCAGTAAGAAGCTGAGATCCCTCATAAAATCCTCCAAAGCCAATTACGAAAACAAAATTGCCACTGACTCTAAAGACAACCACAAAGCATTCTATAGCTATGCTAAAAATCTCAATGGGAACACTCAGATCTGCTCTGAGTTACAGCACAATGGCACTAAATATACAGAACCAACTGATATTGCCAACATCCTAGCAGATAGGTTCAGTGCTAACTTTACCCCCTATCACCCCCCTAGAGGGCCCATCTCTATACTGGAAGAATGCAAAGTTCCTATAATCATGGCTGCACAGGTAAAAACACACTCTCCAAAGCCAAGAACACAGCATCCATGGGACCTGACAATATCCCAGGCTGCATTCTACACCAACTACAGAATGAACTGGCACCCTACCTAAGTACCATGTTCAGTCATAGCCTCACCTCAGGCTTTGTACCCACTGAACAGCGCACCGTGATGGTTATCCCACTCCACAAAGGGGGAGCCACGATGGACCCCAGGAACTACCGCCCCATTAGCCTGACGGGCCTGGTCTGCAAGGCCATGGAACGTATCATCATGGAACTCATAAACAAAGACATTGGTAATCTCCAAACTCTGGACCCTACCCAGTTTGGATTTGTAAAAGGCAGATTATGTCTCCTAAACCTGATTGACTTCTTTGAAGCAGTCACCAAAGCCATAGATGAGGGTAAAATGGTTCACACAGTTTATCTAGATCTTGCCAAGGCTTTTGACACCATCCCCCACTCTGGAATTAAAGATAAGCTCACTAAACTAGGTATAAATCCCTATGTCACAAGATGGGTTGCCAACTGGCTAATGGACAGAACCCACACTGTGAAAGTAGCAGATTCCAAATCCGACTTCAGACCAGTGACAAGCGGAGTACCACAGGGTTCCGTCCTGGGTCCTCTCCTGTTTGGTATCTACTTCTCTGAAGTGCAGACTAACACAGAAGGTCTTTGGCTAACAAAGTTTGCAGATGACTGCAAAGTAGGAGCCATAATCAAAACTCCTAACGATGTGGACAAACTGCAAAAGGGCCTCACTGAGACAGATACCTGGTGTGAAAGCCATGGCCTGAAGCTCAATGCCAAAAAGTGTATTGTCATCCCCTTTGGTAAAAACTCTGTACCCATGAACTACCACATAGCTGGTAGTCTGCTTAATGCTGAAAATGTGATAAGAGACCTTGGGACACAGGTGGACAGTAGTCTCTTCTTTGATAATCACATCGCCACAGTGGTCAGGAAATGCTTCTACGTGGCTCATCTCATCACAAAAGGATTCTCATCCAAAAAAAAAGAGGTCATTGTTTCCCTCTACTCATCACTCATTAGACCCATTATAGAGTACAACGCCCCTTTTGGCATGTACCTCACAAGACATCTACAACAACTGGAAAGATCACAGAAATACCTCACAAAGAGGATTACTGGCCTCAAACAGATGCCCTATGCAGACCGTCTCAAAAAACTACAGCTTTACTCCTTCGCATATCGCCTACTCAGGGGAGATCTCTGCCTAACATACAAAGCTATGTCAAACCCAGAGCTGTTGGACATGCTCCACTTAAAGAAATCCCAATCCCTCTGAGCTACATGCTCTAGGGACCTAAACCTTGTCACCACAATAAACAGAACATGCTGGAGGGATAGATTCCTGTCCCAGAGACTTCCTATACTCTGGAACAGACTACTTATCTACATCAAACAGAGCTCCTCATTAGCACTCTTCAAGAAAAATCTTGATGATTGGATGGGAAATGGGAAATTCACCCCAGGGATCACTTCTGTGGCTCTGCTCGACAGGGGCACAGGAAAATAATTTTCTTGGTTGGCGAAAGCCAGGGTACATTTTCTGGCTAGGCTTATATAGGCCCTAGGGCCAATAGCAAGGTACCTACTATATATAGACGTATACATGTAGACATGTATATCTAAAGATGTATGCATATGTATGTATATATGTATATTTATATATATATATATATATATATATATATATATCTATATATATATATATATATATATATGTATGTATATATATATATATATATGTATCTATATATATATATATATATATATATGTATATATATATATATGTATGTAGATATGTTATTTCTATTTAGATATTAATATATATATATATACACACACACACATACATCTACATGTTTAAATACATTTCCTGCACTGGGGAATGACTGAGCTGGATGACATGTTTGTGAAAACATTAGGGTTATTTATATCTGACATGGCTTAGTGGTAAGTGATAAATCACTTTGGTTATGATGTGCAATGTACTGAGTTCAAGCCTTACAACGGTTGCTTATTTTGTTGCTGGGCAGAACAAGGTCCGTTGGATACAGAGGGATTAAGGGACTTTTAAGCAGTTGTAAGTGGATTTGCGTGGGTTTGCATGGAGGTAAGCACTGCTAACTTCCGGTTACAGTTTTTTATACGGATTTAGCTTCTGAATTGCTTAACTTGTGTAGGCATTGCTTACCCCTGTGCAAACAGGCTTACACCCGCTTACTGCTGCTTAAAAGTGCTTACTCCCACTTACCCCTATGCTAATTTCTTTAAAAGAAAGGAAAAAAGGTTGATAGGAAAGTGGTGAAAAAGGGTCACAAAGAGGGAAAGACAGTAGGGAAAATAGCTAAGGATGTGCAGGAGGGTGTAGGGAAGGTCCATAGCTGCCCATTTCTTCTACAGCAACAGCTGTCCATATACACTGAATATGTAGGTAGATTTGGACACTCAAACCCCTGAGAGAGGGGTGAGGACAACAATAATATGTTATGATGCCAATTAGACCAGATTACATGTGTCCAGTGGACATGTGTGCGAAATGGACAGCTATGTATGGGGTGATATTTTTTTTGGGAACAGATTGCCCTTTTTTTTCAGGTGAGAGTGGGATGTTGGGGAGGGGTAGTAGGTATATTTGGGGAGGTAGGTTGGGTAGGTTAACAGAGAAGACAAACAAGATGCATACAGGGGCTGTATATGACACATTTGGGAGGGGGGTAAACACCTTGAGGGGGAGGGGTATTCGGAAATCGGAAGCCCATGAGCCCCTTAGTGGAAACAGTGGGACAGAGGTCCCCACCCATGGGCAGTCACCACTGCACCTTTAAACCCCCGAAGATGGCTGTGTTGGGGGCTGAGACGGAGAGCCAGGCCAACCATCTAGTCTCGACATGCGGCTCTCCAGCTGGTGTAGCAGATCTCCGACCTCCCTGCGGAACAAGCTACACAACATGACCCGGACATTGTGACAGGTGACAGTTTCCTGTCCGCTCCAGCTTCTGGGGGGGTGAGCCCCATCCTTTGAGGCATTTCCACCTGAAGGTGGTGTAGGACCAATGGACGAGGAGGTCCTGGGTTGGGCCCCAGACATGCTGGTGCCCGGTGCCACGGCCAGCTGAGGTGGGACAGGTGGGTCCACTGGGACCGGCCTTCATAAACGTGCTATGTTGTTTATGGTTTATCAACATATGTTGGTTAGTAATAGTCAACACATTCCAGGATTAGGTATAACAGCATGCATAAATATTCCCATTAACCCAGATACGAGATATGGAACAGTTGCATAGCAAACAGAACACATGCATATATGGGACCACAGTGGTAATAACAACAGTATGCAGGTACATTGATGGCACCATGCCATCAATGTTGGAGTATTTCAACATAGCACATGCATAGAAACAGATTCAAATAATTATCAAACAATAGAACATATGTCCCAACATTACAGTGGAGTCATCACGTACCAGTTGAGGTGGGTATTTAGTGTATTGTTGGACATATGGTGGGGGGGTGAAAGATGTCAATTAACAACTAGTATATTCCTGTAGTTCGCATTACTTTCCTAGTCAGTGCTGTTATCTTTACCTTACAAGTATTACTACACTACCCTATTGCCTTAGTTTGGACAGTGATATGGCTGACAACAACTACAAACATGGACTGGTTTTACCTGCAGTATACACCTCTTTCCTGGTATACCTGTGGAGGATTTGTTTGTTTACACTAACTAACTGTTTCTACACATACTCCCAGATTCCAGGTTGATGTTATGCACATACGTGTCCATCTCTTTTTGCACAGACTCTGGCCATGTCTTGACCACATGCAGGTGATCTGGGACATATGTAGACTATTGCCCTCTATAATCTTTTGTGATGTACAACACTTTTATACAGGATATCCTAGACAGTTATATTATGTCGCACAGTGTGGGTGACAGTGGTCAGTGATACTCTATTATTCAGAGCAACTGCAACACTCACAGTGCCATACAATACCAGAGTAAGCAGTACCAGTACATGGTATCAAGCTTTTATTTCTCAGCACAGTGTTCATATCTGACGTACCTGTGGGAGCAATGTTTGTTAACACTACCTGCATGTTGCCATACAAAGTACCAGATTTCACATTAGTATTATGCATATACATCTCACTCTGTTACTGTACACACTCTGGTCACAGCTTGACAACATGGGGCTGTAGATGGGACATACGTTGCTTATTACTATCATAACAATTTGGGAGTTGCTAGTGTGACAGGTTTGTTTTTATAGATGTGTGTCAATCAGTTGTATTTCCTGTTTGCTGCCTAAACATCTGGGATAATCCCACTGATTTCCCAGGGGGACTGGGTGACATGCAACAGATATGGGCCGATATACTGGACATTCTGGACTCAGCTGTACAGTTGTGGGGTATGATTCTGTATGCAGCCTACTTCCACTCCCCGGATTCAGACCATGGCTGTGTCTGCTAAAACTAAAACACTGTCCATCACAGTTGTGTGTGCTATATAGATATTGCTGTATATCTCTCATCTGATTTCTGTCTTATAATTCTCCTGTGGTTTTACATTCTGACCTTGTATTACAACACTCTTATACAGGATTTCCTAGACAGTTATATTATGTAGCACAGTGTGGGCGGCAGTGATGAGTAATACCTTATTATTCAGAGCAACTGCAACATTCACAATGCCTTACAATACCAAAGTAAACAGTACCAGTACAGGGTATCAGGTATCAGTCTTTTATTTATGGGCACAGTGTTCGTATCTGACAGACCTGTGGGAGCAATGTTTGCTAGCACTACCTGAATGTTGCCACACAAAGTGCCAGATTCCACATTACTATTATGCACATACATCTCACTCTGTTACTGTACAAACTCTGGTCACAGCTTGACAACATGGGGGTGTAGATGGGACATACTTGGCTTATTACTCTCATAACAGTTTGAGAAGTTGCTAGAGTGACAGGTAAAGATGTGTGACAATCAGTTGTATTTCTTGTATGCTGCCTATACATCTGGGATCATCCCACTGATTTCTCAGGGGGACAGAGTAACAGGCAGCAGATATGGGCCAATTTACTGGACATTCTGGACATATCTGTACAGTTGTGGGGTATGATTCTGTATGCAGACTACAACCACTCCCAGCATTCGAACCATAGCTGTGTGTGCTAAAAATGCAACAGTTCATGTCTCAGTTGCATGTGCTATTCAGATTTTGTTGTTTGTCTTTTCACTGTCTTCTTTCTATGTCTCTCTCAGTTGTACTAAATGACCTCTGGGGATTACACCAGTCATATACAGACATTCCTACACATTTTATTTATGTTGCACAGTATGGGTAACAGTGCTTAATACAGCAGTACTATTAAGTGATTGCAAATGTACATTACCATATGATAACAGAGTAAACATATGCAGTCCAGCAGTTAGATGTTTATTGTCAGGCTATTATGCTTTTATTTACATACAACCTATATGAGACTCGTCCTGCCATATTCTCTGGTGTATGCAGTACTTGCCTTAAACAATACAGGTTTTATACTGGCAATTAACTTACTAATACTTTTAGATTTATTTCCTATGACAGTACATGCAAGAGTATTAGTAACCTGCCTTGCGTCGCAACCTCTCCTAGCGACATCCATGGGCCTCCTGGTGCACGGCCCGCTCATTTGCCACTGTGAAGGACATAAGAGGAATATTTAGACATACCTATCCATAATATATGAGCTGGCAATTATTTAACAGGCAGTGGAATGATACTTACAAATAGCTGGGACAACCCCTGCCATCCTAGCCTCTTGGATCCACTGATCCAAGAGATCCCCCATCCACAGCTTCAAGTCGGCATAGTAATGCCTGACCTGCTTCCCAGTTTGGGGTATGCCAGTGGCACTGGTGAGGTCATGTGCGAGATGGTCCCAGCCTTCCGCTTTATATTGGGAACCCTGGTACTGGCCCTGCAGCAGTCTCTGCTCATGGTCTTTGACAAGGAGTCCTGCCATGACTCTGGACTCCTGGATGCCCCAGTGCTGTGCCCAAAAGCGCACTCCCTCTCCCAGTCCTGACATGGTACCTGCAAGGGGAAGCTACAAACAGTTATGAGATGTATTCCCACCTGTTGGGTTTAAGTAGAGCCATTTCCCGCACTTTGCCGTGATTGGAAGGCTTTGAAAAGGCTAAGCTATGGGCAAACCTGCTTACCTAAGGTTGGCATTGTTTAAAGGGTTATACCACTGGGCAAACTGAGTTAGCTGGCCTACACATTGCTTACACCTACTAAGCTGGCCTGTGCAATGCTTAGAGTTGCTTAATATTTACTTTGCATTATATTTGCTTTTTGGCTTTGATTTATTATTCATTACATGTTGTATATATGTCTGGTATCCATGATTCATGTGTACATACACTGTATGGGGTGCTTGTGTTTAATAGGGGACTTCAACACTCTATTACACTTACACCTCACATCTGGGCCTACATCAGTACTCCAGTTAACATATTTTTTTATGTAATAGGTCATAGAACATACGACTATATACTGATTCCTTTCACATGTTCAGTTTGATTTTACTATAGTGAGGATTTGTTTGGTGATACCTCAGTTTTATGTGTTCTTGTGATGGCTTGGTGGTTAATGACTGTGACTATAGTGTATAGGGTTCTGGGTTCAAAGCCTGCAAACCTGTTCATTTTGTTGCTGGGCAGGACAGCGGCTGTTGGATACAGAGTGATTGAGGCACTTGTAAGCGGGTTTTTGCAGGTTTGCACGAGGGTAAGCACTGCCAACCTTCGGTTAAATATGCTTACAGAGAGTTACCTTCCATATTGCTTAACCTGTGTGCGCATTGCTTACCCCCATGCAAACGGGCTTAAACCAGCTTACTGGTGCTTACATATGCTTACTCACACTTACTATTGCTTACACTTGGTTACTAGTACTTACTCCCACTTACCACTGTAGTAATTTAGACAGTAATGTCTAATGGTTCTTTGGAAGGTGTAGGATTTGGAAGCTGTATGGAGTTATTATTCATTACATATTTTACCTTCCATTTGTATCCCTGATTCCTGTGTACATATACTGTATGGGGCACATGTGATTATCTGTGGACTTTGCAACATTATGACACTGACACCTCACATCTCCATTTAATGCAGTACTCCAGTTCACAAATATATGTTATTTAGTAGGTTATGCAACTAAAAATATTCGTCATAACGTGATTTGATATGGGAAACAGAATGTGCTGCAGTGGGACTCAAACCAGGAATAACTGCTTGAAAGGCAAATGCACTGCCCACTACACTATTGGTATACTGCTTTGTTTGCATATATCTTGCTTTTTATCCTCTTCTGCCATTTAAGCTGCATTAACCGTAGCTAAGCAATGGGCAAACCCATGCACCTACGGTTAAATTTAATCTGTTTCATAAAAAAAAGTATCTTTATATTTTCTGTGTTAACTATTGCTCTTGTACATGTGGGGGATGTTTTACACCTATGAGCGGTCTTTCTCATTATTTTAGGGCTTTCTGCTGTTCTTCATTGCAGGGGCATGTATATATTGAGAGCTATGCTCTCAGACATGCCCCCTGCACTCTTACATGCTCCATGTAAGATTAGGAGCTCAGGCAGTGCGCCTTCATTAATATGCATGGCGCACTGCCGTCCTGATCCTAAACGGCCGCTTCCATGCAGGACTAAGCTAGTCCTGCACAGAAGAATAGAAAATCTGGGTGTATGTTTACAGGCTTGCATGTTTTTATTTTTACAGTTATCTTTTCATGTAAGACAAGGCATTTACTTATTTCTTTTTTGGAAAAAATGTTAAAACTATTTTTTCTTAACTAAAAATTATTTTGAATATCTTTTAAAGGGTGGAGTAAGTGTTCAAGTGCCTTTCACTTCGTTTTTTTTTTTTTTTTTTTTTTTGTGGGGATGGGGGAATACATTTATAATTTTGCCTATTTTCTTGACTACTACTGTCAACCTTACCCAGTCTTCAAGCCACAGTTTTGGCTTCATCTTGGAACAGCTTACTGATTCCTCAGTTCTTTCTTCTTCCAACCACAAAAATTAGAAAGTTTCAACCTTTTACCCCTTCAGGAGGCTACGCATTTTCTCCGGCCACACATACATTGAATGAAGGCCTAACCATTCCTTATCCATTATTAATGTTCTTTCTCAGTCCTGCTCTAATATATGAACCTGCCACACTTTATCCCATTTTCCTAATCCTGGTAAAAAAAAAATCGAGGGACCACTATCTTCCAGAGCTTTATACAGAGATGCCAGCAGATTAAAACCTCTTTATCCCATCCATTATCTCTTGTAAAGGGTTGATTTGAATGTGAATAGAACAAACTCTACTAAACTGTAAGTAATGCCATCTTTGTATTGCTCTCTCCTTGATCTTTCTCCTGCAATCTGCCCATAGCAAGAAATTAGCTTTAATGAGTGAGAATAGATCCCTGCAGTATATAATATCCCCCTTTATCCAGTCCTCCCAAATAATTGGCTTTTGGCCTATCCTGTGTTGTCCACTGGCCCATATTCATGTCCGAGAGATAAGCGGGTAGAATTAGGCTCTTCTTTTTAAGGACCATGACTATTGTCTTTTCTAACACACAGCCCTCCTAGTATCACATATCATTCTCTTGGCATCATGGCCCTTAACCTGCATGTGCTGCATCAAGAGTGTTAATTCCAGAACCACCCGTACCAATCTCAGTTGTGTTCTAGCCTGCACAAAATCAGATGTATCTGATGCTTGCACATAGATTTTGAAATTGTGGACTCCCAGTCTCTCAAATCTGGTTGAGTTCATTAATTTCTTCATTGACATCCTGTAATGGTTTCCATCAAATATAAAATTCATGAACACCCTTTGATGTTTTAGCGTCAATGGATGACTTGCTAAATTTGGGATGCATCTAGCCAGGAAAAGAAATTTCAGAATCAGGCACATCCTGATTTCTGCAATTTTTATCATAAGGGTAAGTTGCCTTTTAAACCATGACTTAATTTTTTCCTTACATTTATTAGCCACACTTTTCAATTTCAGCCTTGCAATCTCACTATAAATTGGGAATATCTGAATGCTTAAATAATTATGTTGCATATCAAATCTAGTCTGTAGTTGCATGCTGTTTGATCTTCATACCCCTTGTATTTAAAGGTAAAAGAGGTAATCCAGAAGGCTCAAGTAAAGTCTGGTATCCCACCTATGACTCAGTGGGTGACAGGCCTAACAAGAAACAGAGTATAAATATATCACAATCAATCATCAAGTGTTTATCTTCCAAAATCAAAGAAGTTATTTTCCCCCTGTACTCTGCTCTAGATAGACCCATTATAGAATATAATGGACCCTTTCTAGTCATATCAGAAAACTTGAAAGACCTCAGAGGTTCCTAGCAAAAAGAACCTCAGGGCTCAAAAATCATAACTATCAGGAAAAGCTGGAGTAATTCTCCTTGTACTCAGTATCATATAGACACTTGAGGGGAGATCTATGTCTTCTTTCCATAACTTTGTGGATTATATTGCCTGAAGCTTCTTTTTTCTCAGTGTATCAAACAGTACAGCCAACACCAAAACAAGAGACCTGAATTTACATCAGGAAATAAATAAAAATAAATGGAGAGATAGGTCCATCGCCCAACACATCCTTTTGATCTATAACAGACTTCCCATGTATGTCAAGCAATGTTATTCCCTGTTTACCCCCCCAAATATGACTTAGACAATTGGATGGGTACCCTAAAATATACTCTTAGATGTACAGACATTACCCTCTTTGAAAAGGTTGATAGAGCCTGAAGGTGGCTATTGGCAATGCACACATGGCCTCTGGTAGAATAACCTTGTATTTCATATAATCCTATGATTCTATGATCCTGTACATCTGACTTGAGATCCAGAACAACAAAGTCTATGTCCATTGACTGGGAGTGAGTGGGATCTGGACTCCACATTGCTTGTGTCCAGCACTGACATCATGACCTATGGCACTGAGTTGTCTCTGACATAAGATAGTGGTATATCTATGGTGGAGGAGCCTGATAAAATATCACTTCTGAAAATATTCAAGGAAGATACACAGAATAAATAAGACCAACCACCATTATTTGAATCCCAGTGAATAATTAAATACTACTGCATATACTTACTTTCTAATAGTGATCTCTGAGTCTGAAACACAGATGCTTCTAAGAACAACAGTGATAGCATTATACACAGTATTTACCCAATATGCAGATACTTGTTCATGTAAAGACACACACACACACACACACACACACACACACACACACACACACACACACACACACACATATATATATATATATATATATATATATATATATATATATACACGCATATACACATTTACATATAAATATACATATATATTTACATATACATATACACCTCCAACAGGGATTCCTTGAGAGCAGTCAAGCTCATCTCCAATGTCCATGACTCCACTTTCCCCTCTGGAGAACTCAGAACCTCCATGCAGAGAGACAAAGATCTACTTTGTCTTTGAAAAAGGCAGTTAAACTGATGGGGCGTCTCCTGTTGTCTACCACTCCTGTACCTGGTAGGCAGCATTTTTGCAGCACTAATCATGTTAGTGGCCCAGCATCTGACTTGCACATCATTTCTGCCCTGACCACTGACAGCAATGGTGTAATTTACAACATACCATCAGGAATGGTCATGAAAGAGCTGATCAGATTTCTCATGGCAGATCATTCTTCAATCATGGAGACAGATGGCCTGCAGTTAGATCTCATTCTCAGCATAGGAAAACTTACATTTTTTTCCTTTCCTTTTATTGATATACAGCTGTGGAAGAAAAAAAAAGCATTTGAAGATAAGCACATCAAGAAACTATCATACCACCACACATATAATTTATGGGTTCTCTGTATGCTGCACGTAGGTGACAGCAATGTATATCTGTGTGCTATCGTACATACATACAGCATATCCATGAGTAGTGTTTGGCTATTTCATTTAGTGTATCACTACCAAAAAGTGGACATTGAACAGAAGCCATGCAATTCGTGCAATAAGCAGTCACAAGCAATGACCTGCTACAGTCCTCCACTGCTGACTGCTATCAATGTTATGCGTGCCACATTTCTCATGTCATGCCTTTCACAGCATAGGAGTTTAGTCATAGATAACTCAGACAAAATGGACCCATTTAAGGGCAGAATTATTTCAGTAATACGGCAGATAACCTAAGGATGAAGACAAAGTGAATTTCTGCAGCAGACTGTCTGTCTTGCTTAATATGTGACTACCAAGAGTGCTGATATAAAAACTTATGATTTTATATGCTTTCTGAAGAAGTTCTGACATATATAGAATGAAAGTGTTTAACTTTTAATAAAACTGATTTTCCATGGCTCACCCTGAACTGACGCAACAAATCTTAACTAGAGACCCAGCATGAAAAGAATAAAAAAAAAAAAAAAAAAAAAAAAACTCAATGTCCAGAAAAATGCAATACTTCTAGAACCTTGTAAAGCTCAGGTAGAATAAATATAAACAATGCTAAATCAGATTAATGAAGATTGTTGCAATTAGGTTCATAGGTTCATAGGAGTGTACTAGGCTAATGGCCCTGGAGCCTCAATAAGCCTAGCCCAATAGATTCCCTGACATCATGTTACTGTTTGTTGGCTACACACTCAAGTGCGCTAGCCTGCTCTGTGTTTAAAGTGACTTTATTGTTGATTTAAGTGTATCTGTTTACTGATTTCCTAAAATATGAAAAAAACAAAAAAATTCTATCTGTTTACTTGTTTACCCACCATTTTCTGTTAATAGAATAGTCTGGATTCAGATCTGCTGAATTTAGGACTGTATTGAAGTTTCTGAGTTGTCCAGACCTTTCTGTGATAGAGGGAAGCCTTTCTGCTTATCAGTGAGATTGATATGCACTGAGCAGCATATCTACCACTAGAGGAGTGGTTTCCAGCTCCGAAATTGTACCTTATTGGCCGTTCTCCAAAATTATCCAAGAAAACTATTTTGAAATAGTAAAAAAAATGTAGCTAACTGTTAAATGATTCATAAATCAAAAAGCAAAAAATAAATATTCATCTATAACCACTTAAAGCAGTACTAAATATATGCACCCTTCCCAACCCCCCAAATCCCTTTTGGACTTAACACCCAGTGACTCTCAAGGAAGTTTTACACAACTTTCTGAATTTTTGTCTTTTATTTCAAAATTATAACTGCAAAAAAAAAAATCAGTAAGCTAAGCAATAACTCTGTGACGATTATATCAGAAAGGTCTATGCTATTAACCTTAAGCTACTAAAAATGGGAATCCAGTGCCTCTATACACCACTGGTGAGTTTTTAATCTAATTTTGACATCCAAAACAATTCTTTCTTTTAAATATGCTACCATCTTTCTCTTCCCTAAGTTTCCCATCCTCTCCTTGAAAACCTCAGATCCCATAGCCAATATTAATCCAAGTGCCAGTCATAGACTCTGGAACCATAGAGCAAGGGGGAGGGAGTGCCACCCCACTTTTTACAGCTACAAAACCATGGAGTTTGAGGACTTGTGTGCATCGTACACTAACGTAAATTTAAAATATAAGTGTGTGGAAAACATCATTGCTTCTAAGCCTGCTGCCAGTCACCCACGGTAAGAAGTGCTGTTTTATTTCATTCTAAAGGCATTAGTGTGCTCCATTTTAGCTCTGAAGGTGTGTGTGTGTGTGTGTGTTTGTGTCGGGGTAGAGCTAATGAGGGACTGAGGGAGGCAGGCGGGTAGCAGGCAGGGATGGCAGAGAATAGTTTTGATATGAACGGTGGCAATTCCTTTTGTTGGAGGTATTTGTGGCACTCTTGGGGTGATAACGGCCAGGTTGGTGACATGTTTAAGTGGGTTCACCTAAATTTTGGAGGAACGCACTTTTTGGCAACACGGCAGATGCTGTGCAGGGACCCCATATCTTTTTTATTCCAATTGTGCAGGACGACCCTGACCTCGATTCTGATAAGGTAAGATGATAGGGTTTGGTAGGTTGTAACATTTCAGTTGTGGTAGATAGATGAGCAGAGTCTATGGCAGGAGGCGGTGGACATGTTCTGTGATAGTTGTACTTTTCAAATTGGTTCTACATTATTATTAATT
Organism: Protopterus annectens; assembly: GCF_019279795.1. Lineage (NCBI taxonomy): Eukaryota > Metazoa > Chordata > Ceratodontiformes > Protopteridae > Protopterus > Protopterus annectens. Next base: position 1,255,537,387 of record NC_056744.1, on the reverse strand, counting down.
TTGTGTTACGTATTGTAACACTATTGTTTTGTAGTTCTGTTTCCGGTTTTCGGATATTTAGATTATTACACTAAGAGCTTGGTTTAATGTGAGTTGGTTTAAAAACAGAGTAGTGTGAACACCTAAAGTATGTTTCCCCACTGTAGTTGACTAACAGTAAAATCAGATCATCATAATTTAATATGCAAATAAAATGCTGATAAAATGTGTTTGGAGTCATACTTGCCAAACCATTTTTGTGATTAGTAAAATAAAATTGTTAGCGCTATTACGGTCAGTCTGTTTTTATTTTATTTATTTGTTTGACATACATTCCTGTAACAAGAACTTGTATAAGAAAATTAAGAAATTTGCGTAACATTTTTGCATTATTCTGTAAAATACATCCCTTATATATTTGGATGCATGCTTTTTAGTAGTTGAGCCAAAGTGGTATATTGTTTCTTCATTGCTTCTTTTTGTTAATATTGCAGTTGTTAACTGTTTGTGATCCAGTAGTTTAATTATTGTAGTGGGTGCTTCTTAGCAAGGTGAAAGGCATGTAAGTGCACACACTGTGATGGTAACCCTTTGCAACAACATAAAAAAATGTCTGTAAAATTATAAGAGGTGTCTGGTAAGTGAAAGTGAGACTTTTCATGTCCAGTTGGAATGGGCTGATAAATACCTAAAATATAGTTTTAGTTATGATGCCACCAGGAGGAAGAATGTAGGTGAGTACTGCTGTCTTTATTCATTGTTTATCTTACCTGCTATACCTCTCAGAGAAATGGAGTTTTATAATGACATTAAATGATATTTAGAAAAGAGAGTATTGTGTTTGGATGTGCACATTCTTTATTTTGTTTGTTCTTTGACTTGCAACTCATAAGCTTTCTGACATCTCTGATAGTTTGGAGAAAAATGTCCTTGGTGGCTGTTATGTCTATGTAAGATTTTTTTTTTATTGCTTGGTATACTGGGGAAAGTGTACTTAAGCAGCATAGGATGGTGGTTTGTAGGATGACGTTGGTGATCAAGAAGAGGAAGAGGAGTGTGAGGGCAGCACCAAGGATCAAATGGTGGAAATTGAAAAAGGGAAATTGTGAGGTGGAGTTCAGGGAAGAGTTAAGACAGGCACTGGGTGGCAGTGAAGTGTTACCAAATAGCTGGGTAACTACAGCAGATCTAGTAAGGGAGATGGCTAGAAAGGTGCTTGGTATGACATCTTGATACAGGAAGGATAACAAGAGACATGGTGGTGGAATGAGGAAGTACAGGAGAGTATACAGAGAAAGAGGTTGGCAAAGAAGACGTGGGATTGTCAGAGAGATGAAGAAAGTAGACAGGAGAATAAGGAGATGAGGTGCATGGCAAAGAGAGAGGTGGCGAAGGATAAGGATAAGGTGTACGGAGAGTTGTATGAAAGGTTGGACACTAAGGAGGGAAAAAAGGACCTGTACCGATTGGCTAGACACAGGGACCGAACTAGGAAAGATCTGCAGCAGGTAAGGGTGATAAAGGATAATGAGGGAAATGTACTCACAAGTAAGGAGAGTGTGTTGAGCAGATGGAAAGAGTACTTTGAGGGGTTGATGAATGAAGAGAATGAGAGGGAGAGAAGGTTGGATGATGTTGGGATAGTGAATCATGAAGTGCAATGGATTAGCAAGGAGGAAGTAAGGATAGCTATGAACAGGATGAAGAATGGAAAGGCTGTTGGTCCAGATGACATACCTGTGGAAGCATGGAGGTGTTTAGGTGAAATGGCAGTGGAGTTTCTAACCAGATTGTGTAATAAAATCTTGGAAAGTGAGAGGATGCCTGAGGAATGGAGAAAAGTGTTTTGCTATTGATTTTTAATAATAAGAGTGATGTGCAGAGCTGTAGTAACTACAGAGGGATTAAACTGATCAGTCACGGCATGAAGTTATGGGAAAGAGTAGTGGAAGCTTGGTTAAGAAGGGATGTGATGATTAGTGATCAGCAGTATGGTTTCATTACTGGAAAGAGCACTACAGATGCAATGTTTGCTCTGAGAGTGTTGATGGAGGAGTACAGAGAAGGTCAGAAGGAGTTGCATTGTGTTTTTGTAGACTTAGAGAAAGCATATGACAGGGTGCCTAGAGAGGAGTTGTGGTATTGTATGAGGAAGTCGGGAGTGTCAGAGAAGTATATAAGAGTGGTACAGGATATGTACAAGGGTAGCATGACAGCGGTGAGGTCTGCGGTGGGAGTGACAGATGCGTTTAAGGTGGAGGTGGGATTACATCAAGGATCAGCTCTGAGCCCTTTCTTATTGGTAAAGGTGATGAACACCTGTGGAATTGGTTACTAACAAACAGCCTGACATTCAGTATTAACAAATCCACTGTTATCATTTTGTGAACAAAGGAAACGTTATTACAGAATGACACTGTGAAGAAACCAACGAAACACTTGAAACTTATCAACACCCAGCTGTAAAAGTCCATCAATTGAACCAGACTCGGACAAATGTAATTAGCGCTTTCAATCACTATTTAATATTGTGATCTTCTTCAGAAAACTGTTTTTCTGCACTCTCCACACTGATACAGAAAATGTCTACATATGAAATGTCTATGTGGCACAACTTATAAGTAAAGTTATGGCATCCAGATCCAAGGAAATTATAGTCCCACTGTACTCATCCCTCATTAGACCAATAATTGAGCACAATGCACCATTTTGTATATACCTGACTAGGCACTTACAGCAGCTGGAGTGATCTCACTGGTTCCTCACAAAGAAAATAGAGGGTTCAAATATCAATGTCCTATGTTTATAGACTAAAAGCCCTATCCCTTTATTCTGTCTCCTACTGACAATTAAGGGTTGACCTATGTCTGACCAATGAGGCACTGCAAATCCAGCCTTGATGGAGCTGCTACACATCTGGAAGTTAAACAGCACAAGGGCCAACTGATCTGGGGATCTAAACTTACGCAGTGACTCAAAGAAAACATGCCAGAGAGGCAGATATGTGACTCGGACATTGACCCTTCTTTGGAACAGGCTTCCAATTCATATTAAGCAGAGCTCTTCCTTGGCGCTCTTCAAATGCAGTTTGGATCAATGGATGGGGAAGCACAAACTCATACCTGGGGTAGTGCTTAAGTCCCTTAAGGACAGGGGCAATTTGTAAGATACCCAAGGCATAGACACAACCCCATGCCATCCTCATGCCCCTAGGGGGCCCTATACTATGTAAAACTGGGTTATATTGGATAGGCTTATAACGGCTCTCAAGCCATTACCCTAGAAATCTCCTATGAACCTTTGAAATCCTTTTCTCACCTAAGACAGCACCTAGACTTTGATACAGAGACTGATAATCAGACAGAGTAGCTGATTTCACTGTGTTGACCATACCTCTCAACTGTCCCTGATTTTGACTCCAAAATTTAGCTCTGTCCCTCTTAATCCCTCCTAAAACTGCTGACTCTAGGAGGAAAAGTGATGAATTATACTCAATAAATTGCAGTGCGTAATAGTTATAGATTAATTTTATTTCACAAAATGTACAGTAATTAACATTCTTTTATTCTGCAAATGTCTCAAGTTAGTAGTATTAATATTTTAAAAATGTCCCTGATTGTCCCAGATTTTTTCAGGGTTTATCCCTGATTCTGTTGAAATATACCCCTGATTATTTGGGACCTATGGTGTTGACTGTCAAGGATGTTTAGTGTATGTCTGCATGGGTGAGATGTCTAAAATACCAACATGTTTTGAGGGCAAAGCACTTCAACATTCTTTCCAAGGGGAGCACTTCCTCAAGAAAAAAACAACAGTCTTTGGTCCTTTGTTATGTAAGGTAAAACTTACAGAGAGACAGAAATGGCCACATCATAGAGCTGGGGGTAAAGGTAATAGTTTAGTACTCCATATAAATCACTGTAGCAGTTTTACTTTTGGAAAGTAAATTGTCTCTTATACGTAGCATGAGGGAGTCCAGATAAGGGTAGGCTCTGTTATAAAGGATGGCTTCCTCTTCTTTGACTGACTTGTCATTGTAGCATTTCAGGCCTTCAGTCTAACCTACATGACACTAAGGAGAATTATAGTACAGTGTCCACACTTCTTGTTTCTTAACCAAAACACCTGATTCAGGTAAAAAGGTGAAAAGACTCGATAAGAGAATTGAAAGGCATGACATCCTGTGTTATTGACACTGAAAGGGCTATCCCTCTTTTCTGTGTCATAATATATCCTAAGGCAGGATTTCTGCCTTCTTTTTCTGGAAAACAACAAACTCCTTCTTCTTCGAGACTGTCTGTTTGGAATAAAAGAGCAGAATCCTAACTTGTACATGAAGGCAGTCGACCTTAAGATTGATATGAACAGCAGTAAAAATATTACAAATGATTTAGAATTGAACATTATGTTCATCTCAAATTAGTCCCAGTACCTTCCCATATTTAAAAGAGACCCCGATGATTATATGGGTACACATGCATTTCAACATGGAACAACAGGACAAATGCTTCTTGAAGGCCTTGAGGCTTTATGTTTGTTAGTCTGACAGTCTGAGCAGTTATGTTGAATAGCTAAAACTGATGTAATTGCATTTGTCACTCGCAATGGTAATTTGCCCTAACTAATGCATATCAGCCAGTGTTCTGGGGTGGTTAACAAATATAAATAAAAACAATCAGGAAAATAAATGATTAAAATAAATGGATGTCATGATATGAGACTGAATCACCCTGAAAAAAAGAATGGGCAAAGAAAAGGACAAAAATACAGGCAAGAGACTGTAGTCAGTGACCATCTACTTCCTTTATCTGTGATAGTTTGGTCTCCTTCATGGACAGGGATAGTGATTCATAGGATGGAGTGCCAAAGTAAGAGAAGGAAAGGAAATTAGCAGAATCATTCAAGAGGTCACTGTATACGTGGAGAAAAGATGAGGAGGAAGGAAGGACTGGAATGGGGTAAGAATAAGAAATACATATTAGGGGCATTCTACTAAGGCAGTATGTCTTCCTGTCACCAAGTCAATGTAATGTGATGCAATATAACATAATAATATGTTACTACTCACAAAGCAGGCAATTCATACACAGGACATATGAAAATGAGCTACACCCACCGTATATCAGTATCAATGCATTTTAGAGACAGTCATAACTGTTTTCACGGGTAATTGTAGAAATGAGATTAGAAAACTGTTACCGAGGTATACAAAGTAGAATGGTTTCCCTTCTCTATCTGTTTCTGTCTCCAGCAGAGACAGATATTAGAGCAGATTCTATTAAATCAGTCCAGTATTTAAAGGATTATGGCATCATGCCCACATGCAGATGTGCAGTCCAAATGTAATGTTTGCTCTGTCACCTCCCCTTTAAGTCTGCAGACTCTATCACAAAATGTTTTAATACTGTTGAAAACTGTCTTTGTAATCAATATTTCCTATTAAATCCTAACAAAACAAAGCTACTGCTTTTCTCCCCCACTCGTAAAGCCTCCGCTCCAACCTTTACTATGAAATCTAACAATGACACTGTACTTGTCCCAGATCCCTGTACCAAACTCTTAGGTGTAACAGTTGATAATAACCTCAAGTTTGATATGCATATTAATCAAACTATTAAAAAAGTTAATAAAAAACTTGGCCGACTATACAAGATCAAACCTTTCCTCACTCCACTAACTAGGACGGTAATTGGCCATACAAATCTACTTTCCACTCTCCTTTATGCATCCCCTCTCTTCACGAACTTGAGTAAGTCTGACCTTAATGAACTCTCTAGCTGCTTTAATCATATTGCTAGATTTGCTACTGGAGCAGCATGCAGAATACATTACTGTCTGAACCTAAAGAATCTAGGGTGGCTAGAATTGCCTATCCAACTTCAGTACAATCAGCTAATAGTAGCACATAAAATTCTCTACCAACCTGAAAACACACCCGTACTCACAAACATTATCACCCCTTACAGCAACCTCAAGACACTTCGCTCATCCAACAAATTACTAGTCCAAACCCTCAAAAGCAACAACTCATCTGGAGACTCTCTATATGCCAACTCTGTTGGCAAAATATGGAACTCACTTCCTGCTGAGCTTACTTCATAACCCGTTCTAACCCAATTAAAAAAAATCCAAAATAGTACTTTAAAAGGCAATGGCTATGTCCTTGCCCTACATTGCTTCCTAATTGTTACTCTATAACAAATCAGATATATATATGACAGAAGGAATGATTTTTGTATCTGTAACAGTGCTTTAACTTGTTTAATGTAACAGTTTTTCTTTATGTATGTATGGAGCTTTTCTCCCTGGGCCTCCGCTGAAAATGGACAAGTATCCAGTCAGACTATCCCAGTCAACAAATGTAAAATAAAATAAAAATAAAATAATAAAATAAAATAAATAAATAGTGCAGATGTGCAGTCCAAATGTAATGCAGAGGTGCAGTACTATACAAGTATCTATAATAAGCACAACCGCTTTAATATGTTTGTGGTGGACAGTCCCACAAAATACGCAATGCACAACACACAGCTACCAGCAACTGCTATCAGCAATGGTATGCAGTACTATGTGCTGTATATTGTTAAATCCTATCAGAACCTTGCCCAGTAATTTTACTTATTCAATTTTTTGTTTTATTCTGATTACAGAAGTAGAGCACTGATCACAGAATGACTAATTGCTGGCTCAACTTCGGTTACAATCACATTATAAGAATGAAAAGCAGGAAACAACTAATAACAATCAATGTATAACAGAACAGATATTGTAACAACAAAAAGCAACAAACAACAATTATCAATTGAAACATACTAGAAGAGTATGTGACCAATAATACATAAGCATGAATGGAAATGAAAAGTAAAATATATACAGCTAAAGACTGATCGTTACACTTTCCACAGGGTTTTACTCAGTTCAATTTCTCCGAGTTTTTTGGGTTTCTGATACCATGATAGGAATGGACCCCATTCCTAAGTCAGGGTATGATTAAAGTTCATGAAATTAGTATTGTTTCAATCTTTGATATTGGCCAAAAGTGCTTGTCACAGTACCTGCACTGTGCCTAGAACTGACTCCTTCTGCAATTCATATGGTGTTACATGCATTGGTAGCCTGTCTAAATATGACTGTAAATTTGTTTTTATTAGACCCATTGTTCCTACTGCTATTGGAACTGCCAATGTATCCTTCTTCTACATTATTCTTGTTTCTGCCTGCAAATCCTGGTATTTTATGACTTTTATTTCTCTGTACATAAGACATGGTAATCACTGGGTGTAGCAATTTCAATGATCAATTCTACTTTTGTCTTTTTTTTCTGGACTATGATATCTAGTTTCCTTGCATCTATTTTCTGAAGTGTTAGTAATGGATGATTTCATGTGGCATAATCTCCATCATTCTCTACAATGCTTTGTGGTTCATGTTTTCAGTGCTTCTCATCAAGTTAAATATTGAGGTTTTTGAACAATCTCCAATGCATTAGTCTTGGTACATATTCTGCCTTCTGCTGTGAGTGTATAACACCCAACAACAAGATATGTGACTGTTTCCAGTTCTTTTTTACAGAACCTGCATTTATCTGTTTCTCCCACATGTTTAATGGACTTTGTAAACCAACATGTACGTAATTCACTATCCTTGGCTGCCATTATTAACCTTTTATCTTTTAGTTTCTGTTCACTTCTGATTACCCATTCTCACATCAAATCCTCATCAACATGAAGTTCCAGGAAATCTCTGCACTTGCTACAGTATTTTTGCCCTTCCACATTCCTTACCAGCTCATCTGTTCCTTCTCCTTATATTCTTTCTTTGGTTTCTGGCACATTCTGTTGCTGTCTGATTTATGTCTATTGCTGGTTTGATTTCCATTCCCACTTGACACTGATATGCTTCTGTGAAACTAATCAGGGAAGTCACCTTAGACTTCTCCTGTTTTAAAACTTTCACTACGTTTGCATCTGATGAGGTCAGTAGATATATATGCAGTCTCACAACTGCAGATCTATACAAGAAATCAGTTTTGAGGAGGCCCATTCCTCCTTCAAAATGACGAATATATAATCTTGGTATTAACTGATTTTTAGATGTCATTTGATAAGAGGGAAGCATGTTTCTTGTTTTCCTGTCCAACTGATCCAATACCTTTTGGGGATAGTCAGTCAGCCCAAAACTGTAAGCTAGAACAGGAAGAGCAAACTGGCTAAGCTTGGGCTTTATTCAAAGATGGCAAGGCTGTCTTCAATATTGTTTGTCTTCTGAAGTAGTCCTTACTGAATTTTATTCACATTTGTTAAGGTTTCTTTGCTGATCCTTTATCAGTTCCCAAATATTTATACAATCACTCCTGCTCAAGTTCCTTTACATCACATTCTTGTCCCAGAGTGATATTTTCTTGTTACTGCAACTTTCCTGCTTTACTGTTTCTGCACATTTATTAAGACCAAATGACATTCTTATATCCTCTGATAAAGTTTTATTAGTTATTATTATTATTATTATTATTTGACATTTGTTGACTGGGATAGTCTGACAGGGCAGATGCCCTTTTTCAGAGGAAATCCGAGGAGGAACGCTCCAAAAGGTATATGGAACACAATACATGAAATATAACAGTAATAACATACAATACCAAAAAATTGGAAAATGAGTGCCAAAATAAACTAAGTACTCCACAAAAGGCACTTGGATGGGTCCCTCGAATAAATGGGCAGCACCATAACAGGAAAACGGCTTTATTTAAATCGGCAAACATAGCACTCCACACATAAATGCCTTAACAGTGTCACCAGCGTTTTCATCAACAGACTACATCAGATGTAAAAAAAAATCCTAAGACATGCTGACATTTATCTCAAGCCGCAAACCAGAACCACCAATAAAATTCATTCCCCAAAACCAATAAGGAATTCAAATAAATATATGAAAAACCTTCCACCTACACAAATTAACAATGCTCAATATTGATACATCAAAAGCATTCAATAGCAAAAAAGAAACAAGATATGTATTGATTAAAATAAATATACTAAAACTGCTTTCATTTAAGTTATATTAAAATTCTATTAAAATAGTGCTTAATATATAAATTTTACTTGTTTCAAGACAAATAAAAACCTTCTCCTTTTCAAATCCTTAGCAATATCGAGTGATAACTGATGTAGGTAGAAAGTGTTTCTGTATATTTATTTGAATTCCTGATTGGTTTGGGGGGGTGTTAATTGGTGGGTCTGGCTTGGAGCTTGGGATAAATGTCAGCATGTTTTAAGATGTTTTTTAAATCTGATGAAGTCTGCTGACGAAACACTGGTTACACTGTTAAGGTGTTAATGTGTGGAGTGCTGTGTTTGCTGTTTTAAATAAAGCCTTCTCCCCATTATTGTGCTGCCTGTTTATTCAAGGGAACCTTCCAAGTGCACTTTGTGGACAACATACATTATAACAGTAATCACATACAGCTTCATCCTATACATAGTCATAGTAACAGTAATAATGTACAGTGTAACACTAATCACAATAAAGATTACATCTATTACATTGTCACAGTAACAGTAATAACATACAGTATAACAGTAATCACAACATAGCTTCATCCTACACATACTCACAGTAACAGTAATAACATACAGTATAACAGTAATCAGAATACAGATTATATCCTATATATAGTCATATTAACAGTAATAACATACAGTATAACAGTAGTCACATAGTTTCATCCTATACATAGTCACAGTAACAGTAATAACATACAGTATAACAGTAATCACGAAACAGTTACATCCTACACATAGTCACAGTAACAGTAATGACATACAGCATACAGTAATCACAATACAGTTTCATCCTATACATAGTCACAGTAACAGAATTAATGTACAGTATAACAGCAATCACAATACAGTTTCATTCTATAGATAGCCACAATAACAGTAATAACACAGTATAGCAGTAATCACAATATACTTTCATCCTATACAGTCACAGTAACAGTAATAATGAAGAGTATAAAAGTAAACACATACACTTTCATCCAATACTTAGTCACAGTAACAGTAATAAAGTACAGTATACCACTAATCACATAGAATACATCCATTACATAGTCACAGCAACATTAATAAGATACAGTATAATAATAATCACAATACAGTTTCATCCTATATATAGTCAAAGTAACAGAATTATTGTACAGTATAACAGTAATCATAACAATGCTTCATGCTATACATAGTCAAAGTAACAGAATTAATGTACAGTATAACAGTAATCACAATACAGTTTCATGCTATACATAGTCACGGTAATAATATACAGCATAACAGTCCTGGAGAGCACTCTGCTTTGGTTGTAAGCAGCCCCCCCCCCCACCACACACACACACACACACACACACACACACACACACACACACACACACACACACACACACACACACCTTCCATTTCTCTTATTTCCTTCTGTTAGCAAATAGTATCCATAACTGATCAATACTGTGTGTTTGTAAATTTAAACTATGACCACAGTAGCCTACTGATACAAGGTTATCCTGTTTTTCTACCAGAGAAATTAAGAAATGACTTACAGTTTCAGAGCAGTCCTTGGTCAGTTGTGATTGTTTCTTAACACATACTTGTCTTTGCTTTGGCTCATTAGCAGCAGTACAAAGAACTGCCTGCTCACACCCTTGTTCTCCCCTCCCCCTTCCCTGTTTATTACCTTAAGACAAACCCAAAGTTAATAAATATTACCTGTGGCAGGCACCATTTTTAGAACTACAATCCACTCTGCTACAGGCCCCATGAAGGCTCAGTGTCTCTCCAGTAAGTGTTTTACAACTGTAAATGCCTATTTTTGTTGAATTGTATTAGACATTTTACAACTGTATATGTTTATGTTGAATTGTGTTAGACATCTAATATGATGTATGCTTTATTATTAGATGTTACTATGGCATGCTAGCAATTGTATGCACCAATTTGTTTTTAATATAATAGTATGTATGGTCTATTTTCATAGCTGCACCTTCTTCACTAATGTTACTCATGTAACTGTGTTGTGTGTAGACAGCTCATACTGGTGTCTAGTTATTTCTATATAATTGTGCTGTTACTGGTAGATAGAATCACATTAGAGAACCATGACAGATTGCTGCTCACTATATTTTTATCTGTAACTGCATAACTGTTTGGGGTTTCTTTTCTAATGTTCTTCCAGTTGGCTCAGTATCTGCATATACTAAATAGTTGGTGCATGGCATTGTCCTGCATGCGGTAGCTATTTGCTCAGTGTGTTTTTTGTAATCTGTATAATATATTTTTACCATCTCAAAGTGCTTACTCCTCTCTGTACTTTTCTTTTCTAGATCTAACACCACTCTTAAGTAAGTCAACTGCGGTACCACCTTTATCATTCTAATAAGAAAAGTGCAGTCCAAGTCTGAACTGTCTGCAAACAACTACAGTTAACTTTCAGTATGTGTCTACCTGTTTGAGCCAATATTCATTTTCCCCTGGAGAACACTCTGCTTTGGTTGTAAGCAGCCCCCCCCCACACACACACACACACACACACACACACACACACACACACACACACACACACACACACACACACACACACACACACACACACACACACACACACACACACACACACACACACACACACACACACACACACACACACACACACACACATCTTCCACTTTCTCTTATTCCCTTCTATTAGTAAATAGTATCCAAAACTGATCAATACTGTGTGTTTGTAAATTTAAACTATGACCACAGTAGCCTACTGATACAAGGTTATCCTGATTTTCCACCTGAGAAATTAAGAAATGACTTACAGTTTCAGAGCAGTCCTTGGTCAATTGTGATTGTTTCTTAACACATACTTGTCTTTGCTTTGTGATTGTTTCCAGCCCCTCATACCAGCAACTAACAGTGTCTGTACTCACTTCGCTCCCCACCCTGCCCCATATTCCCTCCCGTCCCCGGTGGTCCCACCTTTATTGCACTCAAACCCCTCCCATCTTTCTAATAGCCAACCACAGCACTAACCCAACACTACCTCCTCCATCTTCCCACTACTATCACACCTCCTCAACTAACATGTACAAGCATTCCTTTCCTATGCTCACTGCATGCACTCTCCTTGCATATCTTACATCCTACCAAAGCTCCATCATTCCCCCACTCAACCACTACCATTGTACTACTACTCACACCACGACTCATGTCTCACCCACACTCAGCTCCCCTCCCACCAGCTCAAGAATCATCCCTATGCACCCCCCCACATATTCTACCAACTATATTACTCAAACATAAAGCATCCCTACAACTTAACATAGTAACCCTCCCACCATACCTATTACCCACAGAGCACAATCATAAAGTTTCCCTTATAAACAAACACATTCAAAAACTGAGAAAACTAATAATCTCATGCTTATCAAAACTAGCCCTAAGTGGAGACATCCACCCCAACCCTGGCCCTACCATCTCCAAGCCCAATCTTCATAATCAGACTAGAAACCACAACTTCTCCCATATTGCAGCCAATAGAAATCCAAGTGACTTCCTTCTACTATGCCTAAATATTAGAAGTATAGACTTGTACTCCCCAGATATAGTCATCCTGAAAGAAACCTGGCTAAAACCTCACATTACCAGTGAGCAAATACTCCCTACAGGTTACGGCATACTAAGAGTAGACTGGCTAAACAAAAAAGGAGGTGGTGTAGCTATAATATTTAAACAGCATCTAAACATCCAGATCTTAAAATCATCAGCTCCACAAATAGGTAATGAAGAAATAATATATATCAACCTCAAAATTAACCAAAACAAAACCATCAATATAATTGGATGCTACTTCCCACCTGGCCAAAACATCCCTCCCCTAGAAAACCTCAGCTGGTCTATCCACCATCTCGCCCAAGAAACTATCATCTTAGGTGATTTCAATATTGACTGGCAATCCTGTTCTGGCAACAATCCAACCCATCATGTACACCTTCATGGCTTCACTCAACTAGTCCAGTCACCAACCAGGATAAATAAAAACTCCACCAAGCACACTACCCTGGATTGGACACTAGTCAGTAAGAGCCCCCAGTCATATATAACAGGTTGCTTATCAGATAGCCTCAGTGATCACTCCCCAACATTCCTACTCAAAAAATACCTATACCAAGCTAAACCTGTCATCTACCGTCAAATATGTAAAAAACTAAACTTTAACCCACTCACATTCATCTCATCCCTCAAAGAATGTAACTGGCATCCTCTAAAGTACCTCAGTCTATATGATGCAGTTGAATTTTTTAATACTACCTTCCTGAACATCCTTAATTACCATGCCCCCATAAGATTTTCCAGAACCAAAGCACAACCCTCCCCATGGCTACAGAAAACCACTAAGTCAGAAATGAAAAACAGGGATAAAGCCTGGGAGCACTGGCGCAAAACCAAAACCCCTCAGCTAGACAGAAATTCCTAGAACTACGCAATAGAGTCAAAAAGCTAATAAAACAGGACAAATCCCAATACTACCAGTCTGCCCTAGTCTCCTCACAACACAGCCCCAAACAATTCTGGTCCTCCATAAACTCCATCCTCCACCCAGGTAAAGTCAGTACCCCTCCTCCTAACATCCCTCACTCCTCAGAAAATATTGCTACCTCATTCAACACACACTTCACCCAAACCATACTATCACTAGCTAAACAACACAACCCCCTCCTCCAACCCACACCTTCAACTAGTAATTTCCCCACTGCCTTCTCTTTTCTCCTGTACCTACCTCCAACATAAAAAAACTCTTAACTAAACTTAAACCCACCAAATTAGCAGCAGACAGCCTCCCAAGTGAATACCTACAAATCTCAGCTGATGCTCTGGCCTACCCAGTATCCATCTTGATTAACCGATCTCTGTCAGAAAGTTACGTTCCCACACTGTGGAAAGTATCACATATAATTCCCCTCCACAAAGGCGGACCCTCCACAGAACTAACCAATTACCACCCCATAGCTATTCTCTCTCCACTCTCCAAAATACCAGAGAGATGCATACACTCTCAGGTCTCAGACTCCCTCCTTACTAACAACCTCCCTCCTTACTAACAACCTCCTTTCCAGTACTCAGCATGGTTTCAGACCAAACCATAGCACCACCACTGCCTTACTCTCCTTTACTAACACTATCCTTCAGCATAAAAACAATGGCTATCTCTCCTCTGCTACTTTCCTAGACCTATCTAAAGCATTTGACATGGTCCCACACAAACAACTTATCTCTGTCCTCAATAACCTATCCTTCTCACAATTGGTCACCATCTGGTTTCAGAGTTACAGTCTGTTATATGGCAGAATGACATATCTCCCCAACTACCTGTCTCCATAGGGGTTCCCCAAGGATCCATCCTTGGACCTCTACTCTTCTCTGTTTACACCAATAATCTAGCCTCTGCCACCAAACATGGCACACTCATACAATACCCAGATGATTCAACCATCATCTGCTCAGCCCAGTCCCTACCAAAACTGCAAAAAGTCACACAGGAAGTCTTTTCCTCTGTTGATACATGGTTATCCGATGCCTGATTAATACTCAACCCAAACAAAACTAAACTACTCATCTTCCAACCCACCAAACATACTCAAAACAACTCTCACTTTAACATCACGGCAAAAGACAACACCACTATATACCCAGCTGAACACACCAAATTGCTGGGAGTGGAAATAGACAATAAACTAAAATTTGATATTCACATATCCATGACTATAAAAAAAGTCCACAAAAAACTAGGAGCGTTATACAGAAATAAGCAATTTCTCACCAAAGCAACAAAGATTTCAATAGCAAATTCCCACCTTATCTCCACCCTACTTTATGCCTCTCCAATATATACCAACCTAAGGCAATGTGATCTAAACAAGCTAGAGACCTGCTATAACAAAATCGCCAAATTCGCCACAGGGGCATCCTACCGTAGTCACCACTGTCTCTCACTTGCCGAACTGGGCTGGCTTGAACTTCCTCACCTCCTACAGTGGTATCAACTCTCACTCGCCCACAAACTAGTAAACCATCCACTAAATGTCCCATCCCTCCAGAATCTACTCCAACCCTATCGCACCACCAGACCACTAAGATCCAGCAGCAAAAATCACTTGCAGATCACTAAAGCCAATAACTCTGCTGGTGAAGCACTATTCCCTTGCTCCATAGCCAAATTATGGAACTCACTCCCACCCACAATTACCTCCATACCATCATGCACCCACTTCAAAACTTTACTAAAAGCGCAACTAAAAACATGCTGGCTATGCCCTTGCAACTCCCACTCTGATTTCATCCACCCCATCCAACCACTACCTTTCTTTCCACTCCACTAACTACCTTGATTATAGCAAGCTCAGATGCTCATAAGCCAGTACTTATTATACAGCACAAACTTCTTCTTGTAACATTTGTTAACGTCTGGTATGCACTTCACAGATAAAGATTCTAGTTGTCTACTGATTCATAGGTTCATAGGTTCATACTAGGCTATCTGCCCTAGGGCATTTATAAGCCTAGCCAGAGTATGTTTGGCTTTCGCCACCCATTTTAAATTAATTTTGCTATGCCCTTTTTCGAGGTTAGTATACTGTGCCTCTGTCTAACAGTGACACAGAAGTGATACCCGGGGTAAACCTATGATCTCCCATCCACTCATCAAGATTCCTCTTGAAGAGAGTCAATGAGGGACTCTGCCTAACCTGGACTGGGATTTTATTCCATAGTGAAGGGAGCCTCTGGGTTATGAATGTGTCCCTCCAGCATGTCCTATTTATTTCAGTGCTGAGGTTCAAGTCTCTCGAGCGTGTAGCTCGATGGGATTTGGATTTTTTGAGGTGCAGCATGTCCCTTAATTCCGGATCTGTAAATATGTTGTAAGTAATTGCTATGTAAATTGTTATTCATTATGTAATCAAATGTATATACTGTCTGTTTATTTTAACTGTGGAGCTTTTCTCCCCGGGCCTCCGCTGAAAATGGATCTACGTCCAGTCGGACACTCCCGGTCAACAAATTTAAATAAATAAATAAATAAATAAACAGTCATCACAATACAGTGTCATCCTATACATAGTCACAGTAAAAGTAATAGCATACACCATAACAGTAATCACAATACAGTTTCATCCTAGGCATAGTCACAGTAATAGTAATAATGTCCAGTGTACCAGTAATCACATACAGTTTCATCCTCTACATATTTACAGTAACAGGAATAACATACAGTATAGCAGTAATAAGAATAAGGTAACAACCTATACATAGTCTCAGAAAAAGTAATAGCATACAGCATAACAGTAATCACATACAGCTTCATCCGAAATATAGTCACAGTAAATGAAATAGCATACAGCATAGCAGTAATCACAATACAGTTTCATCCTATACATAGTCACAGTAACAATAATAACATACACCATAAAAGTAATCACAGTACAGTTTCATCCTATACATAGTCACAGTAACAGTAATAACATACAGCATAACATTAATCACAATACAGCTAAATCCCATACATAGTCACAGTAACAGTAATAACATACAGCATAAAAGTAATCACAATACAGTTTCATCCTATAGTCACAGTAACAATAACATACACCATGACAGTAATTACAATACAGTTTCATCCTATACATAATCACCATAAGAGTAATAACATACAGCATAACAGTAATCACATACATGCAAACATTACAACAGTAATAATACATCCTATACATAGTCAAAGTAACAGTAATAACATACAGCATAACAGTAATCATAACACAGTTAAATCTTAAACATAGTCACAGTAACAGTAATAACATACAGCACAACAGTAATCAGAATACACTTTTCATCCTATATATAGTCACAGTAACAGTAATAACTTACAGTACAGCAGTAATCACATGCAGATTCATCCTATACATAGTCACAGTAACAGTAATATGTACTAATCACAATACAGATTACATCCTATACATAGTCACAGTAACAGTAATAACATACAGTATAACAGTAATACACTACAGTTTCATCCTACACATAGTCACAATAACAGTAATAACTTACAGTAAAACAGAAATCACATACAGTTTCACCCTATACATATTGACAGCAACAGTAATAACATACAGTATAACAGTAATCAGAATACAGATTACATCCTGCACATAGTCATATTAACAGTAATAACGTACAGTATAGCAGTAGTCACATACAGTTTCATCCTAAACATAGTCACAGTAAATGAAATAGCATACATCATAGCAGTAATCACAATACAGTTTCATCCTATACATAATCACAGTAACAATAATAACATACACCATAACAGTAATTACAATACATTTTCATCCTATACATAGCCACAGTAACAGTAATAACATCAGCATAACAGTAATCACATACATGCAAACATAACAGTAATAATACATCCTATACATAGTCAAAGTAACAGTAATAACATATAGCACAACAGTAATCAGAATACAGTTTCATCCTATATATAGTCACAGTAACAGTAATAACTTACAGTACAGCAGTAATCACATACAGATTCATCCTATACATAGTCACAGTAACAGTAATATGTACAGTATAACACTAATCACAATACAGATTACATCCTATACATAGTCACAGTAACAGTAATAACATACAGTATAACAGTAATCACAATACAGTTTCATCCTACACATAGTCACAGTAACAGTAATAACTTACAGTAAAACAGTAATCACATACAGTTTCACCCTATACATAGTGACAGTAACAGTAATAACATACAGTATAACAGTAATCAGAATACAGATTATATCCTGTACATAGTCATATTAACAGTAATAATGTACAGTATAACAGTAGTCACATACAGTTTCATTCTATATATAGTCACAGCAACAGTAATAACATACAGTATGACAGTAATCACATCCTATACATAGCCACAGTAACAGAATTAACATACAGCATAACAGTAATCACAATATAGTTTCATCCTATACATAGTCACAGTAACAGACTTAATGTATAGTACAACAGTAATCACAATACAGTTTCATCCTATACATAGCCACAGTAACAGTAATAACACAGTATAACAGTAATCACAATACCGTTCATCCTCTACAGTCACAGTCACAGTAATAATGAAGAGTATAACAGTAAGCACATACACTTTCATCATGTACATAGTCACAGTAGCAGTAATAAAGTACAGTATAACACTAATCACATAACAGACTCCATCAATTACATAGTCACATCAACAGTAATAAGATACAGTATAACAGTAATCACAATACAGTTTCATCCTATACATAGTCAAGGTAACAGAATTAACGTACAGTATAACAGTAATCACAATACAGTTTCATGCTATACATAGTCACAGTAACAGTAATAACATACAGCATAACAGTCATCACAATACAGTCATATCCAATACATAGTCGCAGTAAAATTAATAGCATACAGCGTAACAGTAATCACAATACAGTTTCATCCTAAGCATAGTCACAGTAATAGTAATAATGTGCAGTATACCAGTAATCACGTACAGTTTCATCCTCTACATATTTAAAGTAGCAGTAATAACATACAGTATAACAGTAATCACATACAGTTTCATCCTAAACATAGTCACAGTAAATGAAATAGCATACAGCATAACAGTAATCAGAATACAGTTTCATCCTATACATAGTCACAGTAACAGTAATAACTTACAGTACAACAGTAATCACCTACAGATTCATTGTATACATAGTCACAGTAACAGTAATATGTACAGTATAACACTAATCACAATACAGATTATGTCCTATACATAGTCACAGTAACAGTGATAACATACAGTATAACAGTAATCACAATACAGTTTCATCCTACACATAGTCACAGTAACAGTAATAGCTTACAGTATAACAGTAATCACATACAGTTTCATCCTATACATAGGGACAGTAACAGTAATATGTACAGTAAAACACTAATCACAATACAGATTACATCCTATACATCATCACAGTAACAGTAGTAACATACAGTATAACAGCAATCACAATACAGTTTCATCCTACACATAGTCACAGTAACAGTAATATACAGTATAACAGTAATCTCATACAGTTTCATCTTGTAAATGGTCACAGTAATGGTAATACCATACAATAAAACAGTAGTTATAATAAAGTTCCATCCTATACATAGTCACAGTAAAAGTAATAGCATACAGCATAAAAGTAATCACAATACATTTCCATCCTATCCATAGTAACAGTAATAGCTTACAGTATAACAGTAATCACATACAGTTTCATTGTATACATAGTCACAGTAATAATAATATGTACAGTATAATACTAATCACAATACAGATTACATCCTATACATAGTCACAGTAACAGTAATAACATACAGTATAAGAGTAATCGCAATACAGTTTCATCTAACACATTTTCACAGTAACAGTAGTATACAGTAAAACAGTAATCACGTACAGTTTCATCCTATACATAGTTACAGTAAGAGTAATAACATACACTAAAACAGCAATCTCATACAGTTTCATCCTATACATATGCCAGGATTCAACAAGCTCTGCATGTTGTGCAGGAATAGTACAAGAGCTGCTGCATGCAATATGGCCGACGAGCGATCCAGGAATGAGCTCCTGGAACGTGCACAAGAGCTCCAACACTATTCATGCATGGACACAGCTCCTGTATGCTAATTACCCCATTTTCAGGTGAAAAACATACAAATCAGGTGAATTAGTGATTCAGGAAGCATGCAGGCATCTGTATAGCCTGCAGAAATGTATTTGGTTACTAAACTAATACATTTCTACAAATTACAAAACGGAGGCATGACAGCTCCTAAGAAAGTATGTATTCAATGTAGTAATAATGCCAATGGTCAAATATATGGCCATTTGCATGGTAAATAGTTTCAAAATTATAAAAAATAACTTTTTTTATTGGTCGATTTCAGCCTTTTAAGCATAGTGCAGCGGTGTGCAAATGGGATCGGCCCTAAAATAAAAAAAAAAAAAAAAGCTAGAAATAAGCTTTCAAACCAAAATCAGCATTCTGCCATAATAGTCAGCGGCATGCAGATGACAACAATGCCATTGAATAGTGGTTGCAAGGAGGAAGGCAGAGTGTCAGTCTTGTAACCATGCATTAGCAGTCAGTTTTATGCAAATGAGGGGATTGATACTGAATCACAGATTTCCCCCTCAGTGTTAGCTAGCACCAAACCGTGTAATTGCAGAAACACCATGGTGCAAGCCTAAGTGGATGATGACCTCATAAGGGGAAGTGTTATGCATGCAATAAGGTTATTGGAGCTCTGTGGCTCATGTTTGCTCTTAGCTGAGCACAGGTAAGGAAGGAGGTGTGTCTGAGACTGCCTAGCAGTGTTTACATTGCCTAAAAGGGTGTGTGTGCCGCACACAGGGTTTTAAACAAATAAAAAAGACAAGAAATAGCAGCTCTGTTCACATCTGAGCACTGGGTATGTGCGGCGCACCTCGGGGCTTAAACGGGAAGGCAATGGGAAGGGAAAACAGCAGTAGGAATGCAATCAAGGAGAACTAGCATAGCTGGCAGGTGAAATGTATCAGAATCAGACAATTACACAAGCAGCAGCCCAACCCAACCTAGCACACTACTATAAAGTATGCAAACACCTTTCACTCTGATTTTTCCCACAAACTCTACACCTCCGGTGTACACAAACAGGGAAATTTTACCAGACAAAACAAACAAAATGATAGGGGCTGCTGTCGTTCTCATACATCAATATGTGGTAGAGGCTGAGGGTGGTGAGGAGGGGATTGCTGATGACCAACCCACAGTAAGGAGAAGAGTGTACAGACCCAGGGTAACCTACCAGGGGCTACATGAGCTGGAGATAGTGGAGCACTATAGCGTGAACAGGGACATTCTACAGCAAATTGTTGAGCTGTGCCGGCCATACCTCACACACACAGCCAACAGAGGGGAACCCATCCCAGTGGATACCAAGGTATGTGTAGGTTTAAGAATACTAGCTACAGGTACCTTCCAAAGGCCAACTGGGGATATCATGGGGATCTCACAGGCATCAGCATCCAGGGTACTCCACCAGTTCCTGGATGCCATGTTAGCACATGCCAGTGAGCACATATATTTCTCCAACACCCATGAGACATTGACCAGCAATATGCGTCTCTTCCACCAAGTAGCAGAATACCCTGAGGTAGTGGGTGCTATAGACTGCACGCACATACACATTAAAGTACCACCTGGTGAGTGGGGTTAGGTCTACATAAACCACAAGGGCTTCCCCTCCATCAACTGCCAGGTCATGTGCGATGCCCAGGGCATTATAATGAATGTGTGTGCTGGCAGCCATGGAAGCTATAACGACTCCCACATCTGACATATGACACAGCTGTACCAGAGATTTGTCAGTGGAGACATCGCATATGGCCACCTAGTGGGGGATGCTGGTTACGCACTGGAGCCGTGGCTGATGACACCCATCAGAAATGCACGCACAACTGAACAAGAATTCCATAATGAGGCACATGCACAAACGAGAATTATAATAGAGCATGTGTTTGGGATGCTCCAGTCATGGTTCCAGTGTCTGGACATATCCAGTGGAGCCTTGCAGTACTGTCCAGCTACATGTACACAAATTTTCATTGTATGTGCCATGCTACACAATATGATCCTGCAGAAACAGCTGAAGCAGAAACAGCACAGGGCAGGGCCACACAGCTCCCCACCATTGCCAAGGCCAGCACAGGCACAGAGTGACTCGGAGGAGGAATAACCTGAGATTGCCCATGAAGGCAGAAGGGGGCATGCCCGGTATGCTCAGGCTTTGGCAAAGAGACAATGCATAGCACATACACTGACACAGTAGGAACCTCAGGGAATGACACCTCTCTCTGACTCTTACACACAGTAAAAGGGATGCCAAACATGATACTACCTATGCTTTACCATGTATAGGGAGTGTACTATGTGCATCCAACATAGTCAGCCCTCCAGCACCATCCTGAATACTGGCACAACCACAAGTAACTCACTCTTCCTATCAATTGCTGAATTGAGTAGTATGTTCTGCTAGTTGTAGCTATGGTATGGATGTGAGCATGCAAGGGAATTGGGTGGCTGAATGGGATGGCAGCAGATAGTGGACACCTATATGGGAAGCATAGAATCCAAAACAAATACTGGTGTCAACAATGTAGTCAGTACTAGACAAGGTGACAAAGCCCACTGCAGTGCATGTGGTGGCCCAAATGTGTGTCCATAGGACACACACATGCATGTGAGTGAGGTTCACATTCCCAACAACAGCCTCAGCCAGCAGGAGAGGTGTAGATGACCATAAAGAAAGGCTGTGCTAAGGCCTCCAATTAATGGCAATGGAAAACAGCCCCCCTACAGACCTACACAGACAGACTACAACAGGTCAGGCAGTTGTATGTTAATTCTGCAGGGTATGAAGTCTGACACTGAAATGTAGGTCAATAAATCCTAGGCTCTGTACTCTACTGATATGCCTCTAGTCTGCATGATAGGTCAGAATACAAAACAAAATGGAAGCCAACAGAGTACCTGAAATACCAGTACAGTCATAGCAAATGTTTACAGTTGTCAGGTGTGCCCTCCCAATCTTATGTAGAAATGCAATAACATGCACAAGTGGGGTTAATAACAGTGGAGCACAGATTACCTGAGCTGGCCAAATTTACAGGATAGATTGTTGCATGTGTACAATATGCAGGGCTCTGTGTGTTAGGTTGTTGCGTGTTGTACATTGTGTGGAAGTGGTCAGCATGTAGGCATGGAGGGCTGTGTCCCGGTGGCCTATGGCTACTACTGTTGATGACAGGGCCATGTTCTGACACCTGCAGTGCCAACCACAATGCATCCCAGCAAAACCCATTTCAGCAGTAATCCATACTCATTGTTCAGATGTCAATATCTGTCACCATCTGAAAGATGGACATGCCACAAATGTGGGCCCAAACATACACACAGTACACAGGTGGAAGTACCCTAGACAGAGTACATAAAATGTAACTGTCAATTGCACACACCTTTGGAATTGTACATACAGGTTAGCAGCACATTAGTTGTCTGTGCAGTATGGAATACTGATATATTCTGGCCAATCACTGGCAGACCACAAAAGGCACAGTTATGAAGTAATGAGAGAATGCCTATGTCCTTGCACAAGGCAGCATAAGGGGAATGTCCCAGGTATATCTGTGAGTCAGCTTCAAGAAGCCTCCATATCACACATGCACTCAGCTCACCCCACCATCATTCACAGGTTTATCACAGGTCATATCCCCTGCTTTTGGGAATGAGTACAGCATGACCCTCGCTTCTGTATGGGAATACCCACAGTATGCAGCATGCTAAAGAGGTGTCCTATGCAGGTGTGTCCCTAACTGTAAGTAGCACCCTGCTAGCATCCAGACCAATGGATACATATAGACAGGAACTATTGCCATTAACACCTTGTACACTTACCCTGTCACCCCAGGGGAGTCCAATGGCTCACAGCCTGGGACTGAAGGAGTGAAAGAATGCACTGGCCTGCTACAGACGGCCTGCATCACTGCCAAATGCTCTACAGTCTTCTGTCAAAGGCCTGTGCCTCACCTGTACTGCCAATGTATGTAATCTCATGGTGGCCCAAATAACAACATAACACAGTCTACAGAATACAAATGCTAGGCCATGTCAACAAATCCCAGTAGCATGCCCACCATGTCCTACTGCATGAACTGTGGACCAACCCCTAAATAACGCTGGGATGAAAGGACAACTAAAGGGATACTTCACAGATATCACTCACATAATGTTAGGAAGAGGATAGAATAACAGAGTGGGGGTGTGTAGAAGCATGGACACCATGGAGTGTGTGAAGTCTGAAACTCTGGTGTGTGCCCATACTACCCCTGCCTGCAAACCCAGTAATGGGTGGCTACAAACCCGCTCATAAACCACAATGTGAAGGGGAACTGACCAGATATTTGAGCCCTGCCTCTGGGTTACCTGGGTGAATCTGTAAAGCTGAGGGGTATGGTCACAGCAGGATATGGCCATTCTGTTATGTCGATAGATGTACAAGCAGGGGATCCTCAGTTACCACAGCACCAAGGTGCTGGACCATTTACATAGATCCATCAGCAAGTATCTGCAGCAACCCCTCTAGAATGGCATGAGTGTGCAAGAATATGTAGGCTGCTGGATACAGCTTCATTCATCTTGTATTTCCCTGAAAATAACTGTGAGCAAATAAGTATATCTTTTGGTAGTTGATGACATAATACATCACTGTGTAAAACAGTACATGTCTGAATATCTCTGCTAACACCAGCCATGTAACATAAGCAGCACAGACAGCAATAGTTGCAGTATCCCACTATCTGTTGCCCATTGTGACTCCATATTGTCAACCTATCTACAGATATCCTGCAGAAACAGGTTGCTAGCTGTAGGTGTAGAACACAAAATCCAGCACTGGAGTACAACCTACCTAGAATGGATTCACACACTCAATACAGAAGGTCATACTGGGCATGCTCCTACACTTAGAGAATTGAAGCCAATGTCTGACAACAAAATACAGAAGGTCATACTGGGCATGCTCCAACACTTAGAGAAATGCAACCCATGTCTGACAACAACAGTGGGCTAGGCATATCTGTCAGTCGAAGACGTCTGTGCATACACACCACATTGCACAAAATTCATGCTTTGCACACACATTGGATAGGAATACTCACACATATCCAAGGCCAACACACTATAATAGGTCAAATATACACACAGAGAGATGTGGGGAAGAGAGAGGCAGACTGTGACAAAGAGATTGCCATCATGAGTCCTGTCCTACCCACCGCACATTCAATTGGCCAATATCACATGATGTGCCGATGTCAATACTATAGACATTTGCTTTTGGTAGCTCTTAGCCCTAAAGTGGTTGGCCGCAGTGGTGCAGCGGGTAGCATTGCCACCTCACAGCAAGAGGTTCCCTGGTTCAATCCTCGGCTGGGGTGCATTCTGTGTGGAGTCTGCATGTCCTCCCTGTGGTTGTCTGGGTTTTCTCCGGGTGTTCTGGTTTCCTCCCACATCCCAACAACATGCTGTAGATGGACTGGAAACTCTAAATTGGCCATAGGCATGAGTGTGTGTGCCTTCTGTGGATGGTTGGACACCAGGCTGGCAACTTGACACTCTAAAACAGAGGAATGGTTTATGGCCCATTCACACACACTGCACTCCCCAGAGACCATGTTAGCATTCATGCTGATTCCAGTCACCTTGAAATAACCTAATTATCAGCCCCATAATCTCTGTTGCATGTGTGATAACTGTGTAATACTATAGTATCCCATAATAGTTAGGTAGGAGTTCTAACTGTGTGTGTGTAGCGATTAATGATTTTGAGCCATTCACAGTCACTACACCACCCATTGCTCTTCTTTACCAAGCTTGCTGATATCAGTCACCTTGAAATAGCCCTTTGGAGAAGGGCTAGCCCTATAAGCTCCGTGGCACATGCGATAACTGTGTCATGTTATAGTATAACATACTAGTCAGGTAGGAGTGCTAATCCCTGACATGGCAACTGTGAAATTCTGTGTGTGTAGCGATTAATGATGTTGAGGCTATTCACAGTCACTACACCTCCCATTGCCGTACTTTAGCAAGCCTACTGATGTCAGTCACCTTGAAATATCCCTTTGAACAAGGGTTAGCCATATAAGCTCTGTCACTCATGTGATAACTGTGTAATGCTATAGTGTAACGTACTAGCCAGGTAGGAGTTGTAATCCCAAACATAGCACCTATGAAACTCTGTGTGTGGGTGTAGAGATTAAGGATTTTGAGGCCATTCACAGTCACTACACTTCCCATTGCCCTACTTTAGCAAGCCTGCTGATGTCAGTCAACTTGAAATATCCCTTTGGATAAATGCTAACCCTATAAGCTCCGTGTTGAGTGCGATAACTGAGTAATGCTATAGTATAACATACTAGTCAGGTAGGAGTTCTAGTCCCAGACATGGCAACTGTGAAACTATGTGTGTGGGTGTAGAGATTAAGGATTTTGAGGCATTCACAGTCACTACACCTCCCATTGCCTCATTTTAGCAAGCCTGCTGATGTCAGTCACCTTGAAATATCCCTTTGGAGAAGGGTTAGCCCTATAAGCTCCATGGCGCATGTGATAAGTGTGTAATGCTATAGTGTAACATAATAGTCAGGTAGGGGTTCTAATCTCAGACATGACAACTGTGAAACTCTGTGTGTGGAGATTAATAATTTTGAGGACATTTATAATCACTACACCTCCCATTGTCCTACTTTAGCAAGCCTGCTGATGTCAGTCACCTTGAAATACCCTGTTGGAGAAGGGCCAACCCTAAAAGTTTTGTGGTCCGTGCCATAAATGCGAATAATGTAGTAGCAGTAACAACACAGGTATGGGTTTGAATCTCATCTGTGGCAAGTGTTTGTGAGTGTGTGTGTGTGTGTGTGTGTGTGTGTGTGTGTGTGTGTGTGTGTGTGTGTGTGTGTGTGTGTGTACCTCAAAGATGTTGCCCCCATTTACAGCAAGTACACATCTCAGAGCCTGACTTTAGTAGTCCTGCAGATATCATCCACCTTACAAGTACCTGTTGTCAAACCTAAACCATATTGGGTCAGTGGTGCATGTGGTAAATGTGTCACTTAATGATTTGTAAAGATGTTTAAGTAGAGGTTTGAACCTCACCCCTGGCAAATGTAAATGTGTGATTAGGGTAAGATTATTTTTGGGATCTGTCACCCACTACATCACCCAATGCCAGTATTTACAAGGGCTGCTGATGTTCCTCACCTTAGAGGTACCTTGAGACAACATCCATCCAATAAGCTCTGTGGCATGTGCGATACGTGTGGTACACTGTAGTAGCAATACATAGCTAAGTAGGGGTTTGAATCTCAGTACTGGCAAGTGTGTGTTTGTGGGTCTGTCATCAGTATCCTGTGTGGTGGTTGTTGTGATTGTGTAATAACAACATGCATTGTGGAGTGGGTTTTGCTAAATTATTATACTGAGGACCTATTATATGTCACAATGTCCACCTTACAAGGACAACAGATGTCAAACACCAGAGAGGCTGGTGTAGTCAATCTATAGCCCAACATGTGACATTATGGATCCGAGAACAATATAGGCAACCCTTGTATTACTCACAGAACACACTCCACACATGTCTCATACACAAACACACATGGCTAGGCAACAAAGACT
This sequence comes from Protopterus annectens, assembly GCF_019279795.1. Taxonomy (NCBI): domain Eukaryota; kingdom Metazoa; phylum Chordata; order Ceratodontiformes; family Protopteridae; genus Protopterus; species Protopterus annectens. Next base: position 1,255,510,014 of record NC_056744.1, on the reverse strand, counting down.
ATATTGGTAGTTCCCTGCATATTGCCCATAGATAGTAACCACAGTGTGATTGCAGTGAACTACATGCATGTTGACCACAACAGTGCCACTGACATCAGAAAGTGCTGTGACATGTAACATCTCCTGAGTGTGTGTTATCCAGCAAGTAAGAGGACAGGGCACCCTGTTCCATCCCAATAAAAGGCAAATAAATGCTTACAGTGGTCCTTTTGCTATGTTCCCCACTGGTTGCCTGCAACAACTGTAGAGTCTGCAAATGTAACCCACAAAGGGAATAACATGCCTTATACACATGCCCTATATGGACAGATGCCACTAACACCACTGAATACCTGTATCATGTTGTCAATGCATGTGCAAGCATGACCTCAGTTCTATAGCCAGATCTCCCCAAATGAGGTCAGGAATGCTACATCAGAAGATAACAATCTGTACACACAGCATGCCCCAGAGACCTCAAGTACACTTTCACGTGTCAAAGAAAATGTGTGTGGGACGTGCACAACCCAGACACTGTCAATGTTATGGAATATAGCTCACATACATGGGAATCAGTGCACATCACTGGCCACCCACAATAGTAACCCAGATGAGTGGATGTTGAAGACAGTACCCACCTGTGGGGACCACTCCAGGGACTACACCCCTGAGCCACACTGGAGACCATTGTCATGTGGCCTGATGCCAAGGTATTCCCTTTGCCTAGCCTTGTACAGCTGTCAGGCCCATTCACCTACTACACACCTGTGAAGCAATGAACCTATGCATCTCAGTACTGGCAAGTGTGTGTGTGTGTGTGTTTGTGTGTGTGTGCATGGAGATTAATGATTTTAAAAACAATCACTACTCCTCCCATTGGCCTACTTTAGCACACCTGCTGATGTCATTCACCTTGACATAACCCTTTGGCCATGTATCAGCTATATAAGCTCTGTGGTGCTTGTGATAACTGTGTAATACTGTAGTGTAGCAGCCTAGTTAGGTAGGGGTTCTACTCTTGATCCTGCCAACTGTGATGATGTGTGCATTGTCCCGGCAGAGTGTGTGGGTGTCTCCATTGACACCTGCTTTTGTGAACATTCACATGTACTACACTTCCCTTATGCCTTCTTTAGCACTGTTGCTGATGTCACTCACCTTCAAAGATACCTTTGGACAACTCTCCAACATGTAAGCTCCATGGCATGTGCAATAACTGCATAACACTGTAATAGTAATACATAGTCAGGTAAGGGTTTGAAACTCAATAATGGTAAGTGTGTGTTTGTCCGTGCGTCATCAGTATTCTGTGTGGGTGGAGGGATGATTGTGTATGGAGTAGTAAACAATATAGGCAACCATTATAATACCCACATACCACTCTCCACCCACGGTCATACACAAATATCCTAGGCTCTTTCTGTCTTACACCCTTCCTTTTTTACTTTGTCTCTCTCTCTCTCTCTCTCTCTCTCTCTCTCTCCCCCCCTCTCTGGTGGATGTGGAAAAGTACATCTGTTTTGCCTAGGCAGCAGCTTGAGTTTTGTAAGGAATGCTCATGATCAGCTGATGGCCTGTGCATGAATTGCAGTCCCACACTTGCTAATTGCATGTGGAATAGCTGTTATATCATTCCTATAGCCAATTACATGGAAACACACTCCTATAACTAAGCACTTCATGTGGGTGTTGGCCCTTTTCCTTCACTGTGAGCAGGACTTTGTGTGGATGTTTGACAAACAGCATCACAGAGGGTAGTTGGAAATACCTTTACAACATACACTGATGAGACAGACCAACAAACAGGAGGGGGATGTTCCAGACATGGGGACAGAATGTAAGTATTGCTGTTCTACATTTGAAGTAATGTTGGTTTAACAGGGTTTGTGTGGATATAGCTGTTCTACATGATTTAAAGTCTGGCATGACAGTGCTATGTGGTTGAGGAAACTCTCACTTGTAGGGCTATCTGCAGACTGTCCAGAGTTTGGAGTCTTACATGTGTTACTCACACATTTCCTACCTTTAGATATACAGTAGCATACTCTGAGGATTGCAGTCAGTACATGGTGACATCCATGTGAGTTGTCAACTTCAAATCCCTCAGAAGAGATATGTCACAACAAACTATGTTACACCAGGAAATTTCTCAGATTATCACAGCAATATGTCAATATTGGTGCTGTGTTTGTGCCTCTGTCCCCCACGTCTGTCACCCTTTGTCCATATGTCATGCAGTAAGAGGTGCATATGTACAGTACATCATCATTTACTGACATCATACCTGATAACAAGCCAGTGAAACATCAGACATGTAGACATGCTATGTATGGTAGGCCTCATATTTGAGGACAAAATTGGGACATTCTGTTTGAGTGTGTACAGTAATGAGGTCTGTGTACTTATGATGATTGTTGACAGAATGTGTATTGTGAATATATTACTTGGCCTGTATACAGACTATGGTAGATGTCATTGTTCTTGGTCCTGTTCTATCTGATGTTGCATGCTGCTCCAGCTTATGCTACCCTATCAGATTACATGTTTGTAGGGCCAGACTGACACATGTCCCATACCACAGTCAGGCATCAGACTACACTGTGTATTGGCCCAGTATATGTAGGGTTACTGTGTGAGTGGCTGATATGAGGGTGGTGTTATTCACACAGTACATATACTGTAATATTCCTTAGGCTTACCGTAATATGACTGTGACTGTGTACAGATTGGTTGTGGGAATGCACTTTCACACTGGTGTCTGTTACTTTGTGCTGTTACATGCCTGTAGTGCCTACGATATTTACAAGTACAGGTGTATTCCCCCATAGGAAACTTAAGTCAGTGTTGTGGCAGTCTGCCTATAGTTTACACAGTACTTTGTGACATGCCTAGTAGCTCAGTGTATTTATCTAGTGTGATGTTATGTCCAGATATTTGTCAGATGAACCATTGCCTAGACACCATAACTGTTGTGTATCTCTGAAAAAGCAGTGGGATGGTGTAAAGATGTATGTCACTAAGTAATGTGTAGTATATGGGCTTGGGACCTCTGCTCCTCTGGTTAATATGTGTTAGGACAGACAGGAGTGTGTGAATGCTTCAACTGTGTGAGCTTATCTGTTTCAGTATTTTTGAAATATCCCCATTTACATGGCTGTAAACATCCACTTTGTCAGGCTTGGTCCGCACATCCTGCACTAAGGAGTTCTGTGTATACCTCTGCACTGACCAGATTGTGTCAGACTGCCCATGTTTATAGGTCATATCTCTGCTGTATTCCACAGGAACATTACTGTGATTTGTGTGGTACTTCACTATAATGATCTTATGATGTCTGTCAGTAACTGATGGTGTACATGTCAGTATCAGAAGTGAATTCCCACACAACATGTCTGTTAACACAACCCCTGTTACTGTAGCAACATTCTACATTTATACCTGCAATACATCAATACTTACATGACATCCCCTTGCACTAAGGTTGTGACTATTGGTGCTGAGGTATGACTTCAGTACAAGGCTATGGGCATATGTTTTTTTATATATATAGCCATATACACACACACATATATATATATATATATATATATATATATATATATATATATATATATATATATATATATATATATATATATATACACATACATTCATACATACATACAAATATATATATATATATATATATATGGGTGTATATATATATATATATATATATATATATATATATATATATATATATATATAGGTCTGTATTAGAATTATTATTTAAAACTTCCAATGTTCTAATATCAACCACTATTCAGCAAATGCTGAAAATAGTGAAGCTGCAGAACACCGAATTTCTTCGTAGGGAATTCGGTTGGCCGTTTCTGTGGCTTCGCTATTTTCAGCACTGCCGTGGAAAGTTACGGGTCGGTATCAGGTAAGTGTGTGATTGTGTGGATGTGAGGGATAGGGCACGGGTTAGGTGAGTTAGGGTTAGGGCGCGGGTCAAGTAAGTGTGCAATTGTGTGGACATGTGGGTTAGGGCGGGGTACGTGAATTAGGGTTAGGGCGCGGGTGAGGTGAGTGTGCGATAGTGACGGACCTTAGGGTTAGGGTTTGGGTTAAGGTAAGTGGATAGATAGTAGTGTATGTATAGTTTAGTGTAGGGTTAGATGTAGGATTTTAAGTGTACGTGTGTGGATTGCTGTTTGTTTGGTGTGCTTGTGTTGTGTATATGTGTGTCGGAACAGCAAATTTTTTCACTGAGAAAAAAAATTCACTGTTCTGCATGTTCGATATTGTCAGTGTTCACTGAATAGAAGTCAATATTAGAACATTCAAAGTTTTAAACTTCGATGTTCTAATGTAGACCCTATATATATATATATATATATATATATATATATATATATATATATATATATATATATATATATATATATATATATATATATATATATATATACATATATATATATGTATATATATATATAGATACACATACATGGATTCACTTTATAAGCTCGAAATCCTGAAATATCAAATTTCAGAATCTCGAGAGTATAAAGTGGAAAGCTGAAAACCTAGAAAGACCCGAAACATGAAATTTAAAATCTCGCATGTTGGAGATGTTGAATTAGCAGTTCTGGTGTTGCGCTGTATGGCTGGATTCAGGTAAGTGTTTTTGTTTAAGGGTTTTGGGCAGGGGCTGCGGTGTGTGTTAGTGTGTTTTGTTACAGTGATGTGTGTGTGTGCGAGGGGAATGTTGCTTGTGTGGTGATGTTTCGTGTGTGAATGTAGTGCGACCCTGGAGTTAGAATATTTAAGTGGGGGTCCTGGTGCAGAAGGGCTTGCCCCCCTGCATATAGTACGGGTAGGTGTGTGTGTTTGTTTAGTTGTGTGCATACATGTACATATATATAGATATATACATATATACATACATGTATATATATATATATATATGGGTCTACTTTCATAGACCGAACGTACGAATCACTGACACACATTTTCCCCACCCCAAACAACCGACAACACACCACACTGACAACTCAACATACCGAACACCAAAACACCGACACAACAAACGCCAAATACACATTGCACACAACAACATATCCACTAACCTTAACCTAAACCCTAACCCTAACGTCCGACACTACCGCACACTTACCCAACCCGCACCCTAACCCTAACTCACTTAACACACCCCTAAATCTCAACACCGTCACTATCGCACACTCACCCTACCTGCACCCTAACCCTAACTCACTTAACACACCCCTAAACCCGACACAACAAACGCCAAATACACATTGCACACAACAACATATCCACTAACCTTAACCTAAACCCTAACCCTAACGTCCGACACTACCGCACACTTACCCAACCCACCCTAACCCTAACTCACTTAACACACCCCTAAATCTCAACACCGTCACTATCGCACACTCACCCTACCTGCACCCTAACCCTAACTCACTTAACACACCCCTAAACCCCAACACCGTCACTATCGCACACTCACCCTACCTGCACCCTAACCTAACTCACTTAACACACCCTAAAACATTCAGCCCATCACTATCGCACTCACTCCACCCGCATTCTAACCCTAACACACTTAACACTACCCTACACAGCTCTCGTCACTTCCACACACTTACCTCACGGAACCCTTAGTCCGACACCACCGCACTCACATTTTCCACACACTATCCTAAAATCCCTCAGTATCGTACACTTACCTGTCCGCTCCCCAATACTACATCTGTCACTTTCGCACACTTACCGTGCTCAGCTCACGCTGCCATTGTCGGTCTCTCAGCCGTCGGGATATCGCGTTTTGTAACCTACCTGTTCGTTCCATCTCGGTCTTCCGGTGTCGGTAAAGTGGCTTGGTCTATGAAAGTAGACCCATATATATATATATATATATATATATATATATATATATATATATATATATATATATATATATATATATATATATATATATATATATGGGTCTGCCAGGAGACGAAACCCGACGTCGCCCCGACCGGAGGGAAGGAGGAGACTAAGCGACCGACAGAATGGATTACGACAGGAGAGATTAAGCGCGACACAAGGAAAATGAAAGAAAGGACGCGTGACCTGGTAAGTGTCTGGACGATTCACGAGGGTGGGCGGTCAGGTAAGTGTCTAAAAATGTATTATAGTGTGGTTAGATTGTGGGACAGGTGTGGTGTGTGTGTGTGCAGGGTCAGGAGAGGTAGGTTGTGTGATAAGGAAGGACTGTAGTCTTACGGTGGAGTGAGTGACGGGTGAAGAGTGTGTGGGGTAGGAGTGTGTGAGATGTCTTGGTGATGTCTCGGGTAGGTAATGTGAAAAATGATTAGAGGCAGGGAATGTAAGTAGGAAGGGTATGTGTTGATAAGGTCATGTCGATATAGGTTAGGTGTAGAGAGTTAGAGGTGTGGGTTAGTGAGTTAGGGTTAGGTGGCGATGCTGTTCGTGTGCTGGTAAGGGGTGGTGAGGTAAAAAAGGGGAAGTGGTGAGTGTGGGGGTGGGGACGGTTTAGGGTTAGGGTGGTAGTTTAGGTTGATTAGTTAATTTTAGTTGATGTTTTATGTGTATTTAGTTATGTTGTTGTGTGCGTGTTATGGGTATGTTGCGATTGTGTGGTTGGTGTGTGTGTTGTTGCGGTTGGTGGGGTGTGTGGTGTGTTGTGTGGTGTTTGGTGTATGAAAGTAGACCCATATATATATATATATATATATATATATATACATAATGTTAACATTAAACACACCTGATATGTGACATATGTGACATATGACCTTTACAATCAAATGCAGTATCAAACAAATGCGTTGTGCAGATGTTGATCAGGATGCATACAATATGCAAGTTGCATAAGTGTGCACACCCTTAACATGATGGGTTGTTGCAAGACCTGTTAAGTGAACTGCAGCAGTCACTAATTTTGGAAGGTGTACACTAGCATGGCCCATCTTCACTTGCCATTATTTGGTCACTCCGCCCTACAAATGTCCCCCAATTCTGCCATATTGCAAGGTCAGCTCATGTGCACAGCCCTTGGAGGCCACACAGTGCCTTCACTATTGCTGTGTAGTCAGGGTTATGTCTGGCACTGAGCATGACCTTGACTGTGTTCAGATACAGCCATTCTTAGCAAGCTTTGGATGTATGCTTCAGTTCACTGTTATGTTTCAGAATGACACCCCTCCTCATCCTCAGCCTTTTTGCAGATGTTTGACAACTATGGGCCACACATGAGTGTCATTTTGCAGTGTCCCAATTTCAGAACACGATGTCTACTGGCCTAGTTCCAGCTAATGAACAGCAAACCTAAAGGTGTACACTGGCACCAGCAAGGTACAGATGGGGATGGTGGGCCTGAGGTAGAGTGAGGTGCTGCTTGTGCAGCACATGTATCTTTATTAATACTGTCTGTAGGTTTCAGCTTTGGTCTCGGTACACCATTACACATTGCAACACATGATTTTGGGAGACTTAATGTTATGCATATGCTACCTGTAGTGAGCCCTGGATGATGTCTCCTGTGGAACAACTCTTCCATCTGATTACCCTAATCCATAGGCCACACTTATGCAGAGTCCAGGTAATTGTTGACACAAGTACTGTACAGGCAGTACTTGCTAGACATTTCAGCAAGTCCCTCAGTGTTGCTGCATTTGTCTGGGCAGCCTCCATGACCAGTTTGCAACATATGTTGTCATTTGTCTGGGATGGGCATCTGTTTATTTTCTACATTAATGGTGTCCCATACTTCATCGTCACATACATGGTTGTCTGCACTATTTGCCATGGTATATGCAATGGCAAGGTAAGGCTACATCTCTCACTACTGAGTGCTAACTTTTGGATATGGGATCCATTCCATGGTTTGTAAGATGTGTGCAAGCCACAGCTGCCTCTGTTGCAGGTGAGTGGGCAAATGTCATGCACATACTTCTTGGACAGCAGACCATTACTTGGTGTGACATTGAGGACCCATACTTGATGGAAGGTGCATACTCAAGATGAGTGAATGCTGCAGTACCTCAAAAGCTGCTTCGACAATATGTTATTTGGAGTGTGTGCACACATGTGCTTCCATTGTTTGCTAAGGTATGTTTTCTCCATATTTGTTCTCCTAACATAGGATTCCATTTTACACATTCATTGCTCATGTTAGGATCACATTACAGGTTGTAGAAGTTGTGGAATGTGGTATTGTGATATGCTGTTGTGTAGATCTGTATCAATTGCTGTTGTAATACTGGTATATACACTGTTGTAGCCACTGTATAAGGGTAATGTTTCAGACATTTCCCTACTGTAGGCCATTTGTCCCACCATTATGTTTATCTCTGTTAACACATCTTGCACTGACAGGTTGTTAGTTATACTGCAGGACTCTTACATACCCTTCATATATGCCACCATGGTGACCACTGTGATGCAGTGCAGTTATCAGCAACAATAAGTGAACATGTACAGCATGCATTATGGGTAGGTGTGTTAAATGTGTGCATGGTAAATGCCATGGCCATAACATGGCTGATGTATTGGCAAACCTAAACAAAAGACCACCATACTCACCAGCTACAGGCTGCTGCCCCAAAGGTATATCAGAGGGACCTACATAGTTTTGTGAGAGATGTGATGTCAGTTGCCACACCTGTGGTATTGGTGCAGGGTGGGAACAGCATTTCAGTACATCAACAGTACAAACCCACAATTCTACAGATTATGCACATCTGTTCATTACTACACTGCAGACTATGTTATCTGACATATGCATGAAGATACTTTACAGATGAAGATGGATAAGCAACAGTAGTCTACTAATGTGCCTTGGGGCCTTACCTGCATGCTCCTCATCCATTGTGTGGGTAGCATCCACCTCCACAATGATATTTTCCAGTTCTTGACTTTGCTGGCAGGTGGATGCCCCAAGGCTGGTGAGGAGCTCCTCCAGATGTGTCAGTGGGGGTTGGATGGCATGACCCCCACCTGTGGCTAGCTTGTCCCTCCTAACTGCAGCAGCATGCTGATGGGTGTGGCAGATGAGGCAGTCCAATGATGTCACACCTGCTCATAACTGCAGTTATGCAGGCTGACATTGTTTACCCTGTGGACGAGCTTGTTCCACAGGGCAGTCCTCTCCTGAAGATCATGGGCCGTACACCCAAAGATGGTTCCATGGTGATGCATCATGGAGCTGATGAGAAAGTTATTCTCTTGTGGAATGAATGCAGGCAGTCGCTCTCTTGACATGGTACCTGCAAGACATAAACAGGAGAAAAGGTCCGAGGACCTCATACTGCAAGGTTATAATAGTTGTTAATTGACATCTCTCTCTCCCCCCATCATATCTGCATAAACAATCTGAACACACACATCAATGGGTATGTTTACACCAAACCTACTTTTGGGACATACATCCTATTGTACAACAAATATTGAAATATGTTTCTATTCATGTTCCATGATAAAACACAATCATTGGTGGCCTGTTGCTAATAATGTAGCCTGCATGCCATTGTAATGGGCACTGAGTTTCCATATATGCATGTGTTCTGTTTGCTATGCAACTTTTCCAAATCTGGTGTTTTGTGTTACTAGGAATATGTATGCATGCTGTTATAACTAATCCTGGATTGTGTTGACTATTACTACCCACATATGTTCTAAAAATGCAACATCATAGCACATTTGCGAAGGCTGTTCCCAGCAGAACCATCTCTCCCACCTCATCTGGCCATGGCACTAGGCCACAGCACATCAGGGACCCAACCCAGGACCTCATCATCTGCTGGTCCTACACTACCTTCAGGTGAAACTACCTCAGGGGATGGTGCCTGTCCCACCCCCCAGGAGCATGCACAGACAGGATCTTGTAACCTGAAGTCAGGTCCAGGGTCTGGTGCATAGGAAGCTGTGCAAAAAATTGTGGAATCTGCTACACTACCTTGAGACCCTCATGACAGACATAGAGGTTCAGCCTGCCCCTCCTGCTCAGCCCCCAGCACAGCCAACTTCAGGGCCATGAAGGTGCAGTGGTGACTGCCCATGGGTGGGGACCTCAGCCCCACTGTTTCCATCTAGGGCTCATAGGCTTCCAATTTCCAGACACCCCTCCCTGTCAAAGGTGTTTACCCACCATGTGTCATATACCACCCCTGTATGCTGTCTTGTCTGTCTTCCGAACCATCCTAGCTCCCCATATATACCTACTATCCTGCCCTAACATCCCACTCTCACCTTAACACAAAAAGGGCAATCTGCTCCCAACACAAATCACACCATACATGTCCATTTCACACCCACTTACAACTGCTTATGGGTGCCTTAATCACTCTGTATCCAACAACCCTTTTTTCTGGCCAGCAAATGCATTACTCAGGATTTAGCAAGCTCTGCATGGCGTGCAGGAATAGTGCAAGAGCTGCTGCAGGCAATATGGCTGACATGTGATCCAGGAATGAGCTCCCGGGACATGCACGAGCGCTCCTGCACTATTCCTGCAGGAACACAGCCTCTGTATGCTAATTACCTCATCTGCTGGTGAAAACCATGCAGATGAGGTGAATTAGCGATCCAGGAAGCAGGCAGGCGTCAGTGCAGGAATAGTGTAGACTGCAGAAATGTATTCAGCCAGTAGCTGAATACATTTCTGCAAACTACAAAACAGAGGCATGACAGCTCATAAAAAAGCATGTATTATAAGGGTTGGGCATGACAAAGGCCAAATATATGGCCATAGGCATACAAATTAGTTTCAAAATGATAAAAAATAACTTTTTTTTTGGCCGATTTTGGCCGTTTAAGTGTAGGGCAGCGGTGTGCAAACAGGATTGGCCCAAATATAATAAAAAAGCTGGAAATAAGCTTTTAAACCAAAATCATCAATTTGCCATGGCACACATAACATAACAAGACCATGAAATAATGGTTGCTAAGGGGGAAGGCTGAGTGTCAGTTTTCTAACCATGCATTAGAAATCAATTCTATGCAAATGAGGGCAATGATACTGAATCACAGATTTCCCTTCAGTGCTGGCTTGCACCCAACCGTGTAGGTGCAGTAATACCATGGTGTAAGCCTAAGAGCTAGATGGCTTCATAAGGGGGTGTGTCATGCATGTGGTAAGCTTATTGGACCTCTGTGGCCTGTGCTTGCCCTTAGCTAAGCACAGCTAAGGAAGGGGGTGTGCCTGAAGCTGCCTAGCAGTGTTCACAGTGTCTAAATGGGTGTGCACACCATGCACTGGGTTTTAAACAAAAATAAATAAATAAATAAAATAAACCAGGAAATAGCAGCTCCATTCACATCTGAGCACTGGGTTTGCACAACATGCCTCGGGGCTTAAACAGGAAGGCAATGGGAATGGAAAACAGCAGTAGGAATGTAATCAAGGAGAACTAGCATAGCTGGCAGGTGAAATGTATCAGAATCAGCCAATTACACAGGCAGCAGCCCAGCACACTACTATAGACTATGCAAACACCTTTCACTTTGTTTTTTCCCCACAAACTCTACACCACCGGTGTACACAGACAGGGAAATTTTACCTAACAAAATCAACAAAATGATAGGGGCCGCTTTTGCTCTCATAAATCAATATGTGGAAGAGGCTAAGGGTGATGAGGATGAGAATGCTGATGACCAACCCACAGTGAGGAGAAGGAGAAGAGTGTACAGACCCAGGGTAACCTACCAGGGGCTACATGAGCTGGAGATAGAGGAGTGCTATAGGGTGGACAGGGACCTCCTACAGCAAATTGTTGAGCTGTGCCAGTCACACCTCAAGACACAGAACCAACAGAGGAGAACTCATCCCAGTGGATACCAAGGTATGTGTAGGCTTAAGAATACCAGCCATTGGTACCTTCCAAAGGCCAACCGGGGATATCATGGGGATCTCACAGGCATCAGCATCTAGGGTACTCCACCATTTCCTGGATGCCATGTCAGCACATGCTGGAGAGCACATATATTTCCACAACACCTGTGAGGTGTTGACCAACAATATGCATCTCTTCCACCAAATAGCAGAATACCCTGAGGTAGTGAGTGCTATAGACTGCACGCACATACACATCAAAGCACCACCCAGTGAGTGGGGTAGGGTCTACATAAACTGCAAGGGTTTGCCCTCCATCAACTGCCAGGTCATATGCAATGCGCAGGGCATTATAATGAATGTGTGTACTGGCAGCCCTGGAAGTTATCATGACTCCCACATCTGGCATATGACGCAGCTGTACCAGAGATATGCCAGTGGGGACATCCCATATGGCCACCTAGTGGAGGATGCTGGTTATGCACTGGAGCCATGGCTGATGGCACCCATCAGAAATTCACACACACACAAACAAGAACTCCATAATGATGCACACGCACAAATGAGAATCATAATAGAGCATGTGTTTGGGATGCTCAAGTCACAGTTCCATTGCCTGGACATATCTGGTGGAACCTTGCAGTATTCACCAGCTACATGTACCCAAATTTTCATTGTATATGCCATGCTACACAATATGATCCTGCAGAAACAGCTGCAGCAAGAACAGCATGGGGTAGGGCCACACAGCTCCCCACCATTGCAAAGGCCAGCACAGGCACAGACTGACTCAGAGGATGAACAACCTAAGCCTGCCTCTGTAGGCAGAAAGAGGCATGTCCTGACATGGTAGGAACCCAGGGAATGACACCCCTCTCTGTCTTGCACATACAGTAAAAGGGATGCCAAACATGACACTACCTGTGCTTAACCATGTATAGGGAGTGTACTGTGTGAATCCAACATAGTCTGCCCTCCAGCACCATCCTCAGTACTGGCACAGCCACAAGGTAAGTCACTCTTCCTATCAATTTCTGAATGGCGTAGCATGTTCTGCTACTTGTATCTATGATATGGCTGTGAGCATGCAGGGAATCGGGTGGCTGAATGGGATGGCAGCAGATAGTGGACACCTATACGGGCAGCATGAAATCCATAACAAATACTGGTGTCAGCATAGTAGGCAGTACTAGATAAGGTGATAAATCCCACTGAAGGACATGTGGTGGGCCAAATGTGTGTCCATAGGACACACAAATGCATGCCAGTGAGGCTCAAATACCCAACAGCAGTCTCAGCCAGCATGACAGGTGTAAATGACCACAAAGAAAGGCTGTGCTAAAGCCTCTGATTGATGGCAATAGAGAACAGCCCCCTCCAGACCTACACAGACAAACTACAAGAGGTCAGGCAGTTGGATGTTAGTTCTGAAGGGTAAGAAGTCTGAAACTGAAATGTAGGTAGGGTTGCCACCTTTTCAAATACCCAAAGTGGGACATTTTTTGTAGAAATGTCAGATTTTGCAGGGCAAAACATACCCACGGCCAGTACAAAGGACAGAACTTCACTTTTTTTTGCCAAAATAAAAGCTTATTCTTGTAGCATTTGAGTTGCTTATTCTGTTCCTTATAACATTCAGGTGTTTCAGATACAAAATAACTGTTTTATGCAAGTATTAAAGAAAATATAGGAAATACTTTTGTCCTAAAATCTCAGGTTATTCGCCATTTTTTCAGTTTTTTTGCAGGACAAAACTGCCCAAAGAGGGACTGTCCCTCGCAAAGTGGGACAGGTGGTAACCCTAAATGTAGGTCAATAAAACCTAAGATCTGTACTATACTGATATGCCTCTAGTCTGCATGATTGGTCAGAATACAGAATGAAATGGAAGTCAACAGAGTACCTGAAGTGTCAGTACAGTCATAGCAAATGTTTACAGTTGTCTGGTGTGCCCCCCACCATCCTACATAGAAATGTAGTAACATGTACGTGTGGATATAATAACAGTGGAGCACACATTACCTGAGCTGGCCAAATTAGCAGGCTAGATTGTTGCACATGTACAATATGCAGGGCTCTGTGTGTTAAGTTTTTGTATGTTGTATATTGTGTGGAAGTAGGCATGTAGGCATGGAGGACTGTGTCCCGGTGGCCTATGGCCAGTACTGTTGATGACAGGGCCAAGCTCTGACAACTGCAGTGCCAAACACAATGCATCTCAGCAAGACCCAATCCAGCAGTAATCCATACTAATTGTTCGGATGTAATATCTGTCACCATCTGAAAGATGGACATGGCATGAATGTGGGCCCAGACATACACACAATACACAGGGGGAAGTACCCTAGACAGAGAGTGTATAAAATGTTACTGTCAAATGGACACACCTTTGGAATTGTACATACAGGTTAGCATCACATTAGTTGTCTGTGTAGTATGGAATACTGATGTAGTCTGGCCAAACACTGGCAGACCACAAAAGGCACAGTTATGAATTACTGAGAAACTGCTGATGTCCCTGCACAAGCCAGCATAAGGGGAATCCCCCACATATATCTGTGAGTCAGCTGCAAGAAGCTTCCATAGCACACATGCACTCAGCTCACCCTACCATCAGCCACAGGTTCATCACAGGTCATATCCCTGCTGCTGGGAATGAGTACAATATGACCCCCACTTTTGAATGGGAATACTGACAGAATGCAGCATGCTAAAGAGGTGTCCCATGCAGGTGTGTCCCTAGCTGTAAGCAGCACCCTGCCAGCATCCACACCAATGGATTAATAAGGACAGAAACTATTGCCATTAACACCTTGCACACCCACGCTTTCACCCCAGAGGAATCCAATGGCTTGTAGCCTGGGACTGTAGGAGTGACAGAATGCACTGGCCTGCTACATATGGCCTTCATCACTACCAAATGCCCTACAGTCCTCTGTCAAAGGCCTGTGTCTCACCCATACCGCCAATGTATGTTATCCCATGGAGTCCCAAATAATGACATAACACAGTACACAGAACACAAATGCAAGGCCATGCAGACAAATCCCAATAGCATGTCCACCATGTCCTACTGCATGAACTGTGGACCAACCCCTAAATACTGCTGGAGTGAAGTGATAACTATAGGGATACTTATCAGATATCACTTGCATAATGTTAGGAAGAGGATAGAATAACAGATTGGGGGGGGGGGTAGAAGCATGGATGCCATGGCGTGTGTGAAGTCTGAAATTCTGATGTGTGCCCATACTATCCCTGCCTGCAAACCCAGGAATGGGTGGCTACAAGCCTGCATGTAAACCACAATATGAAGGGGAAATGTTCAGATATATGAGCCCTGCCTCTGGGTAACCTGTGTGAATCTGTACAGCTGAGAGGTATGGCCACAGCAAGATATGGCCATTCTGTCACGTCAATAGATGCACAAGCATGGGATCCTCAGCCATCACAGTACCAAGGTGCTGGACCATTTACAAAGACCCATCAGCAAGTGTCTGCAGCTCCCCCTTCAGAATGGCATGAGTGTGCAAGAATATGTAGGCTGCAGACCACAATACTGGACACAATTTCATTCATCTGGTATTCCCAGGAAATTATTGTAAGCAAATAAGTATATCTGTCGATAGTTGATGACATAATACATCACAGTGTAAAACAGTACATATGTCTGAATATCTCTGCTAACACCAAAACCAGGTAGCACAAGCAGCTTAGACACAATTAGTTACAGTATCCCACTATCCTTTGCCCATTGTGACTCCATATTGTCAACTTATCTACACATATCCTGCAGAAACAGGTTGCTAGCTGTAGGTGTAGAACACAAATGCCTGCACTGGAGTGCATCCTACCTGGAATTGATTCATACATTCAGTACAGAAGGTCATATTGGGCATGCTCCCACACTTACAGAAAAGAAGCCCATGTCTGACAACAACAGTGGACTATACATATCTGTCAGTAGCAGATGTCTGTGCACACAAACCACATTGCACACCAGTCATGCTTTGCACACACATCGGATGGGAATACACACATATATCCAAGGACAACACACTATAATAGGTCAAACATACACATAGAGAGATGTGGGGAAGAGTGAGACAGACAATGACAAAAAGCTTCCCATCATGAGGCCTGTCCCACCCACCACACATCCAATTGACCAATATCGCATGATGTGCCGATGTCTATCACTGTAGATATTTGCTTCTGGTTGCCCTCAGCACTATAGTGTCTGTGGTGCTTGTGATAACTGTGTAACATGACAGTACAAATCATTATTCATCTAGCAGTCGTATACACAGTCCTGTCAAATGTAAAGTTGTGTGTGACTGAGTGTTGTGTGTGTGTTTCCAGAGGAATTGTTTACGGCCCTTTCATACACACTGCACTCCCCATTGCCCTAGTTTAGCTAGCCTGCTGATGTCAGACACCTTGAAATGCCCCTTTGGAGAAGGCTCATCCCTATAAGCTCTGTGGTGTGTGCAATAACTGTGCAATGCTACAGTGTGATGTATTAATTAGATAGGAGTTCTAATCCCAGACATAGCAACTGTGAAACTCTGTGTGTTTGTGTGTGTAGGGATCAATGATTTTGAGGCCATTCACAGTCACTACACCTCCCATTGCCCTACTTCAGCAAGCCTGCTGATGTCATCTACCTTGAAATATACCTTTGCAGAAGGACTAACCCTATAAGCTCTGTGATGCGTGCCATAAATACGGAGCAATGTAGTAGCAATAACTACACAGCTATGGGTTTGAATCTTATCTGTCGTTTGTGTGGGTGTCTCAAAGATTTTGTCCCCATTTACAGCCGGTACACATCTCAGGGCCTGACTTTAGCATTCCTACAGATCTCATCCACCTTACAAGTATCTGTTGCGAAGCCTATACCATATCAGGTCAGTGGTGCATGTGGTAAATGTGTAACATAATGGTCTGTAAAGGTTGCTAGGTAGAAGTTTGAACCTCACCCTGGAAAAGTAAATGTGTGATTAGGTTAAAATTATTTTTGGGATCTCTCACCCACTGCATCACTCAATACCAGTATTTGCAAGGGTTGGTGATATTCCTCACCTTAGAAGTACTTTTGGACAACATGCGTCTGATAAGCTTTGTGGGGCATGCAATAAATGCAGTATACTGTAGTAACAATACATAACTAGGCAGGGGTTTGAATCTCAGTACTGGCAAGTGTGTGTTTGTCATTAGTATCCTGTGTGGAGGCTGCTGTGATTGTGTAATGACAGGATGCATTGTGGGGTGGGTTTTGCTAAATCATTATGTTGAGGACCTACTGTATGTCACAATGTCCACCTTATAAGGACAACAGATGTCAAACAGCAGAGAGGCTGGTGTAGACAATCCATAGCCCTACATTTGACATTGTATTACTCAGAGAACACTCTCCACTCATGTCTCATACACAAACACACCTGGCTAGGCAACAACCGCTATACTGGTAGTTCCCTGCATATTGCCTACAGACAGTAACCACTGTGTGATTGCAGTGGACTACATGCCTGTTGACCACAACACTGCCACTGACATCAGAATGCACTGTGATGTGTAACATCTCCTGACTGTGTGTTATCTAGCATGTAAAAGGACATGGCACCCTGTTCCATCCCTATGACAGGCAAATAAATGCTTACAGTGGTCCTTTGCTATGTTCACCACTGAACACCTGCAACAACTGTAGAGTCTGCAAATGTAACCCACAAAGGGAATACCATGCCTTATATACATTCCCTGTATGGACAGATGCCACTAACTCCACTGAATACCTGTATCAATGTAGGTGCAGGCATGACCTCAGTTACATAGCCAGGTCTCACCACATGAGGTCAGGAATGCCACATCAGATGATAACAATGTGTTGATACAACATGCCCCAGAGACCCCAAGTACATTTTCACACATCACAGAACATGCATGTGGGACATGTGCACAACCCAGACAATGTCCATGTGATGGAATATAGATCACATACATGGCAAGCATTGCACAGCACTGACCACCCACAATAGTAACCCAGATGAATGGATGGTAAATACAATACCCACCTGTGTGGGCCAATCCAGGGACAACATCCCTGAGCCACACTGGACACCATTGTCATGTGGCCTGATGCCAGGGTATTCCCTTTGCCTAGACTTGTGCAGCCTTCTGACACAGTCAACTACTACACACCTGTGAAGCAATGAACCCATGCATGTCAGTACTGGCAAGTGTGTGTGTGTGTGTGTGTGTGTGTGTGTGTGTGTGTGTGTGTGTGTGTGTGTGTGTGGAGATAGTAATGATTTTGAAGCCATTCGCACTCACTACACCTCCCATTGTCCTATGTAGCATGTCTGCTGATGTCAGTCACCTTGAAATAACCCTTTGGCCATATATCAGCCTGATAAGCTCTGTGGTACATGTCATAACTTCGTAATACTGTAAATAGCTATATGTCATTTGTGAATATCAGCAGGATGCAATTGCTTGTGTTACCACTATATTAGATTTGTATGTCCTATTGCACAGACATGTGTGCTGAAAAGATATTTTATACAGTGTTGTAATTGTTTAGATGTATGTATTTTCACAGGAGATTAACCTGCAAAATGTACGAATAGTTGAGTTTGAAGTACTTTATTGCTGGGCCAATAAACAAGAGATGTTATCTTTTAGTTTCAGTCAACAGGAAACATGATGTCTACACTAGGGGACTCTCTGCATTGCCTTGAATGAGAGATAGTTACTACGATTGAGATGTGGAAGTGTTTTATGTCATTATGACTTCCAACAGCTGTACAGCTCTGAGCAAAAGCCTTTGTTTATGTATTTTTCACAGGGAGATGCTAAATGTTAGTAGTTTCTGACAATGGGGGTTTAGCTTGGGAACTAAATTCAGGTGACAAAAAGTGATGTCATCCAGCTAACCCAGCAGTAATATTTGATATTAATTTATGGACTCTCTCAGAGAGATAGAGGGCATTTTGCATTTTGTCTTAGATGTAACAAGAACATCCACTCACCACCTCTGCACTTGCCTTGCTGTAAGTAAGTCTAGGGTGCAGTAATTTCTCTTAGATACAGTTAGAAATATAGTGAAGTATAGCTTATATGTTTGTTTTATTTATTTGAGAATGTCCTGCAATGTTGTTTTAAATATTTCCTGTGATTTTGAACTCTGACGTAACTGTGTTTGTTTGCTGAGTACTGTCTTGTTTTGTTATTATTTATTATTAAATATATTTAAACCTTTAAGTTATGGCTGGTTGGTTTAGAGATATTTAAGCTCTTAGAGTACTTGCATATCTATTTGGTGATGCTGTACAGGCCACTCCTAATAGACTTGTCTCTTGGTCAAACTACCATTTGGATTAATAGTAACATTACATAGTAAGATTAGACACCCTTTGCTAATAACCTTAAAGTAGCTGATAAGGAGGTGGCTGGTAGCAGTGGATACTACCTTATAGTCTGGGCAGAAAGGGGCATAGCTAGTAAACCTGTGCCAGCCTTTCCCAGGTATGTGTATGTGAGAATCTCAAAGTGTGTGTATGCCAGCTACTTGGGCAGGGGCACAAAGCACAGGTTGGACAGTGAGGGTGCTGGAGGTCTTAGCTTGTCCATTCAGCTGAGATCTCAACTCTATAGCTGTGCCAGTGGGGAGTCTTATTGGGGACCTGGAGAAAGAGGGAGAAACCAGCCCCAGACTGACTGTGATCTCTGTGTGCTCTTAAGGGAAATTGCACTTTACTGTGTGTGTACTTCTCATCCTCCCAGTGTATACACCCCCCACTGTTGCCAGTGGTGAGGAGTGTGGCTCCTTGATTACTGTGTCAATGCTGGCGTGTCACATATTAACATCCTCTCCCAAAATAGTTTCTGAAACAAAAAATAAAACTGGGTTTGCATTACCCCCCTCCCATGGAGCATTAACAGGAAGAACACATAGTCAATGGTAATTTAAACCCCCCTCTACCTACCAAAACACACACACACACACACACACACACACACACATACTTGAACAGGCATACACATGCACTGACACGTACACACATATTCTCTTCAACAGCCACTGATTACCATAGGAGGAGAATTCAAAAGCAGGTGGTCACAGTTCTGCCAGAGGTCACATCATAGAAACCTGTGGATTACATCATCCATTGCAATCTCACTCATACTGATACAAGCCCACCTCCCCACTGTAATAACTAATTATAATTCATGACTTGCTACTCATAAGACAAATGCACCACACAAAAGGTTCACATGGAGTAATGTCCTCTGTACAGCCATATCCATCTCATAGTGTGCATACAGCCTATATGGTAACATATGGCAGTTACATACAATCATCAAAACTTATCTAATATAGGGATGACAACATAGTCCAAAAAAAGGAAGCCAATCTGGTGGTCCTCTGCCATAAACAAACTCTACAACAGAAGAAAGAAACTGTTGCAAAAAAGAGTAAAATCCCATGACTGGATGAACTCCCTCGTCAACCTCAATAAGAAGCTGAAATCCCTCATAAAATCCTCCAAAGCTAGTTACGAAAACAAAATTGCCACTGACTCTAAAGGCAACCACAAAGCATTCTATAGCTATGTCAAGAATCTAAATGGGAACACTCAGATCTGCTCTGAGTTACAGCATAATGGCACTAAATATACAGAACCAACTGATATTGCCAACATCCTAGCAGATAGGTTCTGTGCTAACCTTACCCCCCTCTCACCCCCTAGAGGGCCGATCTCTATACCGGAAGAATGCAAAGTTCCTATAATCACGGCTGCACAGGTAAAAAACACACTCTCCAAAGCCAAGAACACAGCATCCATGGTACCTGACAATATCCCAGGCTGCGTTCTACACGAACTACAGAATGAACTGGCACCCTACCTAAGTACCATGTTCAGTCATAGCCTCACCTCAGGGTTTGTACCCACTGAATGGCACACCGCGACAGTTATCCCACTCCACAAAGGGGGAGCCATGACGGACCCCGGGAACTACCGCCCCATTAGCCTGACGAGTCTGGTCTGCAAGGCCATGGAACGTATCATCATGGAACTCATAAACAAAGACATTGGTAATCTCCAAACTCTGGACCCTACTCAGTTTGGATTTGTCTCCTAAACCTGATTGACTTCCTTGAAGCAGTCACCAAAGCCATAGATGAGGGTAAAATGGTTCACACAGCTTATCTAGATCTCGCCAAGGCTTTCGACACCATCCCCCACTCTGGAATTATAGATAAGCTCACTAAACTAGGTATAAATCCCTATGTCACAAGATGGGTTGCCAACTGGCTCACGGACAGAACCCACACTGTGAAAGTAGCGGATTCCAAATCCGACATCAGACCAGTGACAAGTGGAGTACCACATGGTTCAGTCCTGGGTCCTCTCCTGTTTGGTATCTACTTCTCTGAAGTGCAGGCCAACACAGAAGGTCTTTGGCTAACAAAGTTTGCAGATGACTGCAAACTAGGAGCCATAATCGATACCCCTAACGATGTGGACAAACTATAAAAGGGCCTCACTGAGAAAGATACCTGGTGTCAAAGTCATGGCCTGAAGCTCAATGCCAAAAAGTGTATTGTCATCCCCTTTGGTAAAAACTCTGTACCCATGAACTACCACATAGCTGGTAGTCTACTTAATGCCAAAAATGTGATAAGAGACCTTGGGACACAGGTGGACAGTAGTCTCTCTTTTGATAATCACATCACCACAGTGGTCAGGAAATCCTTCTACGTGGCTCATCTCATCACAAACGGATTCTCATCCAGAAAAAAGGAGGTCATTGTTCCCCTCTACTCATCACTCATTAGACCCATTATAGAGTACAAACGCCCCTTTTGGTATGTACCTCACAAGACATCTACAACAAATGGAAAGACCACAGAAATACCTCACAAAGAGGATTACTGGCCTCAAACAGATGCCCTGTGCAGACCGTCTCAAAAAACTACAGCTTTACTCCATCGCATATCGCCTACTCAGGGGCGATCTCTGCCTAACATACAAAGCTATGTCAGACCCAGAGCTGTTGGACATGCTCCACTTAAAGAAATCCCAATCCCTCCGAGCTACATGCTCTAGGAACCTTAACCTTGTCACCACAATAAACAGAACATGCTGGAGGGATAGATTCCTGTCCTAGAGACTTCCCATACTCTGGAACAGACTACCTATCTATGTCAAGCAGAGCTCCTCATTAGCACTCTTTAAGAAAAATCTTGATGATTGGATGGGAAATGGGAAATTCACCCCAGGGATCACTTCTATGGCTCTGCTCGACAGGGACACAGGAAAATAATTTTCTTGGGTGGCAAAAGCCAGGGTACATTTTTTGGCTAGGCTTGTATGTGCCCTAGGGCCGATAGCCTAGTACCTACCTATGAACCTATGACACACTTAGTCAACAGATTAATAAAAGAGCCTATGTGTTCCACTTTCTACAATAGACATTAAACTTTTAAAAGATTCATGTAAATTCATTAATTAAAGCACGTGTAAATGTTATACTATGTAAAACAAACAAACAAAAAGCTGTCAATGTATGTCAGTTCAAGATGGCCGCCAAGCACTGAGCACACACTTTCTGCTGCTCCTGTATCAACCAAAGCTATCTGCTCAAAAAAAACCTGCATCTGGCACTGAATTGAACAGGAAAGGAGTATTTCTTCTAAACCACACTTCATAGAAAAGACATATAGCAACATTTTGGTCTAAAAAGTAAAATGTCATTTTTCTGCAAGGGCTTACCTCTAGTGACTGGCTGAAGGCCGCAACCGCATGGTGGCATCATTTTCTCTGAATGACTGAGTTCTGAGTTCTAAACAAGAAAAGTTAAAGGAGAATTCTTTAAGTCACTCCCTTGTGGTCTAAACCTACACGTTAATTCACCCAGTGATGGCTAACCAACAAGAATCCATGGATGCTATAACTTCTAAAACCAAACTATCTTCTCTAATGTCACCTGAAAAGGATGTAACAGCTAAGAGGCAGAGAATAAATTAATCAACACAGGATTCAGATAAAGGAGCTGCTAAATCTAAAGGTGAGTCTGTTCTCTCACTAGATGACCTTAAAACAGCATTACAGCCCTTGCATGAAGATTTCAAATTATTCTCAGACAAATTAAATTCATTTGGTTCTAATCTAGACCAAATTACATCCAGAATTAATCTTATTGACAAGAAAACTGAGAAGAATACAAAGCAAATACAAGATTTACAAACCAAGGTAAATACAAATGACAAAATTATTAGTGACTTACAGCAAAAAATAATAGACTTAGAAGCACACAGTAGGAGAAACAACATTCTAATACGGGGCATTCCAGAAAAGTTTGACCAAGTACAACTAGCAGTCATACTTACTGAGATTTCTGAACACATTACTGAAAATAAAATCTTAGCTAAAGAAATCATTATTGAAAGAGCTCATAGAGCATTATGAAGATCAGAAGATGAGGGTGTTCCTAGGCAGATTTATGCACGGCTACTAAATGCTGCACATGTTACCACACTCCTCATGGCTGCAAAGAAGAAAAGTAACATTTCATGGAGAGGTCACAAGATTACAATAGCACAGGACTTACCTCAACCCATTAAGGCTCAAAGACAAGCTCTGGCTCCATTTTGTGCTTTGTTAATCAAAAAAAAAATGCTTTCAGATGAAATACCCAGCCATCCTCTCCTTCCGCTATGGGGATCAGAAGTTCCTAATACACTGCAGATGAAGCAAAAAAAGTTTTTATGCAAGCTTTCAAGGAACTACCTGCTTAACTAGCTATACTGTTAAAGCTAGTAAAATAATATAATCAAGATAATACAGTATATGCTTAAAAGCTATGAATTACTGTTAAGACTAACAAACAGTATAACCAAGATGAATACACCTACAAAAACCTCTCTCTGCTGGCTTTCTAACACTGCTAACTGATTCTAACTTACCCTGTCATCTTCCCAGCTTATTTTTACCATCTTCTGGATGTCCTGGCTTTTTTTTTGTTTTTATTTTCCTTTCTAGCTCTTCAGCAATATGTTGGCCCATTTGTATCAGTGCACAAGGCTCCTTGTGGCCTGTTAAGGCCTTAGTTAGAGCTCCACAAGGGTTCCCTAAGCTCCCAGGGCCATTTCAACATTCCATTACCCAGAATGCAACAGAAACATCTGTCAATGACATCACGAGGTCGGAGGTCGCAACAGAAGAAGAAGAAGAAGCAGTGAATTTCTGGGAATGCTAATATCATGAATAAGAGCTTAGGGAAGAAGAAATGGATCTAAAACAACACTTTCTGGACACCAGGATGGGGGTAATTTAAATGGACTATAAAGGACTCTGGTTAGGGTAATTCAGCAGCCTAATCTTATATTTAAGTAATGAATTTATTACAATATAGGTTTTTTCTAGTAATACAAATACATCACTTTGTCAGAAGTCTTTCATAGCAAACTGTATAGTAGCTGCCATCTGCTGGTCATGCTGCAAAACTACAATGCCATACTTCAGACATGCTTTTCTGTGCCTTTCAGTTTTTCAAAAACAATATTTTATGTGTTCACATTTAGTTTTTTATTTAGTATTTAGATGTGTGTTTAAGTGCACATTGTGAAAGTAAAGAATAAAGTATAGCAAACCCGCCAAACACTTTGCCGTAACCTTCACCAACTGTATAAAAGCCAGTATACGTAACAAATGAATAAAAAGTTGGTGTCAGCTCCTGAAACACTTCAGTTTGATTTAAAGTGCATGAGGCAAGAATAAATGTCAATGTCAAATAAGGTTGCCTTTCTTTGTATTCAAGCACAGTCTTTTCAGACCAAAACGAAATGCAAAAAGCTCCCCTGTTGTTCCGTTACAAAGCACATGGAGCCAATACAAACAGCAAACCAAAACTACGCTGTCGGCAGTCAGCACAGGTCTATTCAGACCGTATCAAACGATAAAGCGAACTTGATGGTAAACGGACCAGAAAAGTCACAACCAAAAGATTAGTCCAGGTCTGTTCAGACCAGAAGTAAGCAAAAAGCAGGATTCGGTAACCATATAACATAAAATATACACGCCTCTGCAGTAGAATAAAATTCAAGGAGCATCAAACGTTCTGATAAATGACAATAAATTTATTGGATCCACAAACAACGATGGTAAGCGCTTTACAACAAGTGCTTTTCAAACCAATATTTTCACCAATAAGACCAACACTCCCTTTTATACTTGGATCATTTGTACTTAATGAGCACATTTAAAGAAACAACTAACTCAATAACTACTGTTCATAGCGTCTGTTTACAGCAGCTATATCAAACATTTAAAAAGATAATATAAATGTGACAATGAAAAAAACAATGAAAGGCAAAAATAAAAATATATGCTTAATATAAAACCATAAAATAAATGACACATAATAAAATCATTCTATACATACTCAAAAAAGAATAAAAATGCATGTGCATAACACATATCATAAACATAGTAATATGCAGTGCAATAGAAATACAATCCAATAAAAAACTTGTAGTGTATGATATGTATAACATACTAATTGATGAATGATATATATGAATTAAATTGATATAAGTGTATATACTATATGATAATATGAAATGTAGTGAATGAAGTGTATTGTAATATGTGTCTGTTATATGCAGAACAACCAAAAAATCTATGTAACTGTGTTTTGAATATATGTTTGTATTTATATTAAAATATGTTTGAAAATATTTTAGATATAAAAACTGTATTGTGTAATGTATGAAGAATAAATAAAAATGTATGAATGTGTTGGGATATCTAGAAAAACTGGGATAAAATGGCATGAAGCTTGGATGTATGTGTGTGCTGATATTACATGAAGACATCTAGAAATCATTCATTGGGGTCTATGTCTCCTGAGCACATTGTCCTCCGGGGCTTAATGACAGGGTTCCACTGAAACCTATGCTGAAAAACAGGAGACATAGACCCCAATGAATGATTTCTAGATGTCTTCATGTAATATCAGCGCACACATTCCCCAGTGCTTAATGATGCACTCTTTAATAGCATTGGTGTCCATGGTGTAATGAAGAGTGTATCTAACAGGATTTTTACCATGAGGTATGACTGATCCATTGTTCAGTCTATACTCATTTAAACCATCTTCAGAAAAGATGGGGGCTGCAATGCCTTGCCTCAGTTCCATAACTGTGCCTAGTGCATCTGTAATTTCATTGATCTTGTAACTTCTATCTCTGAATCTAATAGCTAAGGCCTCTATCTCTTTCTCAAATATAATGGGATTCGAGTTTAACCTAGAGACCCTCATGCCTTGTCCTTTTAGGATATTCCTAAATACATGGGGGGGATGCATGCTGTCCCTGTTCAGCAAACTATTCCTATGACAGGACTTCCTATGCATGCCGGTATTGAAAGCCCCATTGGGTAAACACCAAATCTGTATATCCAGGAAAGAAATACTATGTGTTGAGTATTCCATAGTAAAACTAAGAAAATCCACCAACATATTAACTTCCTTCTCAAAATTTAATAAGTCATGAATGTTACCTTGCCATAAGAAAAAAAAGATCGTCCACGAAACGCTTGTAAAAAATTACATGTTCCGTGTAATTACTCAAGTTGGACAACATGTTCTCTTCCCAATAAGCCATTACCAGATTGGCGTAGCTATTGGCACAAGGTGTGCCCATAGCTACGCCATTCTTTTGTAGGTAGTATGTCTCATCAAACAAGAAGACATTGCTATCAAGAACAAGCTCCAATAGGGTACATATAAAGTCTACTCTAGTTAGTGTTAAACCTGAATGTAACATAAGATAATTGTGTAAAAACTCCGAACCCAGATCATTCGGGATTTTGGTAAACAAAGATTTAACATCCATAGTTACCAACAACAAATTATTATTGTCCTGTTGATTCTTGGTAGCCTCGTAAAAGTCCAATAGAAAGTCCTTAGAATCTTTAAGTATGATGTTGTGTTTATCTAATAAAGGATGTAATAATTTCTCTATATAAAAGGATATGTTTTCTGTAACCCAACCACGCCCAGAGACAATGGGTCTCATGGGCGGGTTGAGTTCATTCTTATGGATTTTTGGAAGACCTTTAATAATGGGTGTTACAGGGTCTTCCACTATTAAAAAATTGTAAAGTTGAAAATCCACCAGACCCATTTTATACATGTCGTCAAGGTTGTTATAAACATTGGTTATAATTCTTAAGACCTCAGGCTTAGTTATAACTTGATAGTGTTCATCGTCTCCCAATAAATCCAACATCCTTCTTGCATAATCTATTTTATTGAAAACCACTATTGGACCACCCTTATCCGCTGGTTTTATTGTTATATTATTGTCTGACATTAGGTCTTTTAAGGCCTGTGATTGCCTATAAGACAAATTGTGTCTTCTATGGTTAATTTTACTGCCATGCATGAAGTAGAGATCCTTCTCTACTGCTTTGCCAAACACATCTATAATGGGATGTAAAGGAGGTATCATCAGACTTGGTTTTTTAAAACCTATAGAGGTGTGATTGTATGTACTGTTGTCAAACATGACTTTCAACTGTAAATTATGAGTAAACAGCTTTAAATCCAGGATGCAGTCTAAGATAGTACTGTTCTTAGAGGGTATAAAAGTTAATCCTTTATTTAAAACCTCTTCCTCATATTTATTTAATGGTCTATCTGATAGATTGTGTATTAAGTTAATCTTTCCCACATCTTTTTGATAGTGGGTTCCTTTAGTTCGTAATTGGGGGCCTTTCTTTTTTTGTCTGCCCCTGCTCATAGACCGCTCCCTGCCTTTCTGGTGTTGCTCCACTATGGGTAAAGGGCGCGAGAGCTCACCCTCTTTGTATGCCATTTGTTGTGTCCTAGTTTTACTTCGTACTACCTGTGGTTCTGTAACTTGTTCTACCGTGACTTGATGCACATCTAACTGGGCAGATGATGTACTAACATTAGACTTTATTGTACCACCTTGTTCATTAGGCACATTCCCACTAATGCTAACTGTTCTAAGTGTGTTATCAAAAGTGGGAGTTTTAAAATTAACTGTAGTGTCTGTATGTTTAGAGACATTGTTATATGTTGTATTGTGCAGTGTTTGAGGCCCATCTGATCTTGTGTTGTTACTTGCAGAAAATCTGGGCCAAGTAAACACCTGATCATTAGCAAAATCAAAGGTGTCTCTGGCTAGCTTGTGTTTCTTCTGCTCAAGTAACCTTTTCTCAAATAATGCAACATTGTCCATAACATGTTCAAGTTTAGAATCCAATAATACATCATCATAATTGTTATACATCTCTATCTGTCTACATTTAATAGATTTACAAAGTTCCTGCTCTTCAGGTAAAAAATAATCATTTAGAAGCTTCATATAATTAAAGCTCAATTCCAGATTGAGCTGTTGCCAACGCCTCAAAAGTTCAGGAAACGCATTTCCCGTAGTTGGCATTTTAGAACTCTTAGTCCCCTTGGTACTATACGTTTCTGTATGCACGTTTCAAAGTGAAATCTTTGTAACTGCAATCGTTTGAGTTTTAAAAGTTCAGCCTCTAAAGTGTTCAGTTCTGAATTCATTTTTATAATTGCATCACTATTAAGCGGTTCCTCGTTATCAACTGGTATGATGACACAGTCCATTAACGGATTGCACACATCACTCAGACAACGTTTCAATCTCTCCTTAGAACTGTATTTCTTCATATTGTTAGATGGATTGTAAGGAAGTTCCACGTTATTGGTAGCACTTCCTGTGTTCTGTGTATCAGCCATGGAGCTGTCGGCAAGTGTATTGGCAAGAAATAAATATATAATATAGCACAAGATAAGAATAAAGTATAGCAAACCCACCAAACACTTTGCCGTAACCTTCACCAACTGTATAAAAGCCAGTATACGTAACAAATGAATAAAAAGTTGGTATCAGCTCCTGAAACACTTCAGTTTGATTTAAAGTGCATGAGGCAAGAATAAATGTCAATGTCAAATAAGGTTACCTTTCTTTGTATTCAAGCACAGTCTTTTCAGACCAAAACGAAATGCAAAAAGCTCCCCTGTTGTTCTGTTACAAAGCACATGGAGCCAATACAAACAGCAAACCAAAACTACGCTGTCGGCAGTCAGCACAGGTCTATTCAGACCGTATCAAACGATAAAGCGAACTTGATGGTAAACGGACCAGAAAAGTCACAACCAAAAGATTAGTCCAGGTCTGTTCAGACCAGAAGTAAGCAAAAAGCAGGATTCAGTAACCATATAACATAAAATATACACGCCTCTGCAGTAGAATAAAATTCAGGGAGCATCAAACGTTCTGATAAATGACAATAAATTTATTGGATCCACAAACAACGATGGTAAGCGCTTTCGCAACAAGTGCTTTTCAAACCAATATTTTCACCAATAAGACCAACACTCCCTTTTATACTTGGATCATTTGTACTTAATGAGCACATTTAAAGAAACAACTAACTCAATAACTACTGTTCATAGCGACTGTTTACAGCAGCTATATCAAACATTTAAAAAGATAATATAAATGTGACAATGAAAAAACAATGAAAGGCAAAATAAAAATATATGCTTAATATAAAACCATAAAATAAATGACACATAATAAAATCATTCTATACATACTCAAAAAAGAATAAAAATGCATGTGCATAACACATATCATAAACATAGTAATATGCAGTGCAATAGAAATACAATCCAATAAAAAACTTGTAGTGTATGATATGTATAACATACTAATTGATGAATGATATATATGAATTAAATTGATATAAGTGTATATACTATATGATAATATGAAATGTAGTGAATGAAGTGTATTGTAATATGTGTCTGTTATATGCAGAACAACCAAAAATCTATGTAACTGTGTTTTGAATATATGTTTGTATTTATATTAAAATATGTTTGAAAATATTTTAGATATAAAAACTGTATTGTGTAATGTATGAAGAATAAATAAAAATGTATGAATGTGTTGGGATATCTAGAAAAACTGGGATAAAATGGCATGAAGCTTGGATGTATGTGTGTGCTGATATTACATGAAGACATCTAGAAATCATTCATTGGGGTCTATGTCTCCTGTTTTTCAGCATAGGTTTCAGTGGAACCCTGTCATTAAGCCCCGGAGGACAATGTGCTCTGGTTTTTATAATCCATTGGGCCTCTACTGATTCCGTGATGTTTTTTACATCACCGCCTCTTATATTGGGCTGTAAAACTTGTAAAACTGAGAAAGAAAAACATGTGTACTATCTGTGTTAAGGATATGCTTGGATAAAGCATTCACTTGTGATTTTATCCTGATTTGATAGAGATGTTCCCTGATACGTTCCTTCAACATTCTATCTGTTTTCCCTATGTAAAAGGAACTACAGGAAACACATCTAGCTATATAAATCAAGTGTTTGGAGGTACAAGTGGCTTGAACTTTTAAATAAAATATTTCACCTGTAACTGGATGCACAAAAACTGAAAGATCAGATATATGGCAACAATAGTTACAACTGTTGCATGGACTAGTGCCTACAAATTCTGCAACTATGTCATTTATAGTATAATCAGCACAACAGAGTAATTTGTGCAAGTTTTTCTTGATTTTGTAAGCAAAACTGGGATATTCACTTATGAACTGTGAAATCTCTGGATCTAACATGAGAATTCCCCAGTGCTTAATGATGCACTCTTTAATAGCATTGGTGTCCATGGTGTAATGAAGAGTGTATCTAACAGGATTTTTACCATGAGGTATGACTGATCCATTGTTCAGTCTATACTCATTTAAACCATCTTCAGAAAAGATGGGGGCTGCAATGCCTTGCCTCAGTTCCATAACTGTGCCTAGTGCATCTGTAATTTCATTGATCTTGTAACTTCTATCTCTGAATCTAATAGCTAAGGCCTCTATCTCTTTCTCAAATATAATGGGATTCGAGTTTAACCTAGAGACCCTCATGCCTTGTCCTTTTAGGATATTCCTAAATACATGGGGGGGATGCATGCTGTCCCTGTTCAGCAAACTATTCCTATGACAGGACTTCCTATGCATGCCGGTATTGAAAGCCCCATTGGGTAAACGCCAAATCTGTATATCCAGGAAAGAAATACTATGTGTTGAGTATTCCATAGTAAAACTAAGAAAATCCACCAACATATTAACTTCCTTCTCAAAATTTAATAAGTCATGAATGTTACCTTGCCATAAGAAAAAAAGATCGTCCACGAAACGCTTGTAAAAAATTACATGTTCCGTGTAACTACTCAAGTTGGACAACATGTTCTCTTCCCAATAAGCCATTACCAGATTGGCGTAGCTATTGGCACAAGGTGTGCCCATAGGTACGCCATTCTTTTGTAGGTAGTATGTCTCATCAAACAAGAAGACATTGCTATCAAGAACAAGCTCCAATAGGGTACATATAAAGTCTACTCTAGTTAGTGTTAAACCTGAATGTAACATAAGATAATTGTGTAAAAACTCCAAACCCAGATCATTCGGGATTTTGGTAAACAAAGATTTAACATCCATAGTTACCAACAACAAATTATTAGTTGTCCTGTTGATTCTTGGTAGCCTCGTAAAAGTCCAATAGAAAGTCCTTAGAATCTTTAAGTATGATGTTGTGTTTATCTAATAAAGGGTGTAATAATTTCTCTATATAAAAGGATATGTTTTCTGTAACCCAACCATGCCCAGAGACAATGGGTCTCATGGGCGGGTTGAGTTCATTCTTATGGATTTTTGGAAGACCTTTAATAATGGGTGTTACAGGGTCTTCCACTATTAAAAAATTGTAAAGCTGAAAATCCACCAGACCCATTTTATACATGTCGTCAAGGTTGTTATAAACATTGGTTATAATTCTTAAGACCTCAGGCTTAGTTATATAACTTGATAGTGTTCATCGTCTCCCAATAAATACAACATCCTTCTTGCATAATCTATTTTATTGAAAACCACTATTGGACCACCCTTATCCGCTGGTTTTATTGTTATATTATTGTCTGACATTAGGTCTTTTAAGGCCTGTGATTGCCTATAAGACAAATTGTGTCTTCTATGGTTAATTTTACTGCCATGCATGAAGTAGAGATCCTTCTCTACTGCTTTGCCAAACACATCTATAATGGGATGTAAAGGAGGTATCATCAGACTTGGTTTTTTAAAACCTATAGAGGTGTGATTGTATGTACTGTTGTCAAACATGACTTTCAACTGTAAATTACGAGTAAACAGCTTTAAATCCAGGATGCAGTCTGAGATAGTACTGTTCTTAGAGGGTATAAAAGTTAATCCTTTATTTAAAACCTCTTCCTCATATTTATTTAATGGTCTATCTGATAGATTGTGTATTAAGTTAATCTTTCCCACATCTTTTTGATAGTGGGTTCCTTTAGTTCGTAATTGGGGGCCTTTCTTTTTTGTCTGCCCCTGCTCATAGACCGCTCCCTGCCTTTCTGGTGTTGCTCCACTATGGGTAAAGGGCGCGAGAGCTCACCCTCTTTGTATGCCATTTGTTGTGTCCTAGTTTTACTTCGAACTACCTGTGGTTCTGTCACTTGTTCTACCGTGACTTGATGCACATCTAACTGGGCAGATGATGTACTAACATTAGACTTTATTGTACCACCTTGTTCATTAGGCACATTCCCACTAATGCTAAAGTGTGTTATCAAAAGTGGGAGTTTTAAAATTAACTGTAGTGTCTGTATGTTTAGAGACATTGTTATATGTTGTATTGTGCAGTGTTTGAGGCCCATCTGATCTTGTGTTGTTACTTGCAGAAAATCTGGGCCAAGTAAACACCTGATCATTAGCAAAATCAAAGGTGTCTCTGGCTAGCTTGTGTTTCTTCTGCTCAAGTAACCTTTTCTCAAATAATGCAACATTGTCCATAACATGTTCAAGTTTAGAATCCAATAATACATCATCATAATTGTTATACATCTCTATCTGTCTACATTTAATAGATTTACAAAGTTCCTGCTCTTCAGGTAAAAAATAATCATTTAGAAGCTTCATATAATTAAAGCTCAATTCCAGATTGAGCTGTTGCCAACGCCTCAAAAGTTCAGGAAACGCATTTCCCGTAGTTGGCATTTTTAGAACTCTTAGTCCCCTTGGTACTATACGTTTCTGTATGCACGTTTCAAAGTGAAATCTTTGTAACTGCAATCGTTTGAGTTTTAAAAGTTCAGCCTCTAAAGTGTTCAGTTCTGAATTCATTTTTATAATTGCATCACTATTAAGCGGTTCCTCGTTATCAACTGGTATGATGACACAGTCCATTAACGGATTGCACACATCACTCAGACAACGTTTCAATCTCTCCTTAGAACTGTATTTCTTCATATTGTTAGATGGATTGTAAGGAAGTTCCACGTTATTGGTAGCACTTCCTGTGTTCTGTGTATCAGCCATGGAGCTGTCGGCAAGTGTATTGGCAAGAAATAAATATATAATATAGCACAAGATAAGAATAAAGTATAGCAAACCCACCAAACACTTTGCCGTAACCTTCACCAACTGTATAAAAGCCAGTATACGTAACAAATGAATAAAAAGTTGGTATCAGCTCCTGAAACACTTCAGTTTGATTTAAAGTGCATGAGGCAAGAATAAATGTCAATGTCAAATAAGGTTACCTTTCTTTGTATTCAAGCACAGTCTTTTCAGACCAAAACGAAATGCAAAAAGCTCCCCTGTTGTTCTGTTACAAAGCACATGGAGCCAATACAAACAGCAAACCAAAACTACGCTGTCGGCAGTCAGCACAGGTCTATTCAGACCGTATCAAACGATAAAGCGAACTTGATGGTAAACGGACCAGAAAAGTCACAACCAAAAGATTAGTCCAGGTCTGTTCAGACCAGAAGTAAGCAAAAAGCAGGATTCAGTAACCATATAACATAAAATATACACGCCTCTGCAGTAGAATAAAATTCAGGGAGCATCAAACGTTCTGATAAATGACAATAAATTTATTGGATCCACAAACAACGATGGTAAGCGCTTTCGCAACAAGTGCTTTTTCAAACCAATATTTTCACCAATAAGACCAACACTCCCTTTTATACTTGGATCATTTGTACTTAATGAGCACATTTAAAGAAACAACTAACTCAATAACTACTGTTCATAGCGACTGTTTACAGCAGCTATATCAAACATTTAAAAAGATAATATAAATGTGACAATGAAAAAAACAATGAAAGGCAAAAATAAAAATATATGCTTAATATAAAACCATAAAATAAATGACACATAATAAAATCATTCTATACATACTCAAAAAAGAATAAAAATGCATGTGCATAACACATATCATAAACATAGTAATATGCAGTGCAATAGAAATACAATCAATAAAAAACTTGTAGTGTATGATATGTATAACATACTAATTGATGAATGATATATATGAATTAAATTGATATAAGTGTATATACTATATGATAATATGAAATGTAGTGAATGAAGTGTATTGTAATATGTGTCTGTTATATGCAGAACAACCAAAAATCTATGTAACTGTGTTTTGAATATATGTTTGTATTTATATTAAAATATGTTTGAAAATATTTTAGATATAAAAACTGTATTGTGTAATGTATGAAGAATAAATAAAAATGTATGAATGTGTTGGGATATCTAGAAAAACTGGGATAAAATGGCATGAAGCTTGGATGTATGTGTGTGCTGATATTACATGAAGACATCTAGAAATCATTCATTGGGGTCTATGTCTCCTGAGCACATTGTCCTCCGGGGCTTAATGACAGGGTTCCACTGAAACCTATGCTGAAAAACAGGAGACATAGACCCCAATGAATGATTTCTAGATGTCTTCATGTAATATCAGCATACACATACATCCAAGCTTCATGCCATTTTATCCCAGTTTTTCTAGATATCCCAACACATTCATACATTTTTATTTATTCTTCATACATTACACAATACAGTTTTTATATCCAAAATATTTTCAAACATATTTCAATATAAATACAAACATATATTCAAAACACATTTACATAGATTTTTTGGTTGTTCTGCATATAACAGACACATATTACAATACACTTCACTCACTACATTTCATATTATCATATAGTATATACACTTATATCAATTTAATTCATATATATCATTCATCAATTAGTATGTTATACATATCATACACTACAAGTTTTTTATTGGATTGTATTTCTATTGCACTGCATATTACTATGTTTATGATATGTGTTATGCACATGCATTTTTATTCTTTTTTGAGTATGTATAGAATGATTTTATTATGTGTCATTTATTTTATGGTTTTATATTAAGCATATATTTTTATTTTTGCCTTTCATTGTTTTTTTCATTGTCACATTTATATTATCTTTTTAAATGTTTGATATAGCTGCTGTAAACAGTCGCTATGAACAGTAGTTATTGAGTTAGTTGTTTCTTTAAATGTGCTCATTAAGTACAAATGATCCAAGTATAAAAGGGAGTGTTGGTCTTATTGGTGAAAATATTGGTTTGAAAAAGCACTTGTTGCGAAAGCGCTTACCATCGTTGTTTGTGGATCCAATAAATTTATTGTCATTTATCAGAACGTTTGATGCTCCTTGAATTTTATTCTACTGCAGAGGCGTGTATATTTTATGTTATATGGTTACCGAATCCTGCTTTTTGCTTACTTCTGGTCTGAACAGACCTGGACTAATCTTTTGGTTGTGACTTTTCTGGTCCATTTACCATCAAGTTCGCTTTATCGTTTGATACGGTCTGAATAGACTTGTGCTGACTGCCGACAGCATAGTTTTGGTTTGCTGTTTGTATTGGCTCCATGTGCTTTGTAACGGAACAACAGGGGAGCTTTTTGCATTTCGTTTTGGTCTGAAAAGACTGTGCTTGAATACAAAGAAAGGTAACCTTATTTGACATTGACATTTATTCTTGCCTCATGCACTTTAAATCAAACTGAAGTGTTTCAGGAGCTGACACCAACTTTTTATTCATTTGTTACGTATACTGGCTTTTATACAGTTGGTGAAGGTTACGGCAAAGTGTTTGGCGGGTTTGCTATACTTTATTCTTATCTTGTGCTATATTATATATTTATTTCTTGCCAATACACTTGCCGACAGCTCCATGGCTGATACACAGAACACAGGAAGTGCTACCGATAACGTGGAACTTCCTTACAATCCATCTAACAATATGAAGAAATACAGTTCTAAGGAGAGATTGAAACGTTGTCTGAGTGATGTGTGCAATCCGTTAATGGACTGTGTCATCATACCAGTTGATAACGAGGAACCGCTTAATAGTGATGCAATTATAAAAATGAATTCAGAACTGAACACTTTAGAGGCTGAACTTTTAAAACTCAAACGATTGCAGTTACAAAGATTTCACTTTGAAACGTGCATACAGAAACGTGTAGTACCAAGGGGACTAAGAGTTCTAAAATGCCAACTACGGAAATGCGCTTCCTGAACTTTTGAGGCGGCAACAGCTCAATCTGGAATTGAGCTTTAATTATATGAAGCTTCTAAATGATTATTTTTTACCTGAAGAGCAGGAACTTTGTAAATCTATTAAATGTAGACAGATAGAGATGTATAACAATTATGATGATGTATTATTGGATTCTAAACTTGAACATGTTATGGACAATGTTGCATTATTTGAGAAAAGGTTACTTGAGCAGAAGAAACACAAGCTAGCCAGAGACACCTTTGATTTTGCTAATGATCAGGTGTTTACTTGGCCCAGATTTTCTGCAAGTAACAACACAAGATCAGATGGGCCTCAAACACTGCACAATACAACATATAACAATGTCTCTAAACATACAGACACTACAGTTAATTTTAAAACTCCCACTTTTGATAACACACTTAGAACAGTTAGCATTAGTGGGAATGTGCCTAATGAACAAGGTGGTACAATAAAGTCTAATGTTAGTACATCATCTGCCTAGTTAGATGTGCATCAAGTCACGGTAGAACAAGTGACAGAACCACAGGTAGTTCGAAGTAAAACTAGGACACAACAAATGGCATACAAAGAGGGTGAGCTCTCGCGCCCTTTACCCATAGTGGAGCAACACCAGAAAGGCAGGAGCGGTCTATGAGCAGGGCAGACAAAAAGAAAAGCCCCAATTACTTAACTAAAGGAACCCACTATCAAAAAGATGTGGGAAAGATTAACTTAATACACAATCTATCAGATAGACCATTAAATAAATATGAGGAAGAGGTTTTAAATAAAGGATTAACTTTTATACCTCTAAGAACAGTACTATCTCAGACTGCATCCTGGATTTAAAGCTGTTTACTCGTAATTTACAGTTGAAAGTCATGTTTGACAACAGTACATACAATCACACCTCTATAGGTTTTAAAAAACCAAGTCTGATGATACCTCCTTTACATCCCATTATAGATGTGTTTGGCAAAGCAGTAGAGAAGGATCTCTACTTCATGCATGGCAGTAAAATTAACCATAGAAGACACAATTTGTCTTATAGGCAATCACAGGCCTTAAAAGACCTAATGTCAGGCAATAATATAACAATAAAACCAGCGGATAAGGGTGGTCCAATAGTGGTTTTCAATAAAATAGATTATGCAAGAAGGATGTTGTATTTATTGGGAGACAATGAACACTATCAAGTTATATAACTAAGCCTGAGGTCTTAAGAATTATAACCAATGTTTATAACAACCTTGACGACATGTATAAAATGGGTCTGGTGGATTTTCAGCTTTACAATTTTTTAATAGTGGAAGACCCTGTAACACCCATTATTAAAGGTCTTCCAAAAATCCATAAGAATGAACTCAACCCGCCCATGAGACCCATTGTCTCTGGGCGTGGTTGGGTTACAGAAAACATATCCTTTTATATAGAGAAATTATTACACCCTTTATTAGATAAACACAACATCATACTTAAAGATTCTAAGGACTTTCTATTGGACTTTTACGAGGCTACCAAGAATCAACAGGACAACTAATAATTTGTTGTTGGTAACTATGGATGTTAAATCTTTGTTTACCAAAATCCCGAATGATCTGGGTTTGGAGTTTTTACACAATTATCTTATGTTACATTCAGGTTTAACACTAACTAGAGTAGACTTTATATGTACCCTATTGGAGCTTGTTCTTGATAGCAATGTCTTCTTGTTTGATGAGACATACTACCTACAAAGAATGGCGTAGCTATGGGCACACCTTGTGCCAATAGCTACGCCAATCTGGTAATGGCTTATTGGGAAGAGAACATGTTGTCCAACTTGAGTAGTTACACGGAACATGTAATTTTTTACAAGCGTTTCGTGGACGATCTTTTTTTCTTATGGCAAGGTAACATTCATGACTTATTAAATTTTGAGAAGGAAGTTAATATGTTGGTGGATTTTCTTAGTTTTACTATGGAATACTCAACACATAGTATTTCTTTCCTGGATATACAGATTTGGCGCACCCAATGGGGCTTTCAATACCAGCATGCATAGGAAGTCCTGTCATAGGAATAGTTTGCTGAACAGGGACAGCATGCATCCCCCCCATGTATTTAGGAATATCCTAAAAGGACAAGGCATGAGGGTCTCTAGGTTAAACTCGAATCCCATTATATTTGAGAAAGAGATAGAGGCCTTAGCTATTAGATTCAGAGATAGAAGTTACAAGATCAATGAAATTACAGATGCACTAGGCACAGTTATGGAACTGAGGCAAGGCATTGCAGCCCCCATCTTTTCTGAAGATGGTTTAAATGAGTATAGACTGAACAATGGATCAGTCATACCTCATGGTAAAAATCCTGTTAGATACACTCTTCATTACACCATGGACACCAATGCTATTAAAGAGTGCATCATTAAGCACTGGGGAATTCTCATGTTAGATCCAGAGATTTCACAGTTCATAAGTGAATATCCCAGTTTTGCTTACAAAAACAAGAAAAACTTGCACAAATTACTCTGTTGTGCTGATTATACTATAAATGACATAGTTGCAGAATTTGTAGGCACTAGTCCATGCAACAGTTGTAACTATTGTTGCCATATATCTGATCTTTCAGTTTTTGTGCATCCAGTTACAGGTGAAATATTTTATTTAAAAGTTCAAGCCACTTGTACCTCCAAACACTTGATTTATATAGCTAGATGTGTTTCCTGTAGTTCCTTTTACATAGGGAAAACAGATAGAATGTTGAAGGAACGTATCAGGGATCATCTCTATCAAATCAGGATAAAATCACAAGTGAATGCTTTATCCAAGCATATCCTTAACACAGATAGTACACATGTTTTTTCTTTCTCAGTTTTACAAGTTTTACAGCCCAATATAAGAGGCGGTGATGTAAAAAACATCACGGAATCAGTAGAGGCCCAATGGATTATAAGAACCAGAGCACATTGTCCTCCGGGGCTTAATGACAGGGTTCCACTGAAACCTATGCTGAAAAACAGGAGACATAGACCCCAATGAATGATTTCTAGATGTCTTCATGTAATATCAGCACACACATACATCCAAGCTTCATGCCATTTTATCCCAGTTTTTCTAGATATCCCAACACATTCATACATTTTTATTTATTCTTCATACATTACACAATACAGTTTTTATATCTAAAATATTTTCAAACATATTTTAATATAAATACAAACATATATTCAAAACACAGTTACATAGATTTTTTGGTTGTTCTGCATATAACAGACACATATTACAATACACTTCACTCACTACATTTCATATTATCATATAGTATATACACTTATATCAATGTAATTCATATATATCATTCATCAATTAGTATGTTATACATATCATACACTACAAGTTTTTTATTGGATTGTATTTCTATTGCACTGCATATTACTATGTTTATGATATGTGTTATGCACATGCATTTTTATTCTTTTTTGAGTATGTATAGAATGATTTTATTATGTGTCATTTATTTTATGGTTTTATATTAAGCATATATTTTTATTTTTGCCTTTCATTGTTTTTTTCATTGTCACATTTATATTATCTTTTTAAATGTTTGATATAGCTGCTGTAAACAGTCGCTATGAACAGTAGTTATTGAGTTAGTTGTTTCTTTAAATGTGCTCATTAAGTACAAATGATCCAAGTATAAAAGGGAGTGTTGGTCTTATTGGTGAAAATATTGGTTTGAAAAAGCACTTGTTGCGAAAGCGCTTACCATCGTTGTTTGTGGATCCAATAAATTTATTGTCATTTATCAGAACGTTTGATGCTCCTTGAATTTTATTCTACTGCAGAGGCGTGTATATTTTATGTTATATGGTTACCGAATCCTGCTTTTTGCTTACTTCTGGTCTGAACAGACCTGGACTAATCTTTTGGTTGTGACTTTTCTGGTCCGTTTACCATCAAGTTTGCTTTATCGTTTGATACGGTCTGAATAGACCTGTGCTGACTGCTGACAGCGTAGTTTTGGTTTGCTGTTTGTATTGGCTCCATGTGCTTTGTAACGGAACAACAGGGGAGCTTTTTGCATTTCGTTTTGGTCTGAAAAGACTGTGCTTGAATACAAAGAAAGGTAACCTTATTTAACATTGACATTTATTCTTGCCTCATGCACTTTAAATCAAACTGAAGTGTTTCATGAGCTGACACCAACTTTACATTGTGAAAGTGTTTGTGATACAAACTCAGACTCTGTGAGTAAAATAAAACGCCTATGCAATTGTCAAAAATTATTTAAAGACAGCTCAAGACAATTGCCTGTTTAGTAATCCATTAGTCTGCTTCACAGCTGTGCTACCTTTACTGAAAATATGTCTTCAAGTTTGAAATTTATCTGTTGTTGCATGGTAACACAAATTAGCATTTTGACTACTTTCACCATGATTCAATCACGATTCATGAATCATGATGTTTTAATTCTATACTGAAAGTGCAGGATATGGATGGTGTGTTCTTTCTCTCAATGAAGGTGGATCTACAGAGCCAGTGAGCTTGATATGCTGTATGCTTGTGCTTGGTTTAATTAGCCGGCTTGCTAAAACTTGCTACTTGCTAAAAAGGCTGGCTAAACTGTGTTTTTTATTGGTTAGTGATGATATGTGAGTTATGTAGTTTATTGTGAACTGCATTTAGTGAAAATTCAATTATCTGCTTAGGTTGTCAATTAATGCTCTTGTTTCTGTATTTCTTTCTTTAATCCTAGTGTTATATAATTTTGTGTGTAATGCATATTTAGTAAACCCAGCTAGATATCTAGATAGGTAAAAAAAATATTTACATTACTCAGAGCTATTCTGTTTGTTGATGTTTATATTTAACCTTAATTCATAGGTTCATAGGTTCATACTTGGCTATCTCCCTAGGGCATTTATAAGCCTAGCCAGAATGTGTTTGGCTTTCGCCACCCATTTTAAATTTATTTTGCTATACCCTTTTTCGAGGTTAGTATACTGTGCCTCTGTCTAACAGTGACACAGAAGTGATACCCGGGGTAAACCTACGATCTCCCATCCACTCATCAAGATTCCTCTTGAAGAGAGTCAATGAGGGACTCTGCCTAACCTGGACTGGGATTTTATTCCAGAGTGAAGGGAGCCTCTGGGTTATGAATGTGTCCCTCCAGCATGTCCTATTTATTTCAGTGCTGAGGTTCAAGTCTCGAGCGTAGCTCGATGGGATTTGGATTTTCTGAGGTGCAGCATGTCCATTAATTCCGGGTTGGACATGGCTTTATACATCAGGCACAGATCGCCTCTGAACAGGCGGTATGCCACTGAGTAGAGCTGGAGTTTCTTTAACCGGGCAGCATATGGCATCTGTTTGAGCCCTTTGATCCTCTTGGTGAGGTACTTTTGGGGTCTTTCCAGTTGCTGCATGTGTCTGGTAAGGTACATCCCAAAAGGGGCATTGTACTCAATTATGGGCGTGATGAGGGATGAGTAAAGAGGCACGATGACCTCCCCTGATCTAGATGTGAATTCCTTCATGATTAGGTGGGCTATATAAAATGTTTTTCTAACCACTTTGGCCACGTGGTTGTCAAATGAGAGATTGCTATCAACTTGGGTCCCCAGGTCCCTAATTACTTCTTCTGTACTTAATGGATTACCACCTATGTGGTAATTTGTGGGCACTTTGTTTTTGCCAAAGGGGATGACTATACACTTTTTGGCATTTAGCTTGAGGCCATGGCTCTGGCACCAGTTGTCTGTTTCTATGAGGCCCTTTTGGAGGATGCTTGTGTCGGCTGGAGAGTCGATTATGGCGCCCAGTTTGCAGTCATCTGCGAACTTGGTCAGCCACAGTCCTTCCGTGTTGGTCTGTACCTCCGAGAAATATATACCGAACAAGAGAGGTCCCAGGACTGAGCCTTGTGGGACACCACTTGTAACTGGTTTGGAGTCTGACATGGCTCCAGCAATTCTAACCATGTGGGTTCTGTCCTTGAGCCAGTTTGCAATCCATCTAGTGACATAGGGGTTTATATTTAAGCTGGTGAGCTTATCTATAATGCCTGAGTGGGGTATTGTATCGAAGGCTTTGCGAGGTCCAGGTAGGCTGTGTGGACCACCTTCCCTCGTCAATGGCCTTGGTGACTGTTTCAAAGAAATCAACCAGGTTTAAGAGGCAGGATCTGCCCTTAACAAAGCCGAACTGGGTAGGATCCAGTGTTTGTAGGTCCCCAATATCTTTATTTATGAGGTCCATGATGATCCTTTCCATAGCTTTGCAGACCAAGCTAGTCAGGCTTATGGGGCGATAGTTTCCAGGATCCGTTGAGGCACCACCTTTATGGAGAGGGACCACTGTTGCTGTATGCCACTCTTTGGGCACATATCCTGTAGTAAGGCTGAGATTGAACAGTAGTTTTATGTTTGGGTTTAGCTCTTCTTGGAGTTCATGTAGGACGCAGCCCAGGACACCATCTGGTCCCATTGATGCTGTGTTTTTGGCTTTGGAGAGGGCGGCTCTTACCTGAGCATCTGAGATGTCAGGGGGGCAGCACTCTGCTGGGATAGATATTTGCCCTTTTGGTGGCTAGGGGGGGGGAGTTTGCGCTGAACCTGTCAGCTAGGATGTTGGCAATGTCTGTG
The DNA here is from genome assembly GCF_019279795.1 of Protopterus annectens. Classification (NCBI taxonomy): domain Eukaryota; kingdom Metazoa; phylum Chordata; order Ceratodontiformes; family Protopteridae; genus Protopterus; species Protopterus annectens. The sequence continues at coordinate 1,255,467,033 of NC_056744.1, read as the reverse complement.
GGTTCGGTGTATTTTTTGTCATTTTGGACTAATTCTGAGCATATCTGGGAATTACCACCCAGGTTCCTAACATAACTAAAGAAAGCCTTGTGATTATCCTTAGTGTCCTGTGCAATTTTTCTCTCGAAGCTGGCCTTAGACAATTTTATGTGTGCCCGTAGTTTTTTGCTAATACTAATCAGTGATGCCTTCCCTTTTTGGGATTTTGCTCTATCATTTAGTAGCTTCCTCCTTCTATTGTATAGTTTGTTTATGGCTGGGGTCCACCAGACAGGACGTCTGCCTTTGGAGGATTGGGTCTTGGTTTTATTTGGGATCGCATGATCCATGCATTCCTGAAGGTGTTCATAGAATGCGTTTATAAAGGATTCTGCGGTCTGGGCCGTATTTTCCACAGGCCCGGGGGCTTTGAAGGATTCCACCTCGGTTTTGAGGAGTGTGAAATTTGCTTTAGAGAAGTTTTTCACTGTGGTTTTCTGGGCAGTGGGTGGGGTCGGGATGTGAATATCCAGTGAGATTAGTTTATGGTCTGATCTTACCAGTGAGGGATACACTTCTGGTCTGGAGCATAGAGTCCCCATGTTGGTGATGATCAGGTCCAGTATGTTTTCCCTCTTGTGGGAGTGGTAACAAGTTGTTCCATAGCATTTGAGTTTATAAATTCTAGGAACCTTTAGGCTAGGGTGTTGGAGCTAGAGTAATGCTCCCAGGCTATGTTTGGGTAGTTGAAGTCACCCAATATAATGGTGTTTGGACCTTCATATTTTCCAGTGTTCTCAGGAAGGCTGAGTGGGGTTCCTGGGTTTGGGAGGGTGGTCTGTAGCAGGCTATAAACTGGAAGGGAGTTTTACCCACTGTTAGTTGCACATGGATAGTCTCTGATGCTTCGTGCTTTGCCACCAACCTGGAGGTGTGGGTATCTTTGATGAATATCGATACTCCCCCTCCTTTTGTGGTTCGGTCCAAGTTTTGGGGCCGAAAAGCATGGTATGAGGTATAACCTGGTAGTGCTGGGGTGCTCTCGGGAGCCCTGAACCAGGTTTCTGTTACTGCACAGATATCGATGTTCTCCATGCTAAGGAGAGTTTCGAGTGCATGCATCTTGAGGTTTAGACTTCTGGCGTTGAGTAGCATTACTCTTAGTTTCTTATCCCTTGTGATACCTATGGAGGTGGGTTTGTCTTTTGAGCCTTGCCTAAAAAAGGCACTATGGGGGTAGCAAGAGCCTTTGCCAATATCCGAAAGCCCAGGGGTGACAGGTGCAAGCTGTCCCTAGCGAAGCATCGTGGCTTGTCGAGCATATCATCCCAAGCTGACAGACATTGGATCCCCTTTGAATGACACCAGTACTTAAGCCAATTGTTGAAATTGATCATCTTGTCTTCATATTGTGGCATCATTCTTGGTGAGGGTAAGATGTTACTCAAGGTCAGGGTCATACCGGCCTGGGCTACATGCCCAGATAGCTCCTTTATGTCTCTTTTCATGTAGTCCAGGGAGGTATGTCTCAGGTCATTCACACCAGCATGGACAATGACTGAGTCATATTTGTACTTGCCTTGGAGTGACCTGAGTGCTTGTGTTATGTGGCGGATCCTAGCGCCCGACAGGCTGCTCACCGTGACCCTCTCCTTGTTCAGCCTGGTGAGCGTGACGTCAGTGTGCCTGATGATAGAGTCACCTATTACAAGTGTATCAGGTGTGTTGTTTAGTCTTAAGGGCTGTGACTGTTTGGCACACTGGCTTTGTGAGATATGTGTTGCACGTGTTTTATTTTGGGGTAGCGGCTGCTTGGGTGTCTGCTTTGGAGGTCTCTGCTGCTTCGGCAGATCTTTATTTATAGCCTCCGAGTATGTTTTTGTGTGATTATGTGTTTGGTTTGCTGTCGTGGTAGATCTATGTGAGACTGGAATTGTAGTGAGTGTGGTTTCCTTCTCCTCCTGACTGGTTATGCCAGTACTGAGTTGACAGAGCTTAGCCTCCAGTTTGGCTATATGGTTGCATCTCTCACATGTGTTGGAATTTGTTGGGAGGAGGAGAGGGTTGTCTGTGTACATGAGGCAGTTGTAACATTGCCTCAAGATTCCCAGATTCACCAGCTGGACTGGAGAGGAGATTGACAACTGACCTTTGGACATGCTAGAATAATATTGGGAATTCCTTAATAATTGAAAACCAGGGCCAGTGGGGAGTGAGGGTGTAGTGCTTTTAATTTTTAGTGCTGACTTATATAATTGCTTTAGTGAGCAAGTGCCAGGTAACTTAAGTGCAATGTGTTACAGGTAACTTAAATGCAAAACGACAAACAGTAACTTTCTTTCAAGTGAAACAAGGAAATAAGTACAGTAAGCAATGCAGATATCACTAGTGATCCACAGAAGCACTGAGAAGCCGCGTATTAGGTGGAATTAGCGTTCCAGGAAATAACAAGCAAACAAACAACAAGCATATAAACAAAGCTAGATTCAGCAGGCCTGGATCTAGTCTATGCTACAGCAAACAAGGTGTACCAATTTCAGTAAGATACAGTTCAAATATTCAGGCACTATAAACCTTTAACCAGAAATTCCCAGCTCAGAAGGGCAGAGTCCAGCCTCTTCTCCCACAAGAGTGCAGACCACAAACCTTCTTAATGTAAAATAACTGGCCTGAAGCCCAAGTGCTTAAACCAGAACTAATACACTTTAAGAATAACAGACACTGGGCTCTCAATCAGCAGTTCCCAACTTAGAAGGATGAAAGCTACCTGTCCTGCCACCACAGTGCATGCCACAAACCTTCCTAATGTAAAACAACTGGTCTGAAGCCCAAGTGCTTAATCCAAAAGACTTAGAATGATAGCTACACTTTAATCAAGTTACTACCAAGCAGTAATAAATACAGTTGAATACTTTAGAGAATGCCTGGATTAGTGCTCAAGTTACACAAACAAAGCTAGATCCAGCAGGCCCGAATCCAGTCTATGCCACAGCAAACAAGGCACCAACTTCAGTAAGAAGCAGTTCAGATATGCATGCACTATAAGCCTTCAACCAGAAATTCCCAGCTCAGAAGGGCAGAGTCCAGCCTCTCCTCCCACAAGAGTGCAGACCACGAACCCTCTTAATGTAAAATAACTGGCCTGAAAGCCCAAGTGCTTAAACCAGAATTAATACACTTTTAGAATAACAGACACTGAGCCCTCAATCAGCAGTTCCCAACCTAGAAGGATGTAAGCTACCTGTTCTGCCACTACAGTGCAGACCACAAACCCTCTCAGTGCAAAACAACTGGTCCGAAGCCCAAGTGTTTAAACCAAAAGGCTTAGAATGAGTTACACCAAGCAGTAATAAATACAATTGAGTACTTTTAAGATGATGCAAAAGTAAAAAAAGTAGGTAGAAACACAAGTACAGTAAAAGCAGATGAAATTTGTTTTTTTTTTTTTTTTTTCCTGAACAAGTGCTGTGATCAAAGAAACAGATTTGAGTGCTGAAACTAGAAAACTGGCTAGTTATAAGAAAAAAAAACTAAGCTAGAAGGCTTCCCTCCAACACAGAAGGGCTTGGGGGCTCAGAAGCCTACAAATAGTGTATACCACTTAACAGGAAAGGCAGGAAACAAGCTTAAATTTTTTTTTTTCTGTTTCCCAGATGCTCTCTTTGTACACAGTAGGAGTGCCTGAAATCAGAATATGATCTCACTGCACTCAGTTGAGTGAGCAAATGAGATGGGCCCAGAAGGAGTATCCAAACACAAATTTACAAGAGGGGCGGGCAGTTGCAAGGCCACTAAGATTAACACCAAAACAAAAACAGGGAGAGTGGGTGCGACTAACTGAAGAGCAGAGTTCAGTTAATATTCCTTCCACACACTTAAAATCAATTTAAATACTGTATATTTTTGAAAAAAAGAGCAGATAAAGGTACTTAAATTCTCTTATACGTCCAGTTGAATATAGCAAGTTCTTAGCCGGCCAAAGCTGAGGTTTTTAAGCTGAAAATATTTCACACTGTACCACTTAAATAGGCAAGGACAGGAAATCAAAGAATGTGACTACCCCCACACCTGTAATTACTAGCAAATAACAAAATTCAGCAAACACTGACTAACTTCCAGTTCAGCTAATATTCCTTCCACACAGTTAAAATCAATTTAAATACTGTATTTTTGGAAAAAAAAGAGCAGATAAAGGTACTTAAATTCTCTTATACATCCAGTTGAATATAGCAAGTTCTTAGCCGGCCAAAGCTGAGGATTTTATGCAGAAATTATTTCACACTGTACCACTTAAATAGGCAAGGACAGGAAATCAAAGAATGTGACTACCCCCACACCTGTAATTACTAGCAAATAACAAAATTCAGCAAACACTGACTAACTTCCAGTTCAGCTAATATTCCTTCCACACAATTAAAATCAATTTAAATACTGCATTTTTTGAAAAAAAAAGAGCAGATAAAGGTACTTAAATTCTCTTATACGTCCAGTTGAATATAGCAAGTTCTTAGCCGGCCAAAGCTGAGGTTTTTAAGCAGAAAATATTTCACACTGTACCACTTAAATAGGCAAGGACAGGAAATCAAAGAATGTGACTACCCCCACACCTGTAATTACTAGCAAATAACAAAATTCAGCAAACACTGACTAACTTCCAGTTCAGCTAATATTCCTTCCACACAGTTAAAATCAATTTAAATACTGTATTTTTTGAAAAAAAAGAGCAGATAAAGGTACTTAAATTCTCTTATACGTCCAGTTGAATATAGCAAGTTCTTAGCCGGCCAAAGCTGAGATTTTTAAGCAGAAAATATTTTACACTGTACCACTTAAATAGGCAAGGACAGGAAATCAAAGAATGTGACTACCCCCACACCTGTAATTACTAGCAAATAACAAAATTCAGCAAACACTGACTAACTTCCAGTTCAGCTAATATTCCTTCCACACTGTTAAAATCAATTTAAATACTGTATTTTTTGGAAAAAAAAGAGCAGATAAAGGTACTTAAATTCTCTTATACGTCCAGTTGAATATAGCAAGTTCTTAGCTGGCCAAAGCTGAGGTTTCTTGTTATAATTACCCCCTTCATTAACCTCCCTTTAGAGCAGTATGCTCAGTTAGAGCTTATCTAAGTTGACTGTCCCTTCTCCAGACAGAAGACTAAAACATAGTATTAGGTTATGATGGTACTTACTGCTATGCCAGTTATAAATAGAACCTGCATTACTATCTGCTGTAATGGTTATTAATAGCTCTGGTTATAAATTGTTGGTTTCAATTGCTTAGTAACTTTTATTGTCTATATTACTCCAACCTCACTTGCCTGTTTGCATGGAAATTTTCGAGGTCAATAATCTAAAAAAAAAATGCTGTATGTATTATGTTCTTATGGTGGTATTGTTTTATCTCCTTTAACTCCTAACTCGAACGTCACTTTGCCTTTAACTGTCCATTCTATGTACATATGTTTTTCAATATTCCTTAACATTTTTGGGAGTGGCATGATGGTGTAGTTGTCCAATGTTTGTTGGCGCTTGGACTATTGATGTTAGTTTATATGTCTCCCTGCTCTGTTCTTGTATTATTCTTCATAAAGGAAAATATTAAAAAACAGACCACTTGTATCAATCTAAAACTTTTTCAAAAATGACTCAGGGAGACAGGTGGTTAGGCACGGGGTTTATGGTAAGGAGCATGGATGCCAGAATACGATTTACTACCACATTACACTTTCTGTCATATATAAAAAATGTGTTTATTAATTGCATCGTCTCTGGTAGGGCTTTTTTCTTAGTTTATCCTAGCATATATCTATGTTTTGAATCTAATTATGATGATTAGTGTGAATTCCTGGAATGTAAATGGGCTTCAAGAAATCAATAAAAAGAAACTAGTTATACACCTGATTTTTCAGGATAAAGCCAACATCGTCTTTTTACAGGAGACCCATATGAAAAATGTTCAATTGGATAATATTAAAAAAAGAAATTGGATTTAACTTGTGATATCAGCAGGGAATAGCCTTGCATCAAAAGGCACTGTAATAATAATTAAAAAATCCTTTCCTGGTGAAGTGCTAAATACTAAATTTAACCCGAATGGTAGATGGTGTTTATTTTCCTGCTCATACCCTCAGGTAAAATCCCCTTTACTTTTCTTAAACCTATATAGCCCTTGTACAAACCAGCACTTATTCTTCTATGAAATACATAATCTACTACTTCAATTTCCTAATCATCTTTTCATTATTGGTGGTGACTGGAATGCACTCATGGACCCCTTGAATGATAGTTCAAATAAAAACAGGAAACAGCCCTCGCAAGTAACTTCATCTATTCAGGATTTGATAAATAGCTTCAATTTAGTTAACCCTTTTTTAATATTTGACCATGACAGAGAGCTAAATAAGTTCATGTTTTATTCGGCTTCGCATAAAGTCTGGTCCAGAATTGATTATTTTTTGGTCTCTGATATCTTTCCAAACAATATTACAAACTTTGCCCTTGAGGCTAGATGTATATCCGACCACTCGAATGTCTCACTTTGTATTAATCCCACTCACCACCTGAATCATAATGGTAGTAGTCCCACTTGGTCACTAAACAGTAACATTCTTAAAAAAGAAGATATTCTGCAGGAAATTAATGATTATCTGAAACAATTTGATGCAGGATCTTGTTTATCCACCATCCCCTTAGATATCCAATGGGCTACAGCTAAAGCGGTCATCAGAGGAATACTCATACACTCAGCCTACAATGAGAGTAGAAGAGGAGCCCAGCTTAGAAGAAGTAAGAGCAGCACTAAGGAAAATGAAGTCAGGGAAAGCAGCAGGCTCAGATGATGTCACAGCAGATATGATAAAGATGCTGGGTGAGCTAGGGGAGAAATGGCTCCTGAGGGTACTAATTGCAGTGTGGAGAGAAAGGCATATTCCAGATGACTGGAGAATAAGCATACTCATGCCAGTGTACAAGAACAAAGGGGACATCCACAACTGTGGACAGTACAGAGGCATCAAACTCCTACCACATTGCATGAAAGTTCTGGAGAGGGTGATTGATAAACGGATACGCAGAATAGTAGAATGTAAGATGAGAGATGAACACTTCGGATTCAGATCAGGATGCAGCACAATTGACCCAATGTTTGCATTGAGACAGATACTTGAGAAGAAACTAGAGAAGAGGAGAGAGTCAAACTGGGCTTTCCTAGACTTGGAGAAAGCATATGACAAGGTTCCAAGAAAGCTGATCTGGGCAGTACTGCGGTGGTTTGAAGTCCCAGAAACATTGGTAGAATTAGTACAGGCTATGTACAAGGACCCAGTGACTCAAGTACGAACAGTGTTTGGCCACACTGAGGGGTTCCCAGTGGGAGTGGGTGTACACCAGGGTTCAGCTCTGTGTCCACTGCTGTTCATACTGGTAATGGACTACATCAGCAAACAGGTTGTAGGGGTCAGAGCAACAAAGCTGCTGTATGCAGACGATGTGGCAGTACAGGCAGACTCTGATCTAGAACTTCAGCAAAAGATAGGAGAATGGAATGCAAATCTGAAGGCACATGGGATGAAACTAAGCGCAGATAAGACAGTGGTAATGGCAGCAGATTGGGGAAATCAGAAGAATCTGAGAATAGAGATAGATGGGAAGATAGTGGAACAGGTAAACAGCTTCAAGTATCTGGGAGGGGTGGTTGAGGAGAAGGGTAGTCTGAATGAAGAGGTCAAAGCTAGAATCAGAGGGGCTGCAGCCAACTGGCATAGAGTATCAGGTGTAGTATATGACAGAAGAATGCCAAAGAAGCTGAAAAGTAAGGTGTACAAGACAGTGGTGCGACCAGTACTACTGTATGGTACAGAAACATGGGCAGTAAAGGCAGAACAGTTGAAGAAGCTAGAGGTGATGGAAATGAAGTGCCTCGAGAAAGGTGGTAGGATGCACCCTGCAGGACAGGCGAAGAAATGAGGACATAAGAGCAGAAGCCAAAGTAGCTCCAATTGCAGAAAAGATCAAAGAAAACAGATTACGATGGTATGGGCACATGTGTAGAAAAGCAGGAGGCAATCTGGTGAGGGAGATTTGGGACAGACAGGAAGAAGGTAAGAGGAAGCGAGGGCATCCAGCAAAGAGGTGGATGGATTGTGTGAAAGAAGATCTGCGACAGTCAGGCATGAGTGTTGAAGAAGGCAGGAGAGTGGCACTGAATCAAGAGAGTTGGCGACAGTTAATACGATACCCCGACCCCATGTAAATGGGAAAAAGGGGATGATGATGATGATGAATGATGAGAGGAATACTCATACAAAAATCATCTTATTATAAAAAAAAAAGAGAAATTGTACATCAATAACCTCAACAATGAGCAAAAGATGACTGATGCACAACTACAAAAGGATTTTTCTCCTGAACTGGAAAAGAAATTACATGTGATACAAAAAAAAAATACTCATTTCACTTACAAAATCAATCCTTGGTAGAACTCAAACTCCTTCAAAGATATTCGGAATGGGCCCAAACCCCCTCCAGAATACTAGCTGGACTCATAAACATCAAAGAGGGACCAAACTATATTAATGAAATAAAATACAAAGGGAAAAACTTATACAATAATGAAGATATTGTTAACTCTTTTGTAAATATCTTCACTAAAATCTATAATCCCCAAAACCAGACCCAAAATGAAATGCACAAAAAATTCCTAAATGAGGTATCTGTTCCAAAATTATCCTTCACGCAAAACACCCTTCTAAACAGCCCCATAACACTTAATAAAATAATGCTAGCTATTAAAAAGCTTAAACCAAATAAGGCGCCAGGTCCTGATGGCTTTACAGGAGAATTTTATAAAACTTTTAGTCATCACCTTTCTAAAACTCTCCTTGCTATGTATAATTATATCATCTTGAAAGGGATTACTGATAAGTATATGAACAATTCGAAAACAATATTCATCCCAAAACCAAACTCTGACAAGTCCAACCCTCTCTGCTATAGGCCCATCGCCCTTATTAACGTTGACATCAAAATCTTATCTACCATTTTTGCTAATAGAATTCAGAAAGTTATAGCTACAGTCATTTCTCCTGAACAGTTGGGATTTATGAAACAGAGGCAGCTGTGTGACAATACTTTTACCTTAAACACATTAATGTTGTTTCTAAAAAGTGATAACCACCCGCATTATGCACTCACCCTAGATGCTACCAAAGCCTTTGATAATGTTGATCTAAACTTCCTTTACCTAACCATGAAATTCTTTAACGTTCCTGATCTGATTATCAACAGTATTAAGATGCTTTATAACAGTGCCTCTACTTCCCTGTATATAAATAAAACTTTATAATGCCCTATTAAAATTACCAATGGCACTAGGCAGGGTTGCCCACTCTCACCTTATCTTTTTAATTTATATCTGGAACCTTTCCTTCTCTGGGTTAAACAAAAGACTTATCACCATATCCCAAAAGTCTTCAACACTGATATAAATTATTCTGCATTTGCAGATGACCTAAATATCTATTTTGAGCTTCCCAACACTGATCTTCATAAAATTCTAAATTCTATTAATCTTTTTGCTGAGGTTGCTAATTATAAATTAAACCCTGCTAAATCATCTATTTTTCCATTAAACCCTGCAAACCATTTAGAATATTACTTCCCCCTGTCTGACATTCCTCCCAAATATACAATTAAATACCTAGGAATAAATTTCACACACCCTCACCAAGAACTAATAAAAGCAAACCTATATAGAGTCTGGGATCAGATAAATAATGATCTAACTAGATGGAAAAACATCAATCTTTCTTTGCTATCAAAATCTGCTATCATTAAAATTAATATTTTGCCTAGAATCTTTTTTCATCTTAACTCCATCTTCTTAAACGTTCCAAAAATTTTTTTCAGAAAAATGGAAACCACAATCTCAAAGTTTTTATGGTTCTCTAAATCAACCAGAATATCATACAGGAATCTAATTACCCCAAAGAACAAAGGCGGTTTAAGTCTCCCGGATTTTAATTTATATTACAACATCATTAATGCTAGCCGTCTAATTCAAATAGCCTGCTATGACCCCTCTGCTGAAACTTGGTACCCAACCTGGATCAAAATCTGGTGCAACTATATATATTCATTAAAACTCAGTCCATATGCTGTCCCTTTTCTTGCACCTGATGGTGACTACAAGTTCAAGATCTTGCCTACACTAAAGAACAAAATTTGCATCTTTCAAACTCTGATGACCTCCTTAAATTTAAACAATACTATTCCCATTCTCCAACCTATTCACCTAAACCCCAACTTAAAAATCAATAATAAAATGATTGATCTAACAAACTTCCCTATTGTTAAGAAAGCCATAGTTTGGCACTTCTATAACTCCAAAAATGTTGCCGAGGTCAAAGCTTTATTTGATGCTCCTAACAAATATGATCCTATCTTAAGGCAAATTAGTTCACTTATAAAACAAAAATTCTCTTAGAGTGAAGGAGCAAGACATTACAGTATCACAATCTATCATTAAATCACTCTCCCTACGGAACAAAATGATTTTGAACACCTATAAACTTGTGTCAAACATTAAGTATAATCATTCACTTCTATTTTCCAAATATTGGGACGGTATACAAGGAGAAATTTCTATGGAGTCTAAGTGCGAAACAATCAATAATACCCTGAATTTAACCCCCTTCAAAAACCTAATTTACACTTGGCTTATGATAAACAACAATTCCTACTATATCCCAGCAGTCTTACTGAAATTCGGATAAAATAAAAACCTAACCTGTCCGTTCTGTTCCCTCCCACACATAGATATACTTCACATCTTTTGGAGCTGTAAGAATATTTACAAACTTTGGTGTTCTCTCAGAACTCAGTTGGAAAAAATGGGATATGAAAAAAACACATTCTCTTGGCAAACTATGATTTTAAATATTATTCCTAAATCTCTTAAGGGTATCCATCGCCACATCTGTGTTACAGCCTGTGCCCTTCTCAAATATTTTATAGCCAAGAACTGGGTCAATCCCTCAACAATAACTTGGGAAAACTTTACATCAATGGCAATCAAATATATATCTGCACATAAGTTATGCAATAATAACAAAAAGAAAAAATAATATTTTCAGAATTACTGGCGTAGACTTTTTGACCTAATCCAAACTAAATAATCTTTCAAACTGTGGGTCTCTAACACTATATTCCAGGAAAACCTCCATCAGTATCATTTCTGGCTCTATAACCATTAGACATTGTTACCATGACATGGTAACTTTTGATTTTACAAAATATTTTGTTATATCATTTTGTTATCCTCTGGCATCCATGGTGTAAATATGTTGTAAATATGGTATAAATAGAAGTACATGGTATAAATAGTTGGTTTTTATGGTTATACCCTCCTTACCACTTTTCTTTCTTCTTAAGACAGTCATATATTCTTCCTTCCAAGCTACTTTCCATTTGTATCCCTAGACTTTGACTGTAATAGGTTATTGGGGGTCTTTACTGCTTATATTGGTCTCTAAGATGTAAGCTTCCCTGTAAGATAACTGCTGTGTTCTAAATGCATAATTTTTGCACTAACTGTTACATATATACCTATACTTTACTGCTTCTTGCAATGACTTACAGTTTTTCCTTTGTATGTTTGAAAAGTTTGAAAAATTCAATAAAATATATTTGAGAAAAAAAACTGTCAATGTACATATTACCCAGTCAGAGGTCAGTTGTTGTCATCCCAACCATAATCATCTTCCCAAAGTAAAGTATCATGTAAGTCAACAAAGAAATTAGACCTACAGCAAATGTACAAAGCAATAGCCTAACATTTGCAGACATTGATACCCATTCACTTACCTCACATGGACTATTATTATCTGCAGGAAAATGGCTTCAAAATAGGTCATCCTATGATTTTTCTTTGTTCATTGTAGCAATTTCCACAGTGTAATGAGCTAAGTAAGGAGTTCAGCTTTTTTATCTTTGAGTTTTGAGGCTCTTAGTATGATCACTATTTTAATGACATTGTTCAGAGTGAGTATCATAGGTTCATAGGTTCATACTAGGCTATCTGCCCTGGGGCAATTATAAGCCTAGCCCGATTCTGTATGGCTTACACCACCCCTTCATTTGAGTATACTGTGCCCTTTTTAAGGTTTAGTTTACTGTGCCTCTGTCTAATAGTGACACAGGAGTAATCCCTGGGACAAACCTACGATCCCCCATCCACCTATCGAGATTCTTCTTGAAGAGATTCAGTGAGGTGCTCTGCCTCACATGAACTGGAATTCTATTCCAGAGCGAAGGGAGCCTCTGGGTTATGAACCTGTCCCTCCAGCAAGTTCTATTTATTTCTGTGCTGAGGTTCAAGTCCCTTGAGCGTGTGGCTCTAAGGGATTTAGATTTACTGAGGTGGAGCATGTCCATTAATTCTGGATTTGACATAGCTTTGTATGTAAGGTGTAGATCGCCTCGAAGTAGGCGGTATGCAACTGAGTAGAGCTGGAGTTTTTTTAACCGAGCAGCATATGGCATCTGTTTGAGACCCTTGATCCTCTTGGTGAGATACTTTTGGGGTCTCTCTAATTGCTGCAGGTGTCGGGTAAGGTACATCCCAAAAGGGGCATTGTATTCTATGATGGGCCTGATGAGGGATGAATAAAGGGGCACGATTACCTCTCTTGATCTAGATGTGAAACCCTTCATGATGAAGTGGACAATGTAGAAGGTCTTTCTAACCACTTTGGCAATGTGGTTTTCAAAGGAGAGATTGCTATCAACTTGGGTCCCCAGGTCCCTAATAACTTTCTCTGTACTTAATGGGTTTCCGCCTATGTGGTAATTTGTGGGCACATTGTTTTTGCCAAAGGGTATGACTATACATTTTTTGGCATTTAGCTTTAAACCATGGCGCTGGCACCAGTTATCTGTCTCTGTGAGACCTTTTTGAAGGATATTTGTGTCAGCTGGAGAGTCGATTATGGCGCCCAGTTTGCAGTCATCTGCAAACTTGGTGAGCCATAGTCCTTCCACGTTTGCCTGTACCTCGGAAAAGTATATACCGAACAAGAGTGGTCCCAGGACAGAACCCTGTGGGACGCCACTTGTGACCGGTTTCGAGTCTGACATGGTTCCAGCAACTCTCACTTTGTGGGTTCTGTCTTTGAGCCAGTTTGCGACCCATCTTGTGACATAGGGGGTTATATTTAAGCTGGATAGCTTATCTATGATGCCAGAGTGGGGTATTGTGTCAAATGCCTTTGCAAGGTCCAGATAGGCTGTGTGGACTACCTTCCCTTCATCTATGGCTTTGGTGACTGTTTTGAAGAAGTCAACCAGGTTCAAAAGGCAGGATCTGCCCTTGACAAAGCCAAACTGGGTAGGATCTAGTGTCTGTAGGTCCCCAATGTCTTTGCTTATGAGCTCCATGATGATCCTCTCCATAGCCTTGCAGACTAAGCTAGTCAGGCTTATGGGGCGATAGTTTCCACGGTCCGTAGAGGCTCCACCTTTGTGGAGTGGGACCACTGTTGCTGTACGGCATTCTGTGGGCACATATCCTGTAGTGAGGCTGAGATTGTATAGATGTTTTATTTGAGGGATTAGTTCCTCTTGGAGTTCATGTAGGAAGCAACCTGGGACGCCATCTGGTCCCATGGAAGCAGTGTTTTTTGCTTTGGAGAGGGCAGCCTTCACCTGAGCATCAGAGATGTTTGGGAGGCAGCCCTCTGCTGGGATAGATACTTGCTCTTTTGGGGGGGGGGTAGAGAAGTTTGCACTGAACCTGTCTGCCAGGATATTGGCGATGTCTGTGGGTTCAGTGTATTTTTTGTCGTTTAGAATCAACTCAGAACAAGTCTGGGAGTTGCATCCCAGGTTCCTAACATAACTGAAAAAAGCCTTATGATTGTCTTTGGTGTCCTGTGCAATTTTTCTCTCGAAGCTGGCCTTGGAGGATTTTATGAGGGATCGTGATTTTTTGCTAGTACTGATCAGAGATGCCTTCCCTATTAGGGATTTTGCTCTATCATGTAGTAGCTTCCTCCTTCTGTTGTACAGTTTATTTATGGCAGGGGTCCACCAGACTGGACGCCTGCCTTTGGATGATTGGGTCTTGGTTTTGTTTGGGATAGCATGATCCATGCATTCCTGGAGATGTCTGTAGAATGCGTTTATATAGGATTCTGCAGGTTGGGCCGTAGTTTCCACTGGCCCTGGGGCCTTGAAGGATTCCACTTCAGTTTTGTGAAGTGAGAAGTTCGCTTTTGAGAAGTTTTTCACTGTGGTTTTCTGGGCTGGGGGTGGGGTCGGGGTGTGGACATCCAGTGAAATTAATTTATGGTCTGATCTTACCAATGAGGGATATACTTCTGGTGTGGAGCATAGAGTCCCCATGTTGGTAATGATCAGGTCTAGTATGTTGTCCCCTCTTGTGGGAGTGGTGACTAGTTGTTCCATAGCATTTGAGTTTATAATTTCCAGGAACCTTTGGGCTAAGGTGCTGGGACTTGAGTAGTGCTCCCAGTCAATGTTTGGGTAGTTGAAGTCACCCAATATAATGGTGTTCGGAGAGATCTTCATGTTCTCCAATGTTTTCAGGAAAGCTGAGTGGGATTCCTGACTTTGAGAGGAATCATTGAATCATAGTTTTACTGCACTGTGCACATGACCAGGGCTGTATTTTGAGCAGGGTTGTCTGATGTTGTGCAGTTACTTGAGTACCTTTGAAGCAGAATGAGAACGCATTGGTGGTTGAGTGACTATGATAATAACAGTAAACTCTTGTGTCAGTATGACCTATGTGTGCACTAAATTGCAAAAATGGAAGCAAATGTGGTTATTGTGCTGCTGTGACATTGCTTGCATGCTCTATTTTACACACTAATAGTATCCTGCCATGCCATTCATATTCAGTTAAAATATGATGGTGCCATATTATGTTATACTACAAAAGTCCTCGATACTTCTCATCACATGTTGGCAGCAGCAATGTATGGACATGAGTGAGTGGCCAGTTTACCCTGGACTGTGATCTAATCAGTGGCTGTGGCCACATAAGGTACTGAGAGTGCCAGGGTTCCCAAGAGGCACTGTAAGGAGTCAAAATTGTTTTTGTGTCTTAATTATAGAGATCACTAGGAGTGTCTGATAGATGACATCTGTGGGGGTCTCCAATGTGAAGAAGAGATCAGATAGAGTGGCTGGGATGTACAGAAAATAAGCATACCTGGTCATTTTTACAATATTTTATAACATGGTGAAGGAGTCCTTGCAGGGCATATAATTCATGATGGTTTTCCTTTTTTTTCACTGTTTTTCAACTCCTGAGCATATAGAGGAGAACTGGATCATGATTTGGAGACATTTTGATATTTTCTAGATGCACAGTTACTTATGATCACTGTCATACTGTAGGCAGGTATTGGAGCTATCACAGCAGCAGTATAGCATATAACATTATAATTATGTGCAGGTAACAGTTGCACCTGTATGTGACTAGTACATGTTGCTGTACAAACTCTCTCTCTTTACGCTGACAGAATATGACACAAGTTATATTAATGGTCCCAAACAGTTACAATTGCAAACAAATGTAAAACAACAAATTCTTACAGTATGCCACTGCAACTCAGTGTTAGACATCCAAGACATTTGGCCCACTACCATGCTGTATGTTTTACTACAGTCTAATCAGTCCTACAAGAAGAAGAATACACTTCTATCCATATATGCCATGAATTGCTCGATTAATAGCCATGCATGCACCAGTTGTGAGTGGCATACCCATGGCATTCTAGCTTTATGACTGCTCCATCCTATAGTACATATCAACTAACATTGTGGTAGTTGCCCATTGTAAGAGGATAGCTGCCCATAATAACCAGCACTGTCTTGCTTGCCTGATGTAAGACACATTGGCATGGTGAGCATGTTGGCCTGCATAGTCTGTACCAGTGCCCATGCAAACTTAGCCTTTCTTTGTCTCTGTCTCACATGGCGGACCCACACAGACACACCCATACACAAACACACACACTATAGATGTTAGTGTCACAGATAGCTCCCGAGGCCATTGCTAATGTGCAACCACATCCTTGTCCACATGCATCCTCCGTTTGGGCCATACCACATACTGTTTCTACTCATCATGGTGCCTCATGGCATTACTCCATACCTAGAAGATGTCGAGCGCTTCCGTATGTACCTGCATGTCTGATAGTCATAAAACAAATACTAATGCTTTTCCCTTTCTCCCTCTCTTCTCCCCATTCTCATTATCCTTCCTTTATCATTTATTCGATGTTTGTTCTTATATTGTTCTTTGTTTGTTTTACTATTACATGCAGTGTCAGCCATAGCAAGTAGCAATGACTCCACTCTTCACCCTGCCCTGCCACTTCCTACTGGATTTCCATCTACCTCTAGCCCTGTTCATGTATTGGGTGACATAGACCATGCAGGAGAGGATGAACTAGAGGTTTCATCAGTGGCCTTTAGCTTTAGATCACTGGAAGGGAGGGCACTGACACACCCTCTGTGGACACTGGTTATAGGTCATTCTGTTAACTGCCAGAAATCGGAAGAGGTGATAGTCGAGTTTGTAGACCAACAATTTGACACCTGCCTTAGATGCATGGAAAGCATCCTTGTGTGACTATTGGAGTTACACTACTGCCTAGCAATGCTTAGTGTTCCATCAGACCAAGAGCCAGTGGGAAGCACAATCATGTAGGAGACTGACCTCAACTTGGCCATTTTCCAAGGGATTATGAAAGGGAGCTGGGACCCTGTCTTTTCCCCAAGCAATGGTGTTCTCTTTCCTTTGGATAGTCAGCTTCCTTCTCTATTTGTGGTAAACCCTCCTAATCACCAAATGTATTTCCTCTGTCAGTATGCATCTGTCCATTGACCCCTCTTATGTTAGCACCTCCACTGCTGGAGTTTGTGTTTGGTGATTCTTTGCCCTACTTCCATTCCTATACCCTGTTTCCTTCCCTGCCTTCCCCCTTATATCCTTCCCCATCTGCCCTTCTTGAAGAAAATAAAGAGGCCACATGTGTCAAAACAGTATACTCTTCCTCCCTTTCACCACTCGCATGCTTTCCTTACCTGTTTCTTTATGTATGTTTCTTTGCTTGATCTTCCATCTTTCAGACTTTTGATGCTCCCATTTCCTTTTTATTTAAATGAAAACAAATGTTAAGAACCTTGTGGGATCCCACATCTTATTCAGTTATTATAGATAGCTGTTATGCACATAAGGACTCATGTGCATGCTATATGCCCACTATTGCTGTTCACAAATTTTGTTATTACACCTGGAGTGCACTCATGTATCACCTAGAACATGCCATTTATGTGGGTGTGTTTTTTTAATTAATTAATGAATGAGATGATAAAGGCCTCCTTTGTAATTGATAATTACCTTACAGCCATGTCGCTCCTCTTGGTATCACTGTGCTAACCCTTGTGTGGCAGTGTTAGGCATATTTCTGATTCCCATAGTGAGAAACAAATGAGCAATGTTATCTGTCTGAGATAAAAATAAAGGGAAAATACATTTTTAAAAATATCTGGTGCCCAAGATCATGCAAAACAATATTGAAAGTTGAAATTTATATCTGGCTTATTTGCTAAAAATGTAGACATTGGATAATATTTTCCGGTATGCTTTTTTTTAATATGACAACCATTAATGAAGTTTTATTGTGACACTGCTGAATATCCCTCTGTGTATCAGCATGAATCCATGCAAACCTCTTTATTTGTGGATATACACCTAAAGTAAGATGTAGAAAATGTAACCACTGCTCCCTTTCAGACCAAGCTTGAGTGTTCAGTCTTATTAACTCCTTTGGGATTTTGCCAGCATGCAGGGAGTCACATGCAAGTTCTACAGTAATACTGTGGTACTTTTCATTTAAGTTGCATAACATATTGAAATACATTTTTCCTTGAACATTTACATCCAGAGGGGTTACACAGCAATGCATGTATGTGCTACTTTTTCTACATGTTTTGTTAAATGGTGTCATCCAAGTCATACTTCTTTCTTAGTCATTTCTTGTACTGACAACATGGCTATTAAAATAAATTATTTGTAGTGAATTCCTTTTTGATCATCTACAAAGTTGCTTCCCCTTCAGCAATGGCAGATTCTGATTTTGAATTATAAAAAAATCCAAGGACATTACTTGTTCACTCACATTTCCCTAAATTGTATTTCAGATAACCTTAATGACGAGCTACAATAATTTCAATCTTTTACATTTTAGCAGTTAGCCTTGGCAACTGTTTCATATTTCCAGGGACATAAGGACATGATATTAGTGCACACAGTCATGCCATGTGAAAGAGCCATCAGAACAAGGAACAGAGCCATACCTGGCTTATCTGGCACCCAGCGCTGGTCCCAGAAAGAGTGCCCCACCCCACAGCTATGCAGCAGCAAAAAAGAAACAAAAAGAAACTACTTCAACTTTTACTGTAGAAAGCCAATTTGTTACTTTTGTTCCTCCCACAACCAACTCCCTGCCCCCATCCAGCTCATCAATTGAAGATCACAAAAAAGAACTTCTGGGATGACATTTTGTAAAGGACTTTGGCGTTTATTGTCGAAAGCTGATTGGTACTTTTGTACCAATCATCTTGCTACAGATCCTTACCTTGTCAGCTTTTCAATTGAAGAGCAAAAAAAAAAAACAAACTTCTGTGCCTTTCTATACTGGCATTTCAGTACAGAATTACATATCCGAAAACTTGCTGCCCCCTTCACTATAGCCTTGCTATGCTACTGGCATGTATTTCAAGCTCAGTGGAAATGCAAACTCCAAAGCAATACAGGCCAAATGTTTACTGCTGTTTACGTTCAATGATATTTCAGATGTATAACCACATAGATAAAATGTTTATTTACTACATTTGTTTACTATTTGAATTAAGTATACATGAATTCCTTCAAGAAGTTTAATAGTTAGTCATAGCCAGAATTGAGCTTTTCAGGGAAAAAAATATTTAGCAATAAAGTCTATACAGAATTTGATAATGTTTTTGCTGATTTCCAAAAGGTTCCTGTCCTTACACAATGTCCAGCAACAGCTAGTCACCACATACCACCCTCAAGGTAGCATGGGGGTGGGGGGGGTGAGCATCATTTGTATGACATGCATACTGCAACTTTATGATTCCCTTATTGCATACTGTAGTACTAAGTGAAGTTTTTTATGAATAATTAATATACCACGGAATTAATGAAAATATTCACTTAAAAACAAATAAACATTAATTTGAAGGCTTAAGTTAAAATAGTTTAAATTGTTAAAGTTAGAAGACCTTGAAGAAATGTGCCCTTTCTTTCTGAAATTGACTACCTATGACCTTTGTCATTACTTTCAATTCATCAATAGGCATTCCAGCACATCACCAGACACCGTGGTGCCTCTGAATGTATCAACTGAGGAATGTTCAATACAGACTGTAACAATTTGTTCAGGTTCAACCCCATTTCCTGAGGAAGAAATGACCACTGTTCTAAGCTCTGCTGCATCTTTTCAATAGCCCAGCAAAACCCATTCCTGGCCTGCATAACACAGTGCTTATATTAGGAATGTATGAGGTAGAATCAGTAACAAAATAAATCAGAAATTAAAAAAAAAAAAAACTCCATCAGTGATGCACATACGACAGGGATAAAACACTTTGGTTTCCTTTTTTTGTTGTTTGTTTCAATCTCCACAGCTGAGAACAAGCCAGGAACAAAAAAGGCTTGCACAATTGATACAGATCCATTGTGGATAGAAACTGTAGGAAAAGTGTTACATAAATATGAATGTTTGCATTTCTATTCTACCTTTTCTATTGTCTAAATTGATAGATGACATTAAAAAGGAAAAAAAGACTGTCAGCATAGTTTGCTGAGCTAGTAGAGTGAGAAAAAATGATTTATTTCCAGTCACGGAAACTTGGTTCAGGGCTGCAGAGAGCATCCCCTGCCTTAACTTAACAGGCTATACCTCTTTCCACACATTCTGACCCCAAAATGAGGTTGGGAAGACTAAGGGTGATGGAGTCTCTATCTTCATTAAGGACAGGCACACTTCCAGACTGGTTTGACAGCATGGCACACTGGAATTACTCCAGGTGCAACTGACAATTGGCAAGACACCCATCCAAGTTATAGCCAGCTATAGACCCCCTCCATGACTCAGGACACCCACAACTCCTACATGGACCTACTTGACTCCATCACGGTATCCCCTAACACCCTGATCCTTGGTGACTAAAACTATCTCACCATAGACTGGGTGAACTATTCCTGCACTAATACACTGACTCAATGATTCATGACTTCATCAGTTCTAGCACACTACACCAGCTCGTCTCATCCCCCCACAAGGGAAGATAACATTCTGGACTTGGTTCTCACCAACATGGGTGACTGCTGCACCACTCCCATAGTATGCTCTTCCCTGGTGAGATCAGATCATCAGTCTGTCTCATTCGAAGTTTCTATCCCACCCACCCCCAGCCATAACCAGGCTAAAAAACTTCTCAAAAGCTGACTACAACCTCCTAAGGGAGGGTATCAGTAGCTTCACATTAACGCCCCCTCAAAGGATGCAGACAACTAGGCTGAACAGTATGCCAATGCAGTGTACAAGCACCTGTACAACTGCATGGACTCAGCCATCCCAAACAGAACTAAAATCTGCTCCTCAAGGAAACATAAACATGTCTGGTGGGCATCCTATATCAACAGGCTTTACAACAAAAGGAAGAAACTGTTGCCCAAGGGTAAAAGGAAACGTATTCCAAATTGGAAAAGCTTCCTCCTTAGCCTCAGCAAGCAAAATAGATCACTAGTGAAAGCCTCCAAAGCCAACTATGAGTCAAAACTAGCCTCCAAAACAAAGGGAAACCACAAAGTCTTCTTCCATTATGTCAGGAACCTCCATGGCAAAGCCCAGGTTTGTTCTGAATTAGTACTTAACGGTACCACTTACACTGATCCTGTTGAATTAGCCAACTTGCTAGCAGATAGGGTCAGCACAAACTTCACCCACTATCACCCTACAAAGGCCCATTTGACATCCTCGATACTTGTCCTGTACCTCACATTTCCATAGATCAAGTGTTAAAGGCCCTATCCAAGGCAAAGAACACAGCTTCCATGGGACCTGATAGTATCCCAGGCTGTATTCTGCACCATCTCCAGCAAGAACTAGCTTCACCATTGAGCACCCCATTCAATCCCATCCTAATTACAGGATTCATTCCAGCAGAGTGGAGAACTGCCATTGTCATCCCCTTGCACAAAGGTAGTGCCACTACTGACCCTGGAAACTATCACCCCATTAGCTTGACAAGTCTGATCTGTAAAACTATGGAGCGTATTATTATGGATCTCATAAACAAGGACATAGGCAATCTCCAAACACTTGACCACACCCAGTTCAGATTCGTCAAGGGCACATCTTGCCTGTTGAACCTGGTTGACTTCTTTGAAACTTTCACCAAGGCCCTGGATGAGGGAAAGTTAGTACATACAGCTTATCTTAACTTGACCAAGACCTTTGACACAATCTCCCACTTGGGCATCATCAAAAAGCTATCACAACTTGGAGTAAATCCCTATCTCATCAGGTGGGTGGCCAACTGGCTCACCAATAGGACCCACAAGGTCAAAATAGGCACCTCCGCCTCCAACAGTAGACCTGTTACTAGTGGTGTCCTGGGACCCCTACTTTCTGGCATCTACTTCTAAGAGGTCCAAGCAAAGACAAAAGGCTTGTGGCTAGCCATGTTTGTGGATGACTGTAAGTTGGGTGCTGTCATTGATGCCCCAAATGATGTTAACATACTGCAAGAGGGTCTCACCACAACAAATAACTGGTGCCAAAGTCGTGACCATAAGTTAAATGCAAAAAAAAATGCATTATCATACCATTTGTCAAAAACACAGCCCCTGCTGATTACGACATCAACGGCAACTCCCGAAGCACACAACCTGTGGTGAGAGACCTGGGTACTCAGGTTGACAACAGTCTCACATTCAACCACTGTGTAGCGGCAGTGGTCAGAAAAGCCTTTTACTTGGTTCATCTCATAAGTAAAGGGACTACATCCAGTAATAAGGAGGTTATTACCTCTCTGTACTCCTCCCTCATTAGGTCAATAATTGAGTATAACACCCCATTTAGTATGTACATTTCCAAACACCTGCACTAACTGGAAAGGCCACAGAAATGCCTCACAAAGAGAATCCATGGCCTCTAACACCTGGACAGTCTCAAATCACTATCACTATACTCGGTATCATACAGATTGCTCAGACGTGACCTGTGTCTCGCCTACAAGACATTATCGAACCCTGCCCTACTCGAGATGCAACATATCCATAAGTCTAACTCCTTGTGCATTACCCAGTCGAAAGGCCTACATCTAATATACATCAACAAAAACTGCTAGAGAGATGTTTTTTTCTCCCAGAGTCTGCCCTGTTTCTGGAATAGACTTCACATACATGTCAAACAGAGTACGTCACTGACCCTCTTCAAGCACAGCCTTGATGAGTGGATGGAAAACCACAAATTTGTCCCACAGGTTCCACCTGTGTCCCTCATTGACAGGGTTGACAGGTGCTGACTGAGGTTTCTTTTATGGGGATAAAGTCTTGGCTAGGCTTTTAAGGGCCCCAGGGCCATTAGCCTAGTAACCTCCTATGATCCTATATGTGTATATAAAACATTCATAGGTACTGGTATTATTAATTCATGTACAAAAGTTAAAAAGCATTAATGTCAGGAACCATCAATATGTTTTCTAGGAATGCAGTCAACAGTATGAGGCAGTTAATATTTTCTCCCTGGGCCTCCACTGAAAAGTGGCAAATTATTCTGAGTCCAGTGGACAATCCAGGTAAACAAATGTAAAATAATAAAATAAATACTCATTGCAGTAAATAAAATGGTATATTTCTGAAGCACTTATGCACTTATGAGTCCTTCTTATATCTAGATTTAATTCTCTTTCTATCTCTTGTCTCTCTCTCTCGCTCTCTCTCCCTTTTATGTTTTTTATCCAAATGTCCAGAGATCCCAGAGCAGCTCAGCTGCATGACTATCCAATGAAGGACCTCTCACCACCTTCTCTTGGAGGCATCTTCACAGAGTAGGGGTGATGTCTCCACACCCGTGGGCCTCCCATATATGACAGCCTGTAAAGCCTCCATTACCACTAGCTTCGGGACCTAGTAGAGGCAGAGGTTCAATGGACATTGAGTAGGCACCTGCAACTCATTCAATGTCTCATCCAGTGGGTGCAAGACTCACTGACCTATTCAGCTCTGACAATCAAAATACTAGAGGCCTCCACCCCCTCACCATCAGGGTGCTTCTCCAAGGTCCATCAAAGATGGCTGGGATAACTGAGGTCTTCTGGACCAGGGTGTGACTAAAGCTTTGGACATCTTCATCCTTCACTTTTTGTATCTTCCTGCCATGTGTATATATTGTGTCCCCCACCAATGTCAGTTCACTGTAATGTTCCTGTCTATCTTGTCTGTCTTTTATGTTGTGTGAACTCATTAACTTCATCTTGAGTCTTTTGTCTACACCCTCTTGCCTTCTCCAACTTCCCTCTTACAAAAAATTGAAAAAATGAGGGTGTATTCCACACAAAAACAGTGTCCCTCTTTACCCACCTCCTGCAGCACAACCCTCTTCATATTCTCCCTTGCCTTCTTGCTCTCCCTCCCTCATTCCAGCTTTCCTATCTTCCTCCTTTCCAACTTTGAAAAAGACCAGTCATGTTATCTACATAAGAAGACCTTTACATTGGATAAATAAAACCTTATGAATGTTTCATTTTACTGATGGATAACTCTACTGTGCACCTCTCTCCTTAGATTCCCATCAGAAATTTCAAAAGATCTGTGAAGGCTCATACATGCAGCCAAATACCAAAAAGCAACCAAAAGAAATTGACAACTCAAACAACTACAGTAGTTTTAATCTATTTGTATCTGCAAAGATAGAGGAAAATAGCGTAGCTGTTTCCACACAGAATTCAGATTTTTTTTAAATCAGCATCATTTCTTCGTGCTTAGCTGATTTACATATAGGCGTAATGACACTCTTCAACAACTGTCCTTCTGCATATTTAAATTGAAGGATTGTGAATGCTACCATATGTCTCATCAACGTCTGCTACATAAATTATTAAATGTAAGTCTTTCTTCAGCTGTAATTATTGGTTTTATAGCTACTTAATCAAAAAAATCTCCAGCAGATACAGTAAGTGGGAAAATCATATGCAAGTACAAGGCTAACTGCCTTCGTTGGCCATTTTAAGTCTAGCCAATTTTTCTTTCAGAGGTGAGAATCAAGTCTTGTAGCTTGTTTCAGTTAGGTAAACACCTTAACCATTATACTAACCTCAATGCTCAACCTCCTGTGCAGTCTCAGTATATGTACCACAAAGGTCTTTTAGAGGCCCAGTGCTGTTTGCTGTTTATATAAATGACCTAAACTTAGCCAGTAAGTCTGTCACCATCATATAATGAAAATCACGAAAACAACTTACAATATTAAGTCACAAACCATCCAATAAGTGCCACGGCTCTTTTATAACCTTACGCTGTCGAAATAACCACAAGAACAAGAACCATCATATAATACAGTGATGATTCCACCCTTTTCTGCACTGTTGCTAACCTACAGGAACTACAGGACTGCATTCATTAATACCAAAACTTGCTTACAAAAGGACAACTTACTGTTTAATCCACTTCAAACCAAATTAATACTGTTCACACCAAATTAATATACAAATAGCTTCACATTCAACATCACCTTGCTAACAAACTGTTACACAAGCTAAAATTCGACCAGCATATCCATGCAACTGTCAAAAAACTAATCAAAAATTATGTCTTCTCTACAGAACAATGCAATATCTGACAGACAGAAGTAGGAAGGCATTAGCCCCTGCCTTCTTCCTGTCAGTCCCAAATTTCTCCCAACCACCTTATAGGTCTCCTCCATTTTCACTAATCTGCAATCCATTGAATTAACAAAACTCAAACAATGCTACAATAAACTTACAAGGTTCACAGCCAACATCCTACCAGACCTCATCATTAAACAGATTGACTGGATTAAAGAAGCAAACTATCTCACTTTTATTTAAAAAATGTCCAACACATCCTTTATCAACTTACAAACCCCATGTACAAACATTTCATGCTTTAAACAAGTCATGACTCCATGCACAAACTGTTTCACATTACCAAAAACCTGTATCTTAGCTGGGGACGTCCTCTTCTTGTTTCACGTCACAAAATTAGGTTGTAACATCCCCCTCAACACCCCTTCCACTGAGAATGAGAGAAAATCACCGTACAATCAAAAAACAATTCCAAGTGCATCTGAAAGAATTTTGGTTCTGTTACTAAGTCATATCACCTGTCTAACTGTTAACCCTTCTTCTGCTCTGTCCTTAATGACAGACTCTACACTTACTGCTATTCTGTACACCTCTCTCTCTTTCACCACCTTTCATACATTACATTCCACTTCGGTTCTTAACCTTAACAAAACTTCATTGTTGTTGTACCCTGAGATATAATGCTTTTCTCTTTTTCTAATTTGCAATGTGTAGCTTTGTTTTAACTTTCTATGCCATTTTGTAATTGTGTATTTTTGTTACGAGTTATTTGTTAATATTTTGATGGACCCTTTCTCTCTGCTGCTGTTGATAAATCTTTGCCTGGTAGGACTATTTCAGTGAAAAGATGAAAATTAAATAAATAAATAACCTATACTTGCCTTTTGAATCACGAGTAAGCTATATGCAATTCATTTTACCTCTCAGACATTAACTCTTTGTATCAGATAGAATTAAAGCATTTACTGCATATTTATGAAAGTTGCTTTTGGGTTTGCAGTTCATATCATTATCATCATCAACCACCCTTTCCCATTTCCTACATGGGTTTGGGGTGTTGTGTCAATTGTTCCATCTCTTACGATTCAATGTCACTCTCCTGCCTTCTTTGACAGTCATACCTGCTGTTGCACATCTGCTCTCACACAAACCATCAATCTCTTTTCTGCATGCCCTCTTTCTTTTGCCTTCTTCCTGTCTGTCCTAAATCTTCTTCACCAGATTGTCTTCTGCTCTCCTGAACATGTCCAAGTTGGCTGCAGCCCTTCTGATTCTAGCTTTGACCTCCTCATTTAGACTTCCCTTCTCCTCACCACCCCTTCCAGATACTTGAAGATGTTAACCTGTTCATTATTTTTCCTTCTATCTCAATTTCTTTTGCTTTTGCCCATTTGTTATCATTACCCATTTGTTACCAACTTCTCAAAAGCAAACTTCACGTTACTTAAGACTGAGGTGGAAAGTTTCAAAGCCCCCATGCTAAAGGATAACATTGTCCAAGCTGCAAAATCCTTTACTAATGCATTCTATGGGCACCAACAAGAATGCATGGATCGTGCTATCCCAAGAAAAACCAAGACTCACTCCTCCAAGAAAAGGAAACCAGTCTGGTGGACTCCTGCCATAAACAAGCTATGCAATCAAAGGAGGAAACTAGTACAGAAAAGAGTAAAATCCCAAGAAGGGTAGACATTCCTGATCAGTATCAGCACGAAACTACGATCCCTCATAAAATCATCCAAGGTGATTTTCGAAAGAAAAATTGCCAAGAACTCCAAAGATAACCACAAGGCATTAATCTAAGTGGCAATGCTCAGATCTGCTCAGAGTTAGTGTAGAATGGTAAAAAATACACTGAACCGACCAATATTGCCAACATCCTG
The DNA here is from genome assembly GCF_019279795.1 of Protopterus annectens. Classification (NCBI taxonomy): domain Eukaryota; kingdom Metazoa; phylum Chordata; order Ceratodontiformes; family Protopteridae; genus Protopterus; species Protopterus annectens. The sequence continues at coordinate 1,255,440,212 of NC_056744.1, read as the reverse complement.
GCAGACAGGTTCAGCGCAAACTTCACCCCCCTCTCACCCCCAAAAGGGCCTATAACCATACCAGAAGAATGTAGAGCTCCTGAAATCAGACACTCAGGTTAAAACAGCCCTCTCCAAAGCCAAAAACACAGCATCAATGGGACTGGATGGAGTCCCAGGCTGCGTCCTACATGAGCTCAAAGACGAACTAACCCCTCACCTAAACACACTGTTCAAACTCAGCCTCTCCACTGGTTACATACCCATAGAGTGGCATACAGCAACGATTATTCCGCTCCACAAAGGTGTAGCCACAACAGGCCCTGGGAACTATCGCCCTATAAGCCTGACTAGCTTGCTCTGCAAGACTATGGAGCGCATCATCATGGAACTCATTAACAGAGACATTGGGAACCTCCAAACACTGGACCCTACCCAGTTCAGCTTTGTTAAGGGCAAATCATGCCTCCTAAACCTGGTGGACTTCTTTGAGACAGTTAGCAAGGCTATAGACGAGGGAAAGGTGGTACACACAGCCTACCTAGACCTCGCAAAGGCCTTTGACACCATTCCCTATTCTGGTATTATAGACAAGCTCACCAACCTGAACATAAACCCCTACGTCACAAGATGGGTTGCCAACTGGCTCAGACAGAACCCACATGGTAAGAGTTGCGGGAGCTAGGTCTGATTCTAAACTGGTTACAAGTGGCATTCCCCAGGGCTTAGTCCTAGGACCTCTCCTGTTCGGCATATACTTCTCAGAGGTACAGGCAAGCAGAGGAGGACTATGGCTGACCAAGTTCACACACGACTGCAAATTAGGGGCTATAATTGACTCTCCGGCTGACACAGACATCCTCCAAAATGGTCTCACTGAGACGGGCACCTGGTGTCAAAATCATGGCCTCAAGCTACATGCCAAAAAGTGCATAGTCATCCCCTTTGTAAAAAATAAAGTACCCACAAGCTACCACATAGGTGGTAGTCTCCTAAATACGGAAGATGTAATAAGGGATCTGGGGACCCAAGTAGAGAGTAAACTCTCCTTTGATAATCACATTGCCAAAGTGGTTAGAAAATCCTTCTATGTGGCACACCTTATCACAAAAGGGTTCGCATCCAGATCAAAAGAAGTCATTGTGCCCCTCTACTCATCGCTCATCAGACCCATCATAGAGTACATTGCCCCATTTGGGATGTATCTTACAAGACACCTGCAACAGCTGGAAAGACCACAGAAGTACCTCACCAAGAGAATCACTGGCCTCAAACAGATGCCCTATGCAGCTCGACTGAAGAAACTCCAGCTGTACTCAGTTGCATACCACCTACTCAGAGGTGATCTCTGCCTGACATACAAGACCATGTCCATCCCAGAACTGATCGACATGCTCCACCTAAAGAAAAGCTTATCCCCTCGAGCCATACACTCTAGAGATCTAAACCTCACCACAACAATAAATAGGACGTGCTGGAGGAATAGATTCCTGTCACAGAGACTTCCCATGCTTTGGAACAAGATTCCAATCTACATTAGGCAGAGCTCCTCGCTAACACTCTTCAAGAGAAACCTTGACGAGTGGATGGGAAACAGAAAATTTACCCCAGGGATCACTTCAGTGGCTGTACTGGACAGAGGCACAGGGAATTAATCTAAGAGGGCAGCAAAAGCCAACACATTATGGCTAGGCTTATAAATGCCTTTGGGCAGATAGCCTAGTACCTACCTAGGAACCTATGACCCTATTACAACTGCCTTATCTGTACTCATTTTATCCCATGTAATGTCCGTTTTGCATTCTATTCCTTATCATTTATTGACATTTTTGTTCAGAGTCTGCCTGAAATGCCACATCTTCTGCATACAGCAGCTTTGTTGATCTGTCCCCTCTGACCTATTTGCTAATTTAGCCAATCATGAGTATCCACATCAGTGACTCAGAGCTGAAACCTGATGCACACCCACTATCACTGGGAACTCACATTGAGTCCTAGCTTTGTTTGTATTTGTGTCATTAGGTCTTTGTACATAGCCAGCACTAATTCTACCAGTGTTTCTGGGACTTCTAACCAGTGCAAGACTTCTCAAATCAGCTTTGTTTAGATGTTGTCATATACTTTCTCCAAGTCTAGAAATGCCCAGTTGGACTTTTTCATCATCTCTAGCTTTTTCTCAGTTGCCTGTTTCACTGTAAACACTGGGTCAGTCGTGTTACATCCTGAACTGAATCCAGACTTGTTTGTCTCCATTTTCTACCACTCTGCATGTTCACTCACCTTCTCCAGAACTTACATGCAGTGTGACAAGAGTTTGATACCTGCATACTGCCCACAGTTGTGAATTTCCTCTTTGTCCTTGTACACTTGAGTATTATGCTAGTTTGAAATTCATAATCTGTATCCATTTGGGAGAAAATTACTATTGCAGGGTATGCCAGTTGAGTGGTTAGTGCCATTTTTATCGAATTCTTTTAACCTCCTGAGGCCAGTGTGGATCCATTTTACATTTACATTCATTCCAAGCAATACACACTTCTTTTTTGATGGCATTCTAATTTTAAATACATCTGTTACAATTAAGAAATTATTGTAGACTTTACAGGGTGGCAGGTCATGTAAATGTGTAAGCATAGTAATATCCTATCAACAACATATGTGGGTAAAACTGAAGCCAAGCTGGTGATTTGAATGAAGATTCTGTTAAGGGTTTGGCTTAGCTTTTTCCTCTGTGTACACTTTCTCAATACCATGACTAATAATATCATCATTTTGAGACATAACTTGCAGGGGCAGAGTTGTTGCTTTCAAAGTTTCAACAGCTCACTCATAATGTTTAGTTTAACAGCTATTTGGTTCTTATTGTTCTTCATACAGATATTCGTGATTCAAGTTTGTTTGCTTTCATAATTTTAAACTCAGCGATGGTAGTCTGCAATCACTTATAGATGCGCACAATTACATCATTTATCTTTATAGAACCACTGCAATCAAATCAGATAACACTTGAGCTGCAAATTCTGTCCTATAACCACTGATAGCAAAGTATCTGGAGTTCTTGAAAATCATATTTCTGTAACATTCAAAACTCTCCCCCTTTTATAGTAAGTTAGCATATCATTGTGTTAACCAGTAATCCAATGCAATTTGCTTTAATGTCACTTTTCCTTCAGGAAAGAATACTGTGTATTTCTCATGGTCGATAGTGGTGTTTTTGAGAACTTCGAGCTTTGTCATTGTCCTCTTATTTCTGGATAAACTGTGCTACCACCAAATGTAGCTTTAAGAAAAATGTTGTTAGAGGTATGAGATAAAAATACAAAGTCCAAAAAATAGCCATTAAATGTTACAGAAGATTCTAAGTAAATGCCAAATAATCAACCATTATAAGTTTCCTTGCTCCAAATTTATTAGTATGAGAATTTTCATCAATTAACGGAATTCATCTGATCAGTCAATAAAACACATTAACAGAGGTTGTTATTTAAGTAGTTCAAAAAGGGGACATGGGAGTGCTACTTAGATTAATTGGGTGAGATTTTAAGAAGGCTAATCACATGGGTCCCTGTGGTTAGCACAGCTACTAGACAGAATTAAAGCCTGTTTGCATACTAGGGATTAGATGGTGTTAACACCTGTATTGCATACCAGACTGTCTCAGTTGTAGCTGTTTGTTAGCTGATGTCTTCTACAATGGTTTACCGTTGCTCCCTAGTTTTACAAAATTAATTCCTTTTCATTTATTACAGAGTCATGAACCATTTATGTGTATTTATTTCATCTGTTATACAAGGTTGAAACACAACAAAACAGAGGTTATTAAACACCTTTTTGGAATTAAAACACAGCAGAATAACCAGATGAGATTTCTTTTACAGGACCAGGATCTTCTAAGTCCCTGTGGGTTGAAATTATGTGGGAAGGTGCCAGAACTTTTCTGTGGGAACCTATTGTATTGGGTTTAGTTCCCTTGTCTCATGTCCAAAGTCCTGGTTACTAAACATAAGAACATTTTAGTGCTAATGGCCTGTATAAATGGGGTATATTAATAAAAAAATAATAGTGAGTGCCCCTAAATCACATGTTTTTAAGGGACTCATGGCTCAGATCTTTCAGAGTGGTAGCAACAGTGTTTACAAACCCTGTGACTCTGGAAATCTAATCCGCCTGAGACCAACAAGGGTAAAACCACCAGAATAAATAAAGTAACTATTGAGATGGATTATTGCAGAATCACTTTCCCTTACAGTGTGTGAGCTTTATCAGACCCTCTTGTTTTAAATGTCATTAAGGAGATATATACTGAGATTCAGACCAGACTGTAACCATAAAAATGAAATTAATTTGAACCTAAATGATCACGATTATAGAAAAAAATGGAAAATTTGAATTGATTTTGTTCACTATATGTGACCTAAACCAGAATATCATGTAAGAAAGGTCCTAATAAAAGAGAGACAGTATTACAAACAAATTAACACTTGAATGGAAAATCCTTCAGCAGTTTGATTTTAGCTCCATGAAAACATGGTCCAGAAATGTAGACAATAAGTTCAGAGTTTGGAAAATAGTCTATGGCTAAGACTTCTCAGTTGCAATATGCTTTTGATAGAAATTGTGGTGTTGAGTTCTTGTCTGATACAAGCATTTAGACATATCTGCCATTCAAACTACATGTTCTAAAAAACATTTTCCTTTGCCTTCATGTAATCCCTTGTTGACACAATATAGTACGTGAACGTGAACCACCAGATACTTAGAAGATCTTGGCCATGTAAAAGCAGGCTCCTGTGGTTACCTTACTTATCGGATTTAAAGCATACAAATAATCAAATAAATAAGCAATTAAAAATCAATTATGCTACTACACTTTACAAACACTGCAGAACTATAAATACCTGAATGTTCTCAGCTGTTTATTTTCTAGAAAACACCAAATTAAAGTGTAAAATAATATATTGCCTTACAATTCCAAATGGTCCTTATAAATTAGGGCTGACTAGTCTTTGCCATTGGATCGTGAACCTGCAGCATCAGTGGTATTGTTGATACGACAACATCACTGTGACTGAGTACATATGAGGGGACCAGGAGAAATAGCAAGCAGTGCAGGAATATTAGTACCTTCTACAGTCAATGCACAGATGTGACATAACAAAACTATTAATTTGTGTTTCAGTAGTAAATCTCTCTGTGTCACTGCCAATACCACACCGTGCACATGAAAGATTATGTTGTTTTTCGATTTTGTAATGTAAGTTAATATGATCCATCTGACTGACATCCATGGTAGTTGCCATCAAGGCAAGTTGATATTCCAGAGGGAAAAGCCAGCATCAGCAAATGAAGTACTGTCATAGTTCAGGATCGACAACCAAAACATTTTAGATAAACAGACCAGTTAGAGTTCCTTTCTAAGCAGAGGTTACAAGCATCTGAGGCAGAGAATCCCCAGGTTAATGCAGCCAGTGTTAAAAAACATTATCAGATGATGGAGTAGCAAGACCACAGGAGCTTCTTCCATTTGTGTACACCTTGTCCCATGTAGGATTCTGTAGGTCACCAATCTGGTATTGACGATGATTCTTTTGTACAAATAAACAGCCCATTTGATACCATAGCAGAAGCATTTACTATCATCTGATCACACCGTGTTTGGTAGAGTCGATGGAATGGTCAGAGATCAAAACATCTAGGGAATAAAGTCCCACACTAGTATAGTATGAAGAAGTTTAGGATGCTCTGAAAGTTATCTGGCAATTTTGGGACTTTTGAGAGGATTAGTCTGTTTAGGATTTATATCATTTCATGTCACAGCTATTTGTAAACCTTTTCATATGTGTGTTTCTGAATTCCATAAGCATAGCAGAAGTGGGAAGAATCATACTTTTAAAACGATAAGTTTAACTCGAATAAATCCAGTCCAAAATTAAATAAATAGGCTCTATCTTTCTTGAACCAAATTAAATATTTGTTGTATAATTCCAAGCATTAGACTACAGATATGCCTATAGATAAATTGCTCTAAATACTCAGTGATTAACTAATCTTCTGGATTTTTCAAGAGTCAAGGGACTGTAAGCACCTTTCCAGTTTATTCTTAGAATAAAACAGCCCACGCATGTAAGGGTGAGTATGTTTAATAGCTACTAAGTTATGAATTATATAATATATTAATTGTCTCTTAGAGATAAAGCCAAGGTCATTCCCTATGAGATGCACAATATTCAATTTTAAATCTATAATATTATTAAATTTGTGTGTGACAACATTCTGTTTGTTGAAAATAGTAAGAATGATGATGGAGTAATTGACCCCATCTTATTCCTGATACTACTTTCCAACTTATCTCATGTTTTGTACAATCTAATCTGAGGTTTGCACCATTTCCTCAGACCCCCTTCCCTGAGATAGGGTTAACAGATGAAAGAATGCCCAAGGTTGACAATAGTCTTTTCCCATAAAGACAAATAAGGTTTGATGAAATTAATTGTTCCTGGACTGACGTAAATACCTTAAATAAGAATTAAAGGACCTCTTGCCTAACCTCTTAAGAACTTCTGTCATCTTCCCTAGAGCTGCTAAGTTTGAAGACTGACAGATTCTAAATGAGTGGAAGGAGTATGATTTCGGGTAAATACCTTGGTGATTTAGGGTTCCTGTGAGTTGTTTAAAAATGTCAGTGTTAATAATCATTTGACCTTCTGTAGAAACAAAAACTAAACTGTTGTTTTTTGAAGTTAGGATTACTGTTATTAGTGTTTTACCCCAAGATACAAGATATGTGTCAGATCTTTTTGTAGCAAAACTTGGTGACCAAGACCTAACTGGACTGTTTTAGATGTGAAAATCCATATTAATACTGCATCATAGGTAAATACTATTTTGGAACAGAGATCAACAGGCAAGCACAGAAATAGAAACCCTTTTGTTTATATACAAATTACTCTATTGTCCACCCCTGTGAAGTGGGATAACTATTGCAGTCCTCCATTCACATTGTATGAAGCCTGTTTTGAGGCTATAGTTGAAAAGTGACTCAAGTGGTCCCTTTTGTTAATAGTTGCTTAGTCTGTCAGCCAGAAAATTCACTAAGTTGCTCTACTCGGAGAATGTGACACCATTGACCCCAGTTTGGTACGCTGATGTGTGCTGTCTGTGAGGGCTTGGACATAAATCTAGAAGGCGTTGTGGTTGCCTTCAGTCCGTGAGGCTATCTTGACCTTGTAATTGGCCTTGTTGGTCTTAATTAGTCCTCTTAGTTTCCTAAACAAAATACCTTCTAGAGTAGCATAAACTCAAATCAGTCCAAAATAAATGGCACCTGGACTGCCAAAAAACAGTATGGAGGTTGTTTTATTTTACCAGAGTTCAAAACAAGTTAATTAGTCTCATTGTCAAATTAATTACTTCATCAGAATTATGGTAGTTGACAGAACCCCAGCCTTTGTATTCTCTTAGTTTCCTGTTTAGTTTAATTAGAGAACTTTTAGCATTATGGGCGTTGTTCTTCCTGATTCTAGCCATGACTTTTTTTCCTTTTGTTATATACCCTGGTAAGGTTATTATTCCGCTAGTGTGGTTTATTTGTAGAGTTTGTTCTGGACTTACTTCTAGTAGGTATAGTAGTGTCTATATAGCCATTTACATGGATGTACAGGATCTCTGTGAACAATTTCACATAGGTTGCTGTGAACTCAGGGTTGAGAGGGCCATTGAATTTTAATAAACTATCAGTTAATAGGATATAGTTTGTACTGGAATAGTTCCTAACTGTTACAGGGTTTGCTGTGGGTTACTGAGTTGATTTTTGTTTGCAAGGAGACAACTTTGTGGTCTGACCTCACCAGTGAGGATGTGATACCTGGGCGGGGGGAGGGGGGTATGTAGAGCTTTTCATTCTTGATAAGTTCCAGGTCCAGTATGTTTGAACCTCTGGTGGGTGTGCACTCTCTCTGATTAAGGGAATTTGTGTTAATAAAGTCCAGGAATGGTTATGCCTGTGAGTATGACAGAGTGTATTTTCCCTATTCTATAGATAGGTAGTTTAAGTCTGCCATGAATAGAGTATTTAGTTTAATGGTGACTGTCTCCAGCAGGTCCCGGTATGACATATGGGATTCTAGACCACAGAGGGTGACTTATAGCTTGCTATGATATGGTATGAGAGTTTGCCTATAATGATGTGCACATGGGCATCATCCTGTAGTGTTATGCTTGTTACTAATACAGATTGAGACTCTTTCACATTTTGTCCCTGTCTATGCAGCTGATGGCCTAAATGTGTGGATGGCAGTGAAGCCTTACACTGCAGTAGTACTTTTGTGGATTTATACCATGTCTCAGTAATGGCACAGATGTCTATATTCTCCGGAGTGAGGAGAGCTTGTAGGGTACAGAGTTTCTTGTTTAGAGTCCTATCATTGAGTAATACCACCTTTAGGTTTCTTTGGGTTTTATTTACTATGTTGGTAGGTTTGTCAGTTTGGCATTGCATAGAAAAGGCTCTAAGGGGGTGGATACATTTTTAGCCAATATTCAGAAGTGTAAGGGAGACAGATGCAGAACATTCTTTGCAAAGTAATATGGTTAGCCAGCCTTGTCATCCCATATTGACAAATACTGAATCCTCTTAGAAAGGCACCAGAAACAAAACAATTATTGAAGACAATCATCTTTTGTTTGTACTGTGGCTTCATCCTTGGGGAAGGAAGAATGCTGCTCAATGCAAGGCACTTCCCTGCCTGAGACACATGTTCGAAGAGATCAACAATGTCTCTCTTCCTATAGTCCAGGGAAGTATGTCTCAGGTCATTAACACCCACATAGATTGTTATACAATCATACTGGTACCTGTGGTCTAGTGACTTGAGTGTGTGTGTAACTTTGTGGATTCTGGCTCCAGATAAGCAGCTAACAGTTATCTTCTCCTTGTTTAGTCTGGTGGGTGGGGCATCTGTGTATCATACAATGGAGTCCACTATGACAAGAGTCCTGGAAAATGTGTTTGTTTGTCTTATGAGCTTTTCTCTTAGGGTTCCACTAGGTGTACACATATGTATGGTGTTTGGTGTTGCTTTTGGTGAGTGCTTTAGTGATTACAGAGGCTCGGTGTTAAAGTTTATAGATTCAGGAGGTCTTTGAGGTTTGGATTTTGCTTTTTATTGCCTCAGCATAAGTTGGTATATGAGTGTGGTGGACACTATGTGTGGTGGATATAGTGTGTGTCTTCTTGACAACCTTATTTGTATGTAAGAGTTTTGCCTCCAGTAAAATTGTGTATATGCATCTCTCACATGCACTGTCTGTTTCTTTAAGAATTAAATACTTGTCTGTAAACATGAGACAGTTACTACATTTGGAAATTTCATATCCATATCCCCATAGTGGGGGAGTAGAACTTCTGTTTAAATCCAGGCTACAGATCTCCTCTATACTTTATAACCCACCTCAAGATAGTAAGGCCGAAGTCCTTATCTCCCGACTTCAACTCAACCCTAGCAAAGCCCTATACAGCATCTTGTATCTACTTACCTCAAGTTAATAATAGTACTACAGTAGAGGATATTTTTAGCTGGATATCCACTAGTTACCCTCAAGAAACAATTATACTAGGAGACTTCAATACTGACTGGAAATGTGTTAATACAGAGAATCCTTTATCACATATTAATCTTCATGGCTTTAGTCAAACAATCACCACCACTACTAGACTTAACAAACCAAACAAAAAAGAGAGTATCTTAAGACTGGATACTTATTAATAAACAACAACAAATTTACAAGGTAGGAACTCTACCTGATGACATAAGTGATCATACTCTAACTTACATTATAAGACAAAAGAATGACATCCTTAACACCCCCACATATAGGATCTCACGAACCAACAAACACTTTAACCCTGTATTATTCCAAAATTAACTTAGTGCCTGTAACTGGAACCCACTAAAAACTCTCCCTCTTGAGGAGGCTGTTGAATATTTCAACTCTAAATTCTTAACTATCCTCGATAAGCATGCACCTAAACGGTCTATTAGAATGAAGTCTAAACCAGCCCCCTGGCTTTCAAAAGAAACTAAACAGATATTACTTAGGAATAAATATTGGGCTAAGTGGAGAGCTTCCAGAACTATCTCTGAGCAACAAACCTTTAGACAGTTGAGAAATATTACAAAAAAAGCAATACTCACTGACATAAAAAAAAAAAATACTATTGTAAACTACAGCAATCTCACCATAACAATCCACAAAAGTTCTGGTCAAGCTTAAATAGACTTCTACACCCAGGGCACTCTAGAACACCATCCCCTCTGGGGCTGATAACAATACCTCCCAACAAACTGCCAATGCCTTCAATACCTTCTTCACAGACACCATAAAATTTCTAGCCTGTCAACTTTCCACGGACAACTCTAATCTCCCTACCTCTTTACCTGATACTCTCCCAACATTCCAAATACAGCCCATCGCTACCTCTCACATCCAAAAACGTATCCAAAAACTTAAGCCGTGTACCCCCTCTGCTGACCAAGTACCATCTGAATACCTGCAAAAAGGAGCTAAAGCAGTTGCCAATCCTGTATCCATCCTTATAAATAGAACCATAAAGGAAGGAAGGAATCATTCCTGATATCTGGAAAATCTCCCACATTATCCCTTTACATAAAGGTGGTAACTCCAATGATTATTCTAACTACAGGCCTATAGCTCTCTTATTTCCCTTAGCAAAAGTTATGGAAAAATGCATTCACCATCAACTAATAAACCACTTAACTCAACATAATATTACAGCTAACTGTCAGCATGGCTTTAGGCCATTTCATAGTACCACCACAACTCTCCTATCTTTCACTGACTCCATCAATAGAAACCATAATAACAATGTCCTCTCATCAGCACTCTTTATTGATCTGTCAAAAGCCTTTGACATGGTAAACCACCCCCGCTCATAAATACTCATGAATCCCTTTCTGTAGATTCCAAAGCTGTTCTCTGGTTCAAGTCCTAACTTGCCAATAGGTAACAAGCAGTCCTCTGGGAGAATAAACTATCTTCCCACCTGCCAGTCTTCCTTGGAGTCCCACTGGGCTCCATTCTAGGTCCACTTCTTTTCTCTTTATTCATTAATAACCTTCATTTAGCAATCCCTCAAGCCACCTGCATACAATGTGCAGACGATTCCATGCTCATATATTCTGCCTACTCCACATCCTAACTACAATCTCTAACCCAGAAAGCGTTTAACATCATTGAGGCATGGTTCTTGAAACATTGCCTTCTTTTGAATGCCAAAAAAACAAGCTCTTACTCTTTGCACCTAACAGTAAGTCCCCCCTATAGATTTCTCCATCAGATCACATAACAGCACCCTTATAACCCCCGACACTACCACCAAACTGTTAGGAATCACAACTGACAATAACCTTACCTTTGATAACCATATAAATAACACTATAAAAACCGTAAATAGAAAATTGGGCTCCCCGTATAGTATAAAACCATTCTTAACACCAACAGCCAGAACTACAATTGCCCACTCCCATCTAATCTCAACTCTTCTTTATGCTTCCCCATTATATACTAACCTAAAAAAACTAATCTCACTAAGCTAGCTAACTCCTATAACAATATTGCCATATTTGCCACTGGGAACCCATTTAGAACTCACCACTGTCAGAACCTACAGCAGCTCGACTGGCTTGGACTAAAAAACATTTTGATACTTTCCCAACTTACCATTGTCCATAGGATATTTTACCAACCTAACAACACACCTATACTTTCTAACATTATTACCCCCTGTACAAACCTCAATTCCTTACGCTCTTCTAGTAAACTACTGGCTAGCATTAGCATGTCTAATAACTTGGCAGGTGACTCCTTGTTCTCTAATACCACTGGAAAATATTGGAACCTGTTGCCATCAGATCTAACTTTACTTCCCTCCTTTCCACTCTTTAAACAAATGCTCAAAAAACACCTCAAAACACACTGGTTAGGCCCTTGCTGCTACCCTGAGCAATCTTCTGCTTTCTCTGTTTCCAATCTCTACACTGCCTCCTTCTGCCAGTCAGTACTGCTTACCCCTCGGGAAGTAGTAACTGTCTTAAATTTTTGATACAACTAGGTGATGAACTAAACTTTTATGTATTGTAAACTACCTCAGATATCTTGCTAAGATTGTCCTGTCCTATTTGCGTACTTGTGTTTCACAAATAGTATAATGTTTTTCTTTTACACTATTGCTCTCTGATTACTTTTAACATAATTTCTCTCTATATTTGTGCATGATAATTTTTGTATGTTTCTGTTTGTATTGTACTGTGTGGAGCTTTTCTCCCCGGGCCTCTGCCGAAAAATGGAAATATATCAAGTTAGACTAGCCCAGTTAACAAATGTAAAGTAAGTAAGTCAATAAATAAATATCCATGTTGTCCAGACCTATATTTCCAAAGGCAACTGCAGGTTATAAAATGGATTATTCAGAGGTCTTTTTGGGTGTTCTCTGGTGTTTGGCACTATACTAGGTTAGATCATGCCAAGGTGTGACAGTAGTGCTGTTTAATGTACAAACTAGCTTCTCTAAGCTTTTGTCTGTGCAATGTCTTTGTTTTAGCCATACTAAGTTACAGGTTTCAGTTCTAAGGGAAGTTTTATAGATAAAATTTACTTTCTGGGCATTTGTGTTTGTGCTAATCTCTTGATGTAATAATACCAAGTAAGACTGCTTGCAAGTGGAATGCTTCAATAAAATAACTTAAACAAATGACCTCGATACAGGAAAGTCAAGTATTAGGGACCTTTAGAATGATTTAAAGACAAAATAAAAAATAAAGCAAAAATAAAGCAGGAGCACTCTAAACAGTTAACCAAAGTGCAAAACAATAAAATAAATCTCTTATAGGTTCATAGGTTCATAGGTTCATAGGTTCATACTAGGCTATCTGCCCAAGGGCATTTATAAGCCTAGCCCATAGTTATGTGGCTTTCGCCACCCCTTTAGTTTGAATAAAAACTATGCCTATCATTTTTCTGTGCCTCTGTCAAGCAGTGACACTGAAGTAATCCCTGGGGTATATCTGCGATCTCCCATCCATTGGTCAAGATTCCTCTTGAACAAGGCCAGCGAGGTGCTCTGCCTCACATGTACCGGGATTTTGTTCCACAGCATAGGGAGTCTCTGGGTGATGAATCTGTCCCTCCAGCACATTCTATTTATAACCGTGTCAAGGTTTAAGTCTCCCGCCCTTGTGGTTCTGAGGGATCTAGATTTTTGAGGTGAAGCATATTCATCAAATCTGGGTTTGACATGGCCTTATATGTCAGGCACAGGTCACCTCTGAGCAAGCAGTATGAGACTGAATAGAGCTGGAGTTCTTTCAGTCGGGCAGCATAAGACATATTTTGAGACCCTTTATCCTTTTGGTGAGGAACTTTTGGGGCCTTTCAAGCTGCAGCAGGTGTCTGGTCAGATACATTCGAGCGGGCATTGTACTCAATCATAGGTCTAATGAGTGATGAGTACAGGGGACGATGACCTCCCTTGATCTAGATGTGAATCCCTTCATGATCAGGTGGGTGATATAGAAGGTTTTCCTAACTACTTTAGCAACATGAGTGTCAAGCGAAAGGCTACTGTCAACTTGGGTCCCCAGATCCCTGATGACTTTTCTGTGCTCAGTGGATTGCCACCTATATGGTAGCTAGGGGTAACCTTGTTTTTCCCGAAGGGTATGACTATGCATTTTTGGCGTTTAACTTCAGGCCATGGCTCTGGCACCAGTTATCCATTTCTGTGAGGCCCTTCTGGAGGATATCTGTGTCAGATGTGTTTTCGACTATGGCCCAGTTTGCAGTCATCTGCAAACTTTGTCAGCCATAACCCTCCTGTGTTTGCTTGTACTTCAGAAAAGTAGATGCCAAACAAGAGTGGACCCAGGACTGAGCCCTGTGGGACACCACTTGTGACAGGCTTTGAGTCTGACATGGCTACAGCAACTCTGACCCTGTGGGTTCTGTCACTTAGCCAGTTTGCAACCCATCTTGTGATGTATGGGTTTACATTCAAGCTGATGAGTTTTTCGATGATACCTGAGTGGGGTATTGTGTCGAAGGCCTTTGCCAGGTCGAGGTAGGCTGTATGGACTGCCTTTCCTTCATCAATGGCCTTGGTGACTGTCTCGAAAAAGTCAACCAAGTTTAAGAGGCAGGATCTGCCTTTGACAAAGCCAAACTGGGTTGGATCCAAAGTCTGCAAGTTCCCTATGTCTTTATTTATGAGTTCCATTATGATCCTCTCCATGGCTTTGCAGATAAGGCTTGTCAAGCTAATGGGGCGGTAATTTCCAGGGTCTGTGGAGGCACCGCCCTTATGAAGTGGGACCACAGTCGCCGTGCGCCACTCCTTGGGTACGTATCCTGAGGTGAGGCTAAGATTAAACAGCTGTCCTAACTGTGGGTTTAATTCCTCGTTGAGTTCATGAAGCACACAGCCGGGGACACCATCCGGTCCCATGGATGTTGTGTTTTTTGCCTTAGTGAGGGCAGTTCTCACCTGGGCGTTGGAGATGTTTGGGCTACAATCCTCTGGAATAGATATCTCTCCTTTTGGGGGGGGTAAGTTTGCACTGAACCTGTCAGCCATTATGTTAGCAATGTGTGTAGGTTCAGTAATTTTCACATCATTTTGAACTAATTCTGAGCATATCTGGGAGTTTCCTCCTGGGTTTCTAACATAGCTAAAGAAGGCCTTATGATTGTCTTTAGAGTCCTTGGCGATTTTTCTCTCAAAATTTGCCTTGGATGATTTTATGAGAGCTCTTAGTTTTTACTTATAATGATCAAAGGTGTCTTACCTTTCAAGGATTTTGCTCTATCTTGTAGTAGCTTCCTCCTTTTGTTGTAGAGCTTGTTTATGGCTGGGGTCCACCAGACTGGACGCTTGCCTTTGGTACAGAGAGTCTTAGTTTTGTTTGGGATTGCCTGATCCATGCAGTCCTGTAGGTGCTGGTAGAAGGCATTTGTAAGTGATTCAGCGGTTTGAGTAATGTTTACCACTGGCTCAGGGGCCTTAAAGGAGACCACACTAGTTTTTAGAAGTGTGAAATCGGCTTTTGAGAAGTTTTTCACTGTGGTCTTTTTGTTTCAGGTGGGGGCGGGATGAGGACCTCCAGCGAGATTAGTTTATGATCTGATCTCACCAGTGAGGGGTATACTTCCGGTGTTGAACATTTTGATCCCATGTTCGTGATGATGAGATCAAGTATGTTTTCTCCTCTTGTGGGGATGGTGACTAGTTGTTCCATGGCATTTGAGTTTATGAACTCCAGGAATCTTTGGGTTAGAGTGTTCAGGCTTGAGTAGTGTTCCCAGTCTATATTAGGGTAGTTGAAGTCACCTAGTATGATGGTGTTTGGAGATACATTTATCCCTCCAATGTTTTCAGGAAGGCCATGTGAGGTTCCTGAGTTTGAGAGGGTGGCCTGTAACATGCTACAAATTGCAGAGCAGTCTTGCCTATGGTTAATTGCACCTGGATGGTCTCCGATGCATCGTGCGTTGCCACCAACCTTGAGGTGTGGGTGTCCTTTATGAATATGGACACCCCCCCCTCCTTTCTTGGTGTTGTCTGGATTTTGGGGCCGGAACGCATGATATGAGGTGAAACCTGTTAGTGCTGGGGTGCTCTCAGGAGCCTTGAACCAGGTTTCTGTCACAGCACAGACATCGATGTTTTCCATATTGAGAAGGGCCTCGAGTGCGTGCATCTTGAGAGTGAGACTTCTGGCATTGAGCAGCATTACCCTTAGTTTTTTTCCTTTTGGTGTTCTAGGGTGGTAGGTTTAGAATTTGAGCCTTGCCTAAAAAAGGCACTATGGGGGTGGCAAGAGCCTTTGCCAATATCCGGAAGCCCAGGGGTGACAGGTGCAAGCTGTCCCTTGTGAAGCAGCGTGGCTTGTCCAGCATGTCATCCCAGGCAGACAGACATTGGATCCCCTTTGAATGACACCAGAATTTAAGCCAATTATTAAAGCTGATCATCTTATCACTGTATTGTGGCATCATTCTAGGTGAAGGTAGGATACTGCTCAAGGTCAGGGTCATACCTGCCTGGGCTACATAATCAGAGAGCTCCTCGATGTCCCTTTTCATGTAGTCCAAGGAGGTACGTCTCAGGTCGTTGACACCAGCGTGGACAATGACTGAGTCGTACTTGTACCTGCTGTTGAGAGACCTGAGTGCTTGCATTATGTGGCGGATTCTAGCACCCGACAGGCAGCTTACTGTGACCTTCTCTTTACTCAGTCTGGTGAGCGGGACGTCAGTGTGTCTGACTATGGAATCACCAATGACAAGTGTGTCTGGCATTTTGTTTGGCCTTAAGGGCTGTGACTGTTTGACACTCTGACTGTGTGGTCTATGTGTTGCATGTGTTGGGTCGTGAGATGGTAGTTGTTTGGGTGTCTGCTTTGGTGGCCTCTGCTGTTTTGGTAAATTTTTGATCAGAGCCTCCGAGTATGTCTTTGTGTGAGTATGTGTATGATTTGAAGTTGTGATGGTACCATGTGTGACTGGGTATGTATTGTGTGTGGTTACCTTCTCCTCCTGTCTGGTCTTGCCAGTCCTATGTTGAGAGAGCTCAGCCTCCAGTTTGGCCGTATAGTTGCATCTCTCGCATGTATTTGTGTTTTGTGGGAGGAGGAGAGGATTGTCTGTGTACATGAGGCAATTGTAACATTGCCTCAATATTCCCAGGTTCACCAGTTGAGCTGGAGAGGACACTAGCAACTGATCCCTCGACATACTAGAAGTAGTAGATAAAGAGACTTTCAAAGGACTCCGGGGGAAGTGGGTTTTAGGCTGGTGGGGTACTATCTATAATAAGAGTGCTTTATCAAGGTGCAAGTACTGTAGGAGTAAGTGCTAGGCTTTACAGATAGAGAATAGTCTACTTGGGAATCAAGTAGAGATGAACTTTTCAGTTATAGGATATGCTGGTTAGATCAGCAGTACAGCTCGAGGAAGGTAGTTCTAAGGGAAAATTTGAAGAGTGGAATTTAGATGGCCCGAATAGTTAACCTTGTTTAACCGCCGCTGCTCTTGTGTGCAACAGTGGCAACTCCGCGCTAAATTGCGCTAACGCGCGTTTAGCGTGTTTTATAGCAGGGGGCTGAAGGGAGCTAGGAATTGGCCCAAAACGACCAATGGACTACTAGTTTCTGGCTGAAACTTCACCAAATCGGACAGAAAGGCCGCTCAGTGCCTCCCACTCCCACTGGTAAGCAAAGAAACTTCCCTCCTCCCTAATAAGGCAATGGATCAGTAACAGGAACTATAAACCAAAGCCCAGGGATCAGCAACTCTGAAACTGGACTACTCTAGTTCAGTAAGGTGGGAAAACAAGAGATTTTTTTGTTTTATTACAGAGATAAGGAAAAAAACAGACAGTAAATGCTATAAATGCTGTAAATTGGCTAGCGCACTTTAGTGTGTAGCCTACAGAAACAATTTGCAACAATTAGTAACTTAAAGTGCAATAAACAGTGTAAAATGCAGAAATCACTTAAAGTAGCAGTAAAACAGGCGAAATGCAGTCACTAGCTTAATAACAGTGGGAAAGCCACAAAAATACTTATATCTGGTAGAAAGTCACTCTTTTAGCTCTCTGCTGCTTGGATCACTCTGCAGGCCACCACGAGGATCTGTGCTGAGTTGGTACAAGCTGGAAAACGCGTGTTTAGCGTGTTTTATAGCAGGGGGCTGAAAGGAGCTAGGAATTGGCCCAAAACGACCAATGGACTACTAGTTTCTGGCTGAAACTTCACCAATTCGGACAAAAAGGCTGCTCAGTGCTTCCCACTCCCACTGGTAAGCAAAGAAACTTCCTCCTTCCTAATAAGGCAATGGATCAGTAACAGGAACTAAAAACAAAGCCTAGGGATCAGCAACTCTGAAACTGGACTACTCTAGTTCAGTAAGGTGGGAAAACAAGAGATTTTTTTTTTTTTTTTTACAGAGACAAAGAACAAACCAGACAGTAAATGCTATAAATGCTTTTAAGCGGCTAGCACACTTGAGTGTGTTAGCCTACAGGTAAAATTAAGCAACAAATAACTTTTTAAGAGTGCAAAACAGTTAATCAACACAAAAACAGTTTAAATAGAATGCAGAGCTGTATAAACAGGCTAAGATGCAGTCGCTAAGCAGTAAATATTCAAAAAGCCAGAAAAAAATACTTAAATCAGTTATAGTAAATACAGTTATAACAAATGCTCTGAAATATACTGTATATTTCCAATATGTTTGAGAAGGACAGTCAGAACACAAGAAGGTTTAGGCGAAAAAGAAAAAAAAGTTTTGTTTTACTTTTTGAAAAGGGAAAAAGGAGGAACAGAAGGCCTTATCAAATGTTCTCTCTGTATTAAGAAGAATGAACTAATGACACTAGATTGGGAGGTGTGTCACAGTAGGGGTGGGCAACTGCAAAGCCACCAAGTATAAGAGCAAGACACCAACAGGGAGGGAGGGTGGGACAAAATAAAAGCACTACAGAGTCAAATGAAATTTTTTAAACAGATAAGGATTTGTGAAGATTCTGAATAGACAAAGTGCTTTATTTTGTAGCTCAGTTGCGGTCAAACAACTTCTCCAGCTTGCGCTGTGTGCAAAGACAAAGACCAGAACAACAACTTTTTTTTTTTTACAAGAACACAAAAGAACCAGCCCCCACTAGCCAAGAGATAATTACACAGAGTAAATGTTTCAGTTTATACAATAGCCTAAGACAGAAAAGCACTACAGAGTCAAATGAAATTTTTTAAACAGATAAGGATTTGTGAAGATTCTGAATAGACAAAGTGCTTTATATGTATTAAATTATAAAAAACAGTAATCTGTAAAATAATCAAAAGATACTTATATTTTGTAGCTCAGTTGCGGTCAAACAACTTCTCCAGCTTGCTTATCTGCCAAGGATGGGGCAGGATTAACTCAGAACCCCCTCAGAGAGTAGATAGAGAGCTAAACAGATAGAAGCTCTGATAAAATGAGCAGGGGCACTTGTAGTAAGGGAGGTTTACTCAAGTGCAATACTGGTTTGTTCTGTAGGCACATAGTATTATGGACATATAGAAAGCAATGGATGAGAAATAAGTTACACAGCACACAACAGCAATTAAAGAGAGAGGAGAGAGTTTGGAAGTCAGATTATCATAAGGGTCAGAAATCAGAAACATGGTCTTTTAAAACCACAAGAAGAGAAGGCTGAGAGGGATATGCAAAATTTCATATTGGAGCTGTAGTCCTTTGCTTAGAATTCCAGAAACCTTTAGCTTGATGTCTCAGAAGGTGGAGTAGACTCAAAGAACAGGGGCAAAGTCAGTAGGAAGGTAAACAAGGCTCCAGAATGCAACTTTAAGCAGGCATGCACAGCTATAAAAAGTACTGAAGCAGAAATCTTGGAGCAGGATTCACAATGCTGCCACTACTGCAATCCCACTACAGATAAGACACCTGACTATTATAATGTGACTTTAAGCAGGTATATACAGCTATAAAAAGTATTGAACCATAAATCCTGGAGCAGAATTCACAATATGTCCACAACTACAATCCCACCACAGACAAAAATAATTATACTATACAGACATTTACCAATAATGCTGTAATAAATGACTAAACAAAGCTCAAATCTCGCAATAGATCACAGTCCTTCCACAACTGTGCAAAAAAGCTGTAAGACTGATTGAGAACCCAGACTGGGTTCAAAATACAAAAGTTCCCTTTTTCATGTAATTCTACTTATGGAAATAGAAGTTCAGTACAATGTATAACTAAAGCTAAAGTCTTGCAGTAATACACGATCTTCACACAACTGCAAATGTTGCTACAAGACTAGTTTCTGAGAACAAACTAAAAAATACAAACAGATAGCAGGTTTTGGCTAAAACATGGAAAAGTATGAGAAGTACAAAAAGTATCAGCACACGGGTCACTATAAGGACAACTTTAAATTTTTAAGCAAAATTTAAATAAAATATTTTTTCTTCCCTTTTGATGAAAAGGTTGTAACCCACACCTCTCAAAATCTTGAACAAAAGACACTAGATGGATGTAGCTCTGTGCTAAATACAGCAGACTTACAAGAAAGGGATCCAATCAAATAAAGCCAATACTGGAGCTCAAGTCCTGTGTCTCAGTGAAGGGTGGGGCAAACTGAAAGAACAGGAGAAAAATTGTTAGTTAAAAAGAAAGGCACTGGTATGCAACCTTAAACAGGTATATACAGATATAAAAAGTAGTGAAGAACAAATCCTGGAACAGAATTCACAATACTGCCACTACTGCAATCCCACCATAGACTAAGGTACCAGACTTGGAGAAATTTACCAGTAATGCTTTAAAGCTACAATACAAAGGTCCCAGAATAAATTAAAATGTAAAAAGATAATGTTTGGAGCTAAAACATGGACAAAAAGCAGAGTAGTACAAAAAAGTATCAACACACAGGTATATGTTCAACTTAAACTATTTAAGCAGAATTTTAAAAAAAGTTTTTTTCTTCCCTTTTGATAAAAAGCTTGTATCTCACACCTCTTAGAGTCTTGAACAAAAGCTATGTTATTAAAGAAGCTAGTTCTATATTATATGATGATGTAAAGTAATACTGATGCCGAGTAGAAATATTGCATAACTACTTTTAGCAGCTTGAAGTAAATGATTTGAATCAATAAATTATTTGCCTAAATGAATGGAAGTATACTTGCAGTTCTTCTGGTCAGCTTTTTATCATCAAATGATGCTTTATTATAGTGCAAGGAAAAGAAAAACAGCAGTGATACACTAACGTGGCTCCAGTATAGTCATATAATTTAATGAGTTGCTTGGCTACAACTTGTAAACTTTTGACTCTCATTAAATCAGTATATCAAAGTAGAAATATACTAGTAATTGGTAATGCCCCCATCAGGCACGCTAAACTACACAATCTAGGCTGGACAAAGGCAGGGTAATATCTCCCTTTTCAGTACCAGTATATGTGATGTCATAACAGCCCTAGAGTCCCTCAAACAGGACAAATATGACTATGACAGAATATTGGCACAAACAGGTATGAGTGACCTAAAGTGCTCTACACAAAATTATATTCAGAGAGACATACTAGAGTTTGCTAAGCATACATCTGATTCACTTAAGACTCTGATCCTGACATTGAGTGGAATCTTACCTTCATCCATAAATATGTCCTGGTACAAAGAGTAGATCATTGCATTTAATAATTGACTAAGTTGTTGTTATCTTTCTAGTCCCTTCCTTATCCAAAATTATTATGTAATATGTGTTAGCTGCATTCTCTGAAGATTAAATACTATTTGTATGGAGCTTGACAATATACCTTTTTTTAATTTATCCTACTTTCGAATAGGTTAGTACTATTAGGCTTGTGGCTTCTTTTCAGCGGACACCCAAGTTAGTATTTATGCTGCTAGTGAAAATTTGACCAGGGCATCCGAGAAACTTCCCCCACTCTTTTTGATAGGTGACATGGGATATTTTATATCCACCTGAGCTACCACCAACTCAGGCAGATGGGACTTTGGTTTAAAATGTCATACGGAAGATGATACACTCAGGAGTGCAGCATTCTCCCTGACCGTGTACTGCAGTCTCAGCAATCTAACCACCCAGAGTAGGAATAAAACCCACAACCTTTTTATTTTCCAACACCAAAGGCAAGTGTGCTACCCATTGCACTACTGACACTGACTTGGTTTTTTGATCAATAGCACCAAACAAGTTTTATCTGAATTTCATCCAAATACCTTTCAGCTTAAACATAGCCATTGGTTATATTCTTGAGGTACAGAAAATGGCTATCATCATTCCACTTCAAAAAGGGATGCCACCTTGTAAGCCATACAGCACTCAGTCTAACAAGCCTAGTTTGCAAAACCTGGGAATGTACTATATCTAATTTCACTAGCACCAATATAGAAAATAGTTTTCCTGTAGCCCCTGTGATGCCCCTGCACTGGCCCAGTAAGCAAGGAGCCTCGATCCTCACCACTGGCAAAAGTGGGGGATGTACATACTGGGAGGATGACAAGTGCACACATAGTAAAGTGCAATTTACCTTAAGAGCACACAGAGATCACAGTATCTGGGGCTGGTTTCTCCCTCTTTCTGCAGATCCCCAATAAGACTCCCCACTTAGCTATGCCCCCTTCTGCCCAGACTATAAGGTAGTTCCGACTGCCACCAGCCAACTTTTTATCAGCTACTTAAGGCCCTTAACAAAGGGTGTGCAATCCTACTGTGTAATGTTACTATTATCCAAATGGTAGTCAGACCAAGAGCAAGGCTATTTAGGAGTGTCCTGTACAGTGCCATCATATAGATATGCAAGTACTCTAAGAGCTTAAATATGTCTCATAAATATCAGCCACAGAGATACTTTTAAATATATTTAATAATAAATAATAAAAGAACAAGACAATACTAAATATGTATTTACAGTGACTTCAGAGTTCAGAATCACAGGAAATATTTAAAACAACATTGCAGGACAGTCTCAAATAAATTAAAACATCTACGCTATACTTTACTATATTCCTGTCTGAATCTAAAAGAGTTACTATGCTCTAAACACTTACTTACAAAACAACACGCAGGCAGAAGTGCAGAAGGTGGTGACGAGTGGATGTTCTTGCTAGGTCAAAGACAAAATTCAAAATGCACTCTCTCTCTCTCTCTCTGAGAGAGTTCTTAAATTAATATCAAATATTACTGCTGGGTTACCTTGGATGACATCACTTTTTGTCACCTGACTTTAGTTCCCAAGCTAAACTCCCTTTGTCAGAAACTAACAGCTCTGTGTGAAAAATACATATCTCTCAGATGTCTGAATAACTTGGAAGTCATAAAACAATAAAACACATCTGCATCTCAAACCTAGTAATGACTTCTCTTCCAAAACAATACAAAAACTTCTAGCTCTAGGCATTGTGTCTGCTACTGAACTGAAACTGAGAGATAACCTTTATAGCACAATCATAAAACAATTTAATTTCAAGTTATTTTCTTGAAGTTTTACAAGTTAACCCGCTATGAACTACTTTCTACCGTTAAACCATATGCATTTACACAATTAAAATAGTTTATATACATTTCTATTCTAACCCAGCAGGGCATGCTGTGGTTACATTTTAACTCAGTACTTTACACTTTTACACACACTTCTGTATGAATCATATCAATATTCACAAATGACATATAATTATTTACAAAATTCCAGATAGCTGGGCTGGCAGTATTTCCTTTTGTTGCAGAACATAAAAATATAATTTAATAAAAGGGAGATCATGGATGCCTAATTTATGAAACATATTTGAGAAAGATTCTGAAGGTAATAGTGGCAATGCAGTTCATACAGCATATCTGATGCTTTTCAAGGAGTTTCACATTATATCCCATGCTGGAATTCAAAGCAAGCTTAAAGGCCTAACTATAGACATGTATGGCCAAACTGAAGACACTTAATTTTGTAAGACAGATAGCAAAATGGCTGATAAATTAATAAGTAAATAAAATAAATAAACAGCTCGTGTAATTAAAGTAGCAGATACCACCACAGAAAACAAAAAACTGATCAGTGGCATTCCTCAAGACTCATTACTGTGAGACCTTCTGTTCAGCACCTACTTCTTGAACCTCCAAACCTCTTAACACAAACATATGGATAACTAAATTTGCTGATGCTTGGTACTGTCATTTCTTCAGCATCTGATGCCATGTTACTACAGCAAGGGCTAAACCATAGAAACTTAATGGTGTATTATAAATGGGATTAAATTAAATGCAAAAAAGAGTAGCTTTACACCCTCTGGCAAACAAAGATTGACAATAACTTTAATTATATTAACCCATTCCAGATGGATATGGTTGTTCAAGATCTCAACACCTTTAATGACAACTCACCATTCTTTTATCTCCATGCAGAAACAGGAGTCAAGAAATTCTTCTATCAAGTCCAGGTAATCACTAAAGATATCCATTAAAGTCGAAATGAGTTATTCATATATACCCTTTCCTGATGAAACCAGAATATACTGTACCTTTTTAGTATGTATCTGTCTAAAAACAACAGGCAGCTAGTATGACTCCAGAAATTCCTAAGTAAAATGATCATTGGATTAAAGAACTTCAGCCAGCAAGACAGGTTTGAAGCTCTATCCCTGTTCTCTGTATTTTATAGGGTCTTGCATGGTGATTTATGTCTAGTACTCTGTGCTTTCAAGGGCTCAGCCATCCTTAATCTCATAATCCTCCATTAAACAAAATATGCACAAATACTCTAACTAAAGACATCAATCTCCAGCAACAATAAACAAGATGCTGGAGGGTCAAATGTATTACTAAGCACGTTCTCATCTCTGAAATAATGTCATTACATATAAAACAGTTATACCCTCACTCCTTTTAAGGTTCATAGGTTCATAGGTAGGTACTAGGCTATTGGCCCTAGGGCCTATATAAGTCTAGCCAAAGGTACCCTGGCTTTCGCCACCCAAGAAAATTATTTTCCTGTGCCACTGTCGAGCAGAGCCACAGAAGTGATCCCCGGGGTGAATTTCCTATCTCCCATCAATTCATCAAGATTTTTCTTGAAGAGCGCTAATGAGGAGCTTTGTTTGATATAGATAGGTAGTTTGTTCCAGAGGATGGGAAGTCTCTGGGACAGGAATCTATCCCTCCAGCATGTTCTGTTTATTGTGGTGACAAGGTTTAGGTCCCTAGACCATGTAGCTCATAGGGATTGGGATTTTTTTAAGTGGAGCATGTCTAAAAGCTCTGGGTTTGACATAGCTTTGTGTGTTAGGCAGAGATCGTCTCTGAGTAGGTGATATGCAATGGAGTAAAGTTGCACTTTTTTTGAGACGGTCTGCATAGGGCATCTGTTTGAGGCCGGTAATCCTCTTTGTGAGGTATTTCTGTGGCCTTTCCAGTTGTTGTAGATGTCTTGTGAGGTACATACCAAAAGGGGCATTGTACTCTGTAATGGGTCTAATGAGTTTCCTGGATGAGAAACCTTTTGTGATGAGGTGTGCCATGTAGAAGGATTTCCTGACTACTGTGGTGATGTGAGATGAAGCTTGACTTTTGGATGAATGCCCATAAATTCAACTCAGGCGTGAATTGTTCTGTCTTTCTGTAGGCAGGATGTGCCCTTTGTTGGTGAGTATTGACATGGTGAATAAGGTCCATTTTCTGACTCAGTCATGTAAAGTTCATGAATAAATGGATCGGCTCCACTTATTAAATACTCTTCACCACCTTTGTTGTTGTCATTTTTCTGTCCCTTTCCCATTGTCATCACTCTTTTTGCCTCTCTCAGTCAGTTAGTCTTTTAGGGCTGTTAGAAAAATATGTATTTGAACATGTATAAAGTGCTATCTTAAAAGCAAATAGTATATAATGCATTTTATTCTATTTACAATATGGCAATAAGAATGATTTTACATGTAATTGCTTGCTGCAGTGTATTTGAACTCTGACCCTGGCAGTAGCCAGCTTAGCAGGCTTATGTTTTTTACAGTGTTATATCCTGGGCTGGAATATTTCCAGCATATGGAGCAGTCAAATCGATCTGGAAGTTGAGAAAGCTGTCGAAGCTTCTCGAAATAATGAGTAATGCAACTTTTTCTGCTCTCAAACTAGTGACTGATAAACTGAATGCAATGAGAACTGTTGTGCTACAAAATCGAATGGCTCTTGACTTCACCCTAGCGGCGAGAGGTGGTACGTGCGCGCTTATCAAAGAAGAATGCTGTGCATTCATACCAGACAATCGACACAAGATTAATGACCACCTAGAG
This sequence comes from Protopterus annectens, assembly GCF_019279795.1. NCBI lineage: Eukaryota > Metazoa > Chordata > Ceratodontiformes > Protopteridae > Protopterus > Protopterus annectens. The sequence goes on along the minus strand of NC_056744.1, from coordinate 1,255,414,356 downwards.
GTAATACAGCAGGTATCAGCCATGACTAAACCAGGCCCAAACCCACTGACAAACCTTTTCCAGAGTCTGTTTGGTGGGTGGGGTTCTATCCTAATGAATATTTTGATTGCTATTTGTGTTGGTCTGCTCCTATTAGGAGCATGTGTCTGTTGTGGGATCCCCTGCATCAAAAGATTAGTCAAAGATTTTGTTGATATATCTGTAACTGAAACTATGTACCAAGACATTAAATTGGAACTATTGATTCCAGACGAAACTTTTTTCAAAATATAAACTAAATGACTTGCCAAGTTAAAAGTCCTTAAAAAAAAGGCTAGGGGACAATATAACATTGTTTATGTTTCTAAATAGAATAAAAAGTATTAAAAGGGAGGAAAATGTTAGAAAAATATGTATTTGAACATGTATAAAGTGCTAGTTTCAAAGCAAATAGTATATAATGCATTTTATTCTATTTACAATATGGCAATAAGAATGATTTTACATGTAATTGCTTGAAGCTTTGGAGCTGCAGTATATTTGAACTCTGACCCTGGCAGTAGCCAGCTTAGCAAGCTTATGTTTTTCACTAATGATTATCTGCTGGGTCAGGAAATTAAATGTATAAGGCATTGAGAATCTTCTTCCTTCCTCTGGGACAATTGGCCTTGTGAATGTTACCAAGATAAAGACACAGCTGCTGAAGTAATGTTGCAAGAAGAACAAAGAAGTGTATTACAAGATTGAACCAACTATTGTATTCGAACAGGCCTGAAACCTTGAAGGAGTAACATTTACAGAAAGACATTATAACTAACCAGGTGCTTTGCAAGGCTGTATTATTCCCATGGGAAAACTTTTTAAAATGTACAACATCAGCTTTTCTTATGAATAGAATATTGTAGACCATAGTGCTGTAGGTGCCCTGTGACTAACCACGTCAGTAAGGTGGGCACAGCTTGAATGTAAGACTATATAAAATTGTGTATTTCCTGCATCATGTCAGACAAAACTCTGTACTTGTATGGTTTTTTTGCCTCCTGGTGTACACTAGTAAACTTTTGCATCTGAGCCTCCTGTGTTGTTATCATTGTTTTTATTTAACAAGGGCTAACTTGCTATTTTCTTTTATTGATCACATATTTTGTGACTGCACTGCATCTTTTTTCTATAGTAAATATAGTTGAGCCTTCTCCTTAGCCTTCATTTTTCTTGCAGTCATTTGTATTGTGACCCTTCCTTCTACTCTAATGTTTGTACCTCTGGTGACGTTCTTCCTGTCTCATTTGTCTTTAGATGCCCCAATGTAACATCCTCTAGGCATTTCTTCTTCTTGAGTCATTTTGTCATTTTTTTCTCTTTGATGCTATTCCTTTTTAACTTATCTCCTAATATGTCAAGCCAAGTTAACTATAACCATTACTTTACAGTTGCAAAGCTAACTGAATCAAGATGTAAACATTCTCATGTTTTTCTTTCTTATCTAAAACTCTATAAAATTTTCATTGAATGTTGCTTTCTAAAATGTCCGTACCTTTTAAAATTTTCCATCAAATCAATACCCCCTTGTTTTTTTCTTGGGGTTATTGCTTATCCTGTCTATGAAAGTAGATCTTAATCTTGGACCTAAAGTACCCTCACTAATACACTATACTTCCTACCCCATTATATGATCTGAGACTTGCTTCCATTTGAATAACTGGCTAAAACATGTTCACAGTGACAGTGGATGCCTGAACAGCACGTTTAATCAGCCTAAAGCCTTGCAATATGGTGATGAGAAACTTGACTTGAACCAGAGAGTCTTCTTTGTTCTTCTTTATATCATCCAATTTGTATGGACTAAAGTAACAGAATAGGTACATGTTGCTTTGCTGGTCAATGAAGGACTTCAAGTTACCTGGATCTATGTTCTGTTCTTGGAGACTGTCTTATTGCTCAAATATTGCTATGAAAATTCACTATATTATAGACTAGTGAGTTTTACATCCAAAGCAGGTACTATCTAAAAGTTTAACAAGTTTGCATCCTACTTATTGGATTAGTCTTTTAAGCAAAACTTTATCGACATGGGTGATTTTAACAGCTTTTGACCACTAAAACTTCTTTTCGGCTGATGATGTTGCCTATATTTCCCAAATGAAACAGTTAACTCTCCCCTTGTCCTAATCAGTTTATGAGCAATGACTCTGGACATGATATTAATGCAGTAACATTAGGGTAGATGTTCTGAGGTACCTGCGCTCTCAGTACCCTAAGGGATCACTGACCTTCCTTGAAAGTATACATTTACAGAAAGCCAAAGGCAGGTCCTGATATGATGATGGAATATGCATAGTATTTACTAAGGGATCACAGTTTCCAAATGAACTTTGGATGTTTAACTGGAATGCTGTTTTTATATCCACTGATGTTAACTTGTTCCTTCATTTATTGGATACTTTCTGAGATATAAATTATTATTCCCGTCCTATCACCAGAGGAAAAGCAACATTAAATAGCTGCCTTTTAATCTGATGGCCCAGAAAAAACTGATATATGTTTGCTTTCTATGGCTACTGCACTCAGTTTAACTTCTCTTAGTGTTTTGGGTTCTAATATCATGATGGGAATAGACCCCCATTCCTAAGTCAGAGTATGATTAGAGTTCGTGAAATTAGTATTATTTTAGTCTTTGATGTTCTCTATGCCCATTGTGTGTCCAGAATTACCTCCTTCTATAACTTATACTGGGTTAAATGTACTGGTAGCATATTTAAACAAAATTTTAAATTCTTTTTTATTGAGCTCATTCCTCCTCCTACTACTGGAACCGTATGAGTATCTTTCTTCTACATCTTTGTTGACGCTTGAAAATCCTGGTATACCTGATGTTGTCCTTTTCATTCTTCCTCAATGTATGAGTAATGGATACTACCTCAGGTCTGACTCAGCTGCATGCACTAGACTTTGGATCCAACTCTCAAGCTCCTCCCTCTACCCATAATGCTCCAGTTAGCCAAGAATGACACTTTCTGTATTATCTTTAAATGTAAATGGCCTCACAGATATATACAAAAAAGAAAGAGTAGTAAACTATAATAAAAATGTAGAGTGCAAATAGCTATGCTACAGGAGACATAATTGGAAAGAACTGAACATATGAACTTGATAAAGAAAGGTTTTCAGGATGGTTATTCAGTGGAATACGTAGAACTAAGGAAAAGAGTAGCACTTATATTAATAGCAAGAGGAGTTCCAACAGTGACACAAGAGGATAAAAAAAAGATAATATTAGTACATTTGTAGTACTAAGGGGCTACTGGCAAGGTTACACTGGTATGCATTTATATTCCACCTTAAACTACTATAATGGAGCTTTAAAAAATTATGGGAGAAATAATCAGCTTTCAGCAGGGAATATTACTTATAGGTGGGGAATGAAATTTGATTTGTAGCAGTCGAGATGTATCTGAGGGTTCCAGAAGGGAAAATATAGCAAAGGAGAGTATATTTTTTAAGAAATTTATGAAAATATTTGGCATGGAAAATGCAAATTCAGTAGTAGGAGTTCAAAGGTAATTTCCATATTATTCCCCAAGATACAAACTGGGCTTGGCTAGACAGAACTTACATTTCACAGGAACATATGCATTTAATTGAAAGTTTTGATATGCATCCAATAACTATTTCAGGTCATGCACCAATAATAACTAAAATAAAATGAAGGGTAATAAAATAAAAAAAAAAAAAGAAACACTGGCTCTTTCCCACCTATCAGTTAAAAAATAGGAATTTAAGGAATGGGTATTTATTCAGGAGTTATTAGAGCAGATAGAAATTTCTTTTAAAAATATAGCTAGGGAGTGGGATAAAATTAAATTGGAGCTTAAAAATAGGGTGGAAATAAACGGAAGAGAGATATTGTTAAGAAGTAACAAGAATTAAGGGGGAATGACAAATGTTATTGCAGAATAGGGGGAATCTCACAGAACAAGAACAGGAGCAATTGTAGAATACTAAACAGAACATAAGGGATTACTTCGATGATATGCATGAGTTTAGAAAGATTGGTGTTAAGAAACTGTTTTTTGATAATAGCCCCTTAGCACAAAAAACTTTTAGACTCAGGCAACACAAAGTAGAAAGGGTTGTCACCAAGCTTTTGAGCTTATAACAAGGAAGATAACAAGTGATCCTGTAGATGTACTAGACATATTTCAGAAATTTTATGAAAGCCTGTATAAAGCATAAAAATATGGAAATCAAGAAAAGATACAGATGGAAATGTTTATGGAAGAATGAAATATGCCAAGGTTAGAGACAGAGGAGGCTCAATTACTATAGCAATAACCCACACCTGGGTGTGGGTAATGCTGGATTTACCCACGGTTGGTGTGGTTTGATCACGAGGGCGAAGCCCGAGTGGCCAAACAAAGCCAACCGTGGGTAAATCCATCATTACCCACACCCAGAAGTGGGTTATTGCTATTATACAATGACGTTATTGAAGAAAAAAAATAATTACTTTTCTTAAATAATGGCTTTGTGTAATGTCTCCTTGCTGCCCTTCCGCAGCTGTCTGGTATTCTGTGGCAATTCTGATGTACTGCGCATGCATATGCCTACACAGTACATCAGAGCTGTGGGCAAAAGCAACGGAGAAAGCAAGATCTCCGTTGCTTTTTAAAAACTGTTTCGCTATGTTAAATGGGTTTAACATAGCGAGACAGCTTTAAAAAAGCAACAGAGATTCTCCGTTGCTTTTTTAAAGCAGTCTCGCTATGTTAAACCCATTTAACATAGCAAGACAGTTTTGAAAAAAGCAACGGAGAAAGCAAGATCTCTGTTGCTTTTTACAAACTGTTTCGCTATGTTAAATGGGTTTAACATAGTGAGACAGCTTTAAAAAAAGCAACGGAGAATTTCCGTTGCTTTTTTAAAGCTGTCTCGCTATGTTAAACCTATTTAACATAGCGAGACTGTTTTGAAAAAAAGCAACGGAGAAAGCAAGATCTCTGTTGCTTTTTACAAACTGTCTCGCTATGTTAAAGGAGTTTGACATAGCGAGTCAGTTTTAAAAAAGCAACTGAGAATCTCTGTTGCTTTTTTTAAAGCTGTCTCGCTATGTTAAACTTGTTTAACATAGCAAGCAGTATGAAGCAATGGAGATCTTGCATTCTCCGTTGCTTAAAAAAAGAGTTATAGTAGTGGAAAAAGTCCGGGCGACTGGAGCTTTTTTCCATTACTCTAACTGATTTACAACGTTCGCGCTGACCAATCAGCATGCACGTTTTTGAATATTAATTGGGGGTCGTTGTATAATAACAGTTAATATAGGAGGAGATGAGATAAAAATGTTGATGCATAACCAATCTACAGGAAAGTCCCCAGAAATAGATGGTATCCTGTGGAAGTTTGAAAGCTAGCATGGGAAAAAAACGATAAAGATCTTGAAGGTTTTGTTTAACAATATTTTAAAAGGAGGTGAATCACCACCATCCTGAAAGAAGGAGGTGGTGGCTATAATAACTAAAGAGGGAAAAAAATAATCAGATCCAGCTTCATACAGGCCCATTTCAATCCTAAACCATGACTATAAAGTGTTTATGTATATAATGGCTTAAAGAATGGCAGACGTGATACCAAAACTGATAGATATGAATCAATGTGTTTTTTGTGGAGGGTAGGCAAACATCTGACAATATCAACAGAACAGTGATGATCCAGACAGAAGCAGAATCTAAGAAAATACCACTGTTTTTGGTGGCTCTTGATGCACAGAAAGCATTTGACAGAGTAAGCTGTGAGTTTATGAGCAGGGCAATGGAAGCATTTGTATTTCATGATACAATTATAAGGTTCATTAGGAGGATATATGAGGGTTCCAAGGTGAAAATTAAAGTGGGTGTGTTACTCTCTGATAATTTCTGGAAGAGGAACCAGGCAGGGGTGTCCTCTTTCCTCTTTGTTATTTGCATTATATTTAGAACCATTGGCAAAGAAAATAAGGGACTCGTACATTCAGGGATATATTTGGTATGGTAGTCAAGAAAAAACTGTTTCTGTTTGCAGATGATATTATTTTATACCGGATAAAACCAGAAAATGACATTTCAGTGTTGTGGAACATTCTGAGGCTATTTCATATTTTTTTTGATACACAAAATTTATGAAGCTAAAACAAAAGCAATAGCTGTAAATGATGTACCCACACATGAATTGTTTCAACAATATCCATATTTATGGGGACATGATAAAATAAAGGACTTAGGAGTATGGATTAAAAATATTCAGGTGTGGCAGCTAAGGAGATGTGGGAAAAGACTAAACAAAAGGTAATACCAAAATTGAGAAATTGTAAGCTCTGTTATATGGCTATGGATAGCAAGATAAAAGCAATTAAAATGTTTTTAGTCCCTTTAGTTTTATACACAGGCCATGCATATTTTATCAAACAGTGGAGAAGCCATGGATAGTAATTAATAAAGAGCTGAAGCAAGACTCAAGTGGGATAAGCTGATACTTCCAACAGAACAAGGTGGTTTGGGATTACCCAGTTTGAAGGGACATTTCAGATCTGCACAGTTAAGGCTCCTATCCATAGCAGAAGCAGGAACCTATACCTTAAAGTAGAAATAGATAATGATAAAACAAGGGGAAAGCTCAGGAAACATGGAGAGACTGGGATTTTGGATGCAGATCCTTAAGGAGAATAACAATAACCATACAAAACATTATATGCATTAAATATCAGAAAGTATTCTAAGAACTAAGGCAATATGAGAATGGAGAAAGGAGATTCTGCCGACAGGGATAACTACAATTAGGGATACTAAGGCAAGAGGGGGCTGGAATTTATTGGAGAAAATTGTTAAAAGAACTAATGTATTAGGAGCAAATAATTAGAGAGGGAAAAGTAATAGAATGCAAAAAAAAAAAAAAAACAAGAATTTATTTGTACTGCAGGTTAGAGATTGCCTTCCCTATTAAAAATTGGTATCAGAGTACAGGCAAAAAAAATAGGGGGATCTTAAGCAAAATACCATCAATGGTAGAGGTTTTAGTAGAATCTAAAACAGAAGCTGCTGTAAAAAAAGAATAATTAGTAGATTATATAAAGTATTACATGATAACTATAAGAATTAATCAGAGTAGGTTAGAAAGGAATGGGAAGGGAGAATGGATAAGCAATCAACAAAGAGACAAAGGGGGATAAAAGTCTAGAAGATTTAGGATCTTTGCTTGGAAGTGACCTTTAGTATTTATATACGCTAAGTAGACTCCAAAGAAATTTTCCTCGGGTAGACAGCAAAGGTTGGAGGTGCTATGGGGAAGAAAGGGGTAATTGAGAACATATTTTCTGAGAGTGTAATGCGTTGGCAGACTTTAAAGATTCCCTGCAGACTACTCTGTCAAAGATACTGGATGAGGAAATTGGTGAAACTAAGGAAACATTTTTGAGCTATGAAATAGAATCAGAATTGCCAAGACATAGTAAGGCCTTGCTGAGTCTAATTATAATGGCTGCCAAGAAAGCAATTGCTAGAAAATGGAAACGAAAGTATAAACCAACTGTACTAGAAGTAGTGAATATATATTAACAGAAATAAAACATCTGGAACTGGGATATTTAGAAAAGGGCAGGAGCAAATTTCATAGAAAAAAATGGGAATTGTGGGAGCAATACATTCGTAGGAAGAATGCAGTCTAAAAGAAGGCACAATTTGAATGAGCTATGCAATGTTTGACTGACAATGGATGGATAGATTATAAGTAATGTATAATGTTTGCAATTGACTCCAGGATTCAAAAAAATCTGTATAGTGTCTGTGTAGAGCCTACACGGAATGTATTCATGTACACAACCTCAGCTCCTCTTTGGCAGCGCACCATACATATTAATTATGGTGCACTGCCAAGGGAGATCACAGTAACATGGATATTGAATCTGTGCAAAAAAAAAATTTACAGGCTGTCCCTTAATTGTGGACTATTGAGAAAAATTCTGAACAGTTGGTAAGCACATCACAATACCTTCCATCTTGTAAACCTGGAACAAAACATGTACAACAGATTTAACTTCATTAATTTGCAATTTAATTTATTATTTTTATTTTTACGTTTATGTTCTTACACTACAAACAAACTGTAGGACTACTGTAAAAATGAAAAAATAGCCAAGGCTAGAAGGTACAAACAAGAATTTATTGTAACAGTAAGCGCTTTTGTGAGCACACATACACCCACTTCTTCAGACTGTTCAACAAAACTAATACACCACCTTTAAATAGTTAGCAAAATAAGCACATGATGGTAAGATGTTTAAAAAGGTCCAATGGGACTAAGAAAACAAACAACATATAATTAAAGCACAGCTTATAAAAATGTTTAAATACAGATATAGTATAAAATCTAAAATTACCAAAAAACTGTATGTCCCTAAACTACATTAGTTTATGCAAAATGTACATTCTAAAGGTAAAAATAACATTCTAAATATAAAAATACTATCTCATCAAATTTCTTAGTTTTAGAATGCAAGCTATTTAGCATGTATCATTTAACCCTGGGTATTTGAAGGCATCTAGTCTGAGCTGCCAATATAATTCTTGCTGCTCTAGCCATAAAGAAAATGTTCCTCCCCTAATATGAGAACAGATCTGGTCAATAATCCTAAAGGAGAATGAATGGCCAGGGTTATTGAGTATATGTTTAGCTAAGGCATTCTCAGCTTTCCTATTCCTAATAGCATATTGATGTTCATATATGCATTCCTAAAGCTTCCTATCCATCTTACCTATATAGAAACCTAAGCAGGAATTACATTTAGCTAAGTACATGCATCCCTTAGAATTGCAGTTATACCTCCCCTTGCAACAATATTTGTATTATCAACTTGGTACAAAGAACCAGTATCTATGAATCTGCAAAAATTGCAGGCTTCACATTTAAACATACCCTTAGTCCTTTGGGCTTGTAACATATTGTTATCTTAGAGGTACTTCAAATTGCTGCCCCTCCTAAATACAATATTGGGAGTGAGGGGCAATCTTTTCCGCACATTCTCATCCTCATTAATAAAATTCCAATTTCTCTCCAAAATGTTCTTAGTATAATATGCATCAGTACTTAAAGTAGTGATGAATGAAAGAGAAAAGTCAGGGCTATGGTTAACTTGGTCAGTCCCATCTTCCTTAAACACACCCAAAGAGGATCTACTACTGTAATTGTTCAAGTATAAGCCCTCATCTGTTTCAGACTCATTCAAAATAGCTCTAAAGTGTCTAGCATTTCTTTTAGTGGTAACCTCATGAATCGATTTATCCAGAAAATAATCTGGGTAACCTCAATTCATAAATAGGGTACGTAAAAATTACATTCCTCCTTAAAATCAACCAAGTTCGAAACCATTCTGGCTGCCCTGACTAGCTGGCTTTTCAACAAGGATTTTTTCTGATGCATAGGGTGTGAGCTGGTAAAGTGGATGAAAGAACTTGAATATGTCTCCTTTCTGTGGATGGTGGACACATACTTCTGTCTGACCCTGTCCTTTTGTAAGTATACATCCAGACATGCAATTTTCTCCATATGAAAATTGCTGGTAAATCTTAAAAAAAAACTGTTGTAGTATTAATGTATACCAGAAATTCGTCACAAATGTCAGCACCTCCCTCAAACATTAGGAATATATCATCCAAGTATCGGGTGTAATAAACTAAATAGTTTGAATATAGCTTATGTTCCAGAACAAATTTCCTCTCCCAAAAACACATGACCAAATTTGCGAAGCTAGCCCCATGTGGCTACCCCATGGCTGCCCCTTTCCTATGAATATAAAAGGAATCATTGAACATGAAAAAAATTATTCTTAAGAATAATGTCAAAAACTTCCTGGACCAGTCGGAGCTCATCATGTTCGATCCCTTTATCAAGTAACACCTCTGTTACCCACTCAATATCAAGTTACTGTGGTATTATTAGGTCTTTTACATCTATTGTGGCAAAGTTATAGGACTCATTATACCTCAGGCCATTCATTTTTTCCAAAAAGGTCCAGGAATCCTTACAAATTTGGGTCTCAGTACTTACATACTTTTTCAGAATGTGGTCTACATATTTAGACATGGGGTACATTATACTATTCCGGCCATTAACTATAGGCTGAAAAGGGGGGGTTGCTAAGGTCTTTATGAATTTTTGGGATGCCAAAAATGACTGGGATTCGGGGGGGGGGGGCTAATATTGTTAGATAATTCAAAATATCAATAGAAATTCTTGTTTCTATGAACAGGTCATTTAAATATATTCTAATATACCTATACGTTGTATTGATCTCATTAATGGAAGCTGTTTCATAATTGTCAGTATCCAACATTTCTTGCATGCATTACTTATAATGTATTTCATTCATTATGACCAGGCCCCCACCTTTATCAGGTTTAATCACTTTAACTCCACTATTCTTCAGTTCATAAATTAATTCCTAGTCATTCCTACTCAAGTTATTAACTCTAGGGTTATCACTGAACAGATGCATATTCCTGATGTCATGCTCACATAACTGTTCAAATACTGTTAATGTAGGTGAAGTATTTGGGTTAAATGCACTGGCAATTCTAAAACAATCAGGGTTAGAGTTAGACTCTGACATGAAAAATAACTTCAAATTTAACTTCCTTATAAACAATTTTAAGTCTATAAGTGTCCATGAAATATCAGCAGGTTTACTGGGCACAAAAGTGTGCCCTTTGGCTAAAACATCCACTAATAAACAGTTAACATTAAAGTGAATAATTATAAACACTGAAGTCGCCTGTTGAGCTAATAACAATTCTAAGACAATAGTTATGTGTATTCTCATTCATATTGTTGTTAGTTTGCGAAATAGGATCGAAATTGTTCACCCTGTAGTCGCTAGCATTGTAAGTCCAATTCAAGTGAAACACTTGTAGTATCCAGTATCTCTGATAAGGTTACAGCTAGAGGTACTATATTTCCAGGAGTGTATTAAATGGGACACAGTGCCTAAAAGTTTAAGAAGCTGGCGATATCCTACAGGTTTAGTAGCAGGCACTCCATTCCATAAGGATTTAATAAACTTGTTCAATAAACAGGGCATTGAGCTTCTGAACTGCTTCATTGAGCATTATTGTATACAGATAGAGGGATTGAGAAAAGAAATTGATGCCCTGAATTCTCTGGTGATGGCTGACTCTGATTATAACAGATATAAATATGAATATAATATCATTTTTTCTAGTATTGATGTCTGCATTGCTAAAGCAAAAATAATTAAAATCAAAAAACGAAGGAGAGATGAATTGGAATATGCCAATGAGACTGCATATCCAAACCCCCCCCCCATCTCTCAGCAACCACTTGGTTTCAACCAGGAAGAAGAAGCAACTGGTTCCAACAGAGTTAACATCAATGGCAGCAGACCAACAACTGCTTTTGCAGCTCAGGAGCCTGCAGAAGAACAAGCTGAGTTACCTCCTCGACGAAGTGAGAGGTTAAACAGCAGGAATGTGAATAATAATAACTTTAATGTGAATAATGTAAACCTTAATGTGGGAAGTGGCTCAGCTCCTAACAGTAATACACAAAAGAACCAGCAGGGACAAAATTTTCAAAAGGTGAACAACCGAGGCCAACAGTATCATACCAGGCCCACGAACAACAGGAGGAAGGGCAATTGGAATCACAGGCAGAACTGGAGATAGCATCTGGGCAACTTTTTTGGACTTACAATGCTAGCAACTACAGGGTGAGCAATTTAGATCCTATTTTGCAAGCTAACAACAATATGACTGAGAATACACATAACTATTGACTTAGAATTGTTACTAGCTCAACAGGCGACTTCAATGTTTATAATTATTCAGACTTTAATGTTAACAGTTTATTAGTGGATGTTTTAGCCAAAGGGCATACATTTGTGCCCAGTAAACCTGCTGATATTTCATGGACACTTTTATAGACTTAAAATTGTTTATAAGGAAGTTAAATTTGAAGTTATTTTTCATGTTAGATGCTGTACAGGGTGGTGATTCTAACCCTAACCCTGATTGTTTTAGAATTGCCAGTACATTTAACCCAAATACTTCACCTACATGACCAGTATTTGAACAGTTATGTGACCATGACATCAGGAATATGCATCTGCTTAATGATAAAGCTAGAGTTAATAACTTAACTACGAATGACTGGAAATTGGTTTATGAACTGAAGAATAGTGGAGTTAAAATTATTAAACCTGATAAAGGTGGGGGCCTGGTCATAATGAATGAAATATATTATAAGACATGCATGCAAGAAATGTTGGATACTGACAATTTTCTATTAATGAGATCAATATAGTGTATAGGTATATTAGGATGTATTTAAATGACCTGTTCATAGAAACAAGAATTTCTATTGATATTTTGAATTATTTAACAGCATTAGCCCCCCCCCCGAATCCCAGTCATTTTTGGCATCCCAAAAATGCATAAAAACCTTAGCAACCCCCCCCGTTTTCAGCCTATAATTAATGGCCGGAATAGTATAACGTACCCCACAGCTAAATATGTGGACCACATTCTGAAAAAGTATGTAAGTACTGAGACCCAAATTTGTAAGGATTCCTGGACCTTTTTGGAAAAAATTAATGGCCTGAGGTATAATGAGTCTTATAACTTTGCCACAATAGATGTAAAAGACCTTTATACTGTAATACCACAACAACTTGGTATTGAGTGGGTAACAGAGGTGTTACTTGATAAAGGGATTGACCATGATGTGCGCCGACTGGTCCAGGAATTTTTAGACATTATTCTTAAGAATAACTTTTTCATGTTCAATGATTCCTTTTATATTCAAAGGAAAGGGGTAGCCATGGGGTCGCCATGTGGGGCTAGCTTCACAAATTTGGTCATGTCTTTTTGGAAGAGGAAATTTGTTCTGGAACATAGGCTATATTCAAACTATTTAGTTTATTACACCTGATACCTGGATGATATATTCCTAATGTTTGAGGGAGGTGCAGACATTTTTAATGAATTTCTGGTATACATTAATACTACAACTAATTTTTTAAGATTTACCAATAATTTTCATATGGAGAAGATTGCCTATCTGGATGTATACTTACAGAAGGACAGGGTCAGACAGAACTATGTGTCCACCATCCACAGAAAGGAGACATATTCAAATGCTTTCCTCCACTTTACAGCTCACACCCTATACATCAGAAATAATCTGTGGTGAAAGGCCAGCCAGAATGGTTTTGAACTTGTTTGATTTTAAGGAGGAATGCAACTTTTTACGTACCCTATTTATGAGCTGAGGCTACCCAGATTATTTTCTGGATAAATTGATTCATGAGGTTACCACTAAAAGAAACGCTGGACACTTTAGAGCTATTTTGAATGGGTCTGAAACAGATGAGGGCTTATACTTGAACAATTACAGTAGTAGTTCCTCTTTGGTTGTGTTTATGGAAGATGGGACTGACCAAGTTAACCATAGCCCTGACGTTTCTCTTTCATTCATCACCACTTTTAGTACTGATGCGTATTATATTAAAAACATTCTGGAGAGAAATTGGAATTTTATTAACGCGGATGAGAATGTGCGGAAAAGATTGCCTCTCACTCCCAATATTGTATTTGGGAGGGGCAGCAATTTGAAGTACCTCTTAGGTAACAATATGTTACAAACCCCGAGGACTAAGGGTGTGTTTATATGTGAAGCCTGCAATTTTTGCAGATTCATAGATACTGGTTCTTTGTGCCAAGTTAATAATAAAAATGCTGTTTGCAAGGGGAGGTATAACTGCAATTCTAAGGGATGCATGTACTTAGCTAAGTGTATTCCTGCTTAGGTTTCTATATAGGTAAGACGGATAGGAAACTTAAGGAACGCATATATGAACATCAATATGCTATTAGGAATAGGAAAGCTGAGGATGCCTTAGCTAAACATATACTCAATAATCCTGGCCATTCATTCTCCTTTAGTATTATTGACCAGATCTGTTCTCTTATTAGGGGAGGACCATTTTCTTTATGGCTAGAGCAGCGAGAATTATACTGGCAGCTCAGACTAGATGCCTTCAAATACCCAGGGTTAAATGAAACATGCTTAATAGTTTTCACTCTAAAACTAAAAAAAATTTGATGAGATAGTACTTTTATCTTTAGAATGTTATTTTTACCTTTAGAATTTGCATTTTGTATAAACAAATGTAGTTTCGGGACATACAGTTTTTTGGTAATTTTAGATTTTATACTATATCTGTGTTTAAACATTTTTATAAGCTGTGTTTTAATTATATGTTGTTTGATTGTTTTCTAAGTCCCATTGGACCTTTTTAAACATCTGACCGTCATGTGCTTATTTTGCTAACTATTTAAATGTGGTGTATTAGTTTTGTTGAACAGTCTGAAGAAGTGGGTGTATGTGTGCCCACGAAAGCGCTTACTGTTACAATAAATTCTTGTTTGTACCTTCTAGCCTTGGCTATTTTTTGTTTTTATGTTGCTGTTTTTGTTTGCATGGTGTGGCAGGTTGCTTAGGTATGGTTAGCTTTGCTCACATATACAGTAGATAGTCACTAGACATCTAAAAATAGAAACTGGATGTGTTCAATTTTAATTATTTTTTTTTTCATGTGCTTGTTTGCACAGTGAAGTGTCTAGCTTAGCTATGCTTACCTTTGCCTACAGATACAGTAGACATCCACTAAACATCCAAAAATAGAAATCAGTTGTATTTATTTGTTGCAGTTCTGCAGTGCTTCGCAACACACAAACCCACTATGGGAATCGGTGCTACGCTTACAAGCACCTGTGTAGTATATGTGAAGATATACGAGTCCCCTTCACTATTCCAGTGGCTGAATAGGTTGAGTCATGACCTCTAGTATAGCAGGTCCTGGGCTTGAATCCATCAGTCATATTTTTTACATTTATTTCTGTGAAAATGTGTTAGATGACAAACATCGGTTGACTTTAAATTAAATAATTGTTACATTTAGAAATGGTTAGAAGAGCTGCACATTGCTAAGCTTTACTTAAACATGCATCTGTGAGTTTGTGTGATGCTAAGCGACGTGGTGCTTTTTTGAAAGTTACAGTATGACATGCAAGGGTGAGAATGCAGCCTATGTAAAGGTCAATAGGTATGAATTTCAAATCAATCCTTGGAGTCTTACCTTGGCTGTGAATATATGGCTGCTGCTGTAGGTGAGGGAATGCTCTTTTGTGGTCAAAAGTGGGGGAGTGCAGTTTTTTTTTGGACTCCTGGTTAAGCATTATGGACCCAGGCTGCTGCAGAGTTGAAGCAACATTAATCAATACATTTTAAAAGGTGATGGTGATTTGATAAAGTAAAGTTTTCAAATAAAGTGTTCACTATTTCTGCATTCACTGCATGTGTTTCAATCTGACACCAGTTAAGTGTTACATGTAATTGAATAAAGAATGCAGCAACAGACATTAGAAATAAATGTAATGCAATACCCAGAGTAAGATTCAAGCCTGTGTTAATAATGCTGTATATTGTAGTCAGTAAATTAACATGGTATATGAGAAAGTTAAGTGAAGTCCTTGAGAGCTGTCCATGTGTCTAAATGCCAGATTTTAAGAAACATTATCAATAAAGTTTAACAGGAGATTGTGCTTTGATAAGTAATCTTTTCAAAAAAGTGTTTATTATTCCTGTGTTCACTGCATGTGTGTTCTAATCCGACACCAGTCAACTGTTATATTTTAACTAATAAATAATGCAGCAACAAATGTCACAAATAAATGTAATGCAATAGCTAGATAAGGGGTTCAAGCTTGAGTTGTGATCATTTTTCCTGAAATATGCTGTAGATAACACTCAGTAAATGAACAGGGTATACAGTTAGGTTAACAGATGTCCTACACAGCCATACATTTGTGTACCTGACAGATTTCAAGTGACATTAAGCAATACAATATAAAAGGAGATGGTGCTTTGATAACTGATGTTTTCAAATGAAGTGCTCATTCTTGTGGTCACTACTTTTGGTTTCCAATCTGATACCACATACAGCTATGTATGTGTGTAAATGTACAATTTCACACAGAATGTTGCATAAAAGTCTTAAAGGAGATGGTGTTTTGATAATTCATTATATTCAAATAAAGTGCACATTATTACTGTAGTCACTGCTTGTCGGTTCTAATCCCATGGCAACCAAATGAGAAATGACAAGCTGTCTAGTGTAATTAATGTACAAGAACATATGTCTCAACTGTCACAATTTTTGCAGAATGCAATGAATGCTGCCTCGTATGTCTGGACCTTGATTTGTATATACATGCCATTACTTGGAATGCAAGTTAGTGGCAAATCAGTTATCAGAGCACCTTGCTACTAATATATGAGCATACTATGTAAAAATGTTCCCTGAAATTGTGCCTTTCTACAAACATTTGGTAAGGCTTGGCCCATAATGTTGCATGCTAACAGTTTGAGAGCTATGTACGTGCAACATCATCTATACTGTATAAGTAATCACTGTTCTCACAACTGAAATCTGACATATGTAGAAGTATATAGTAGTAGTCTGTGTAGTTATATTATTTACAAAGTTACTAATGTTCTTTTTTCTCTCACCCTACCCCTGCTCTGCTTTAATTTATTAATTATATTGATTATTATAATTTGGTAGTAATATATTATTTGTAATTACCTCTTATATTGGCTTTATGTATAATTTAATATTGCTTTGCTGTTAAAATATTTTCATTTATGATATTTATTGTTCTGTTCTTCATATTCATTTCTATTTCTTTCCATTACTCATTATTTTTTCTGTTATGTTATTAATTAAATTTGTTTGGTTATGTTTATTTTTACCTTATGTTTATATTTAATTTACCACAGTGTGACAAGGTAGGCCTGTTCCAGGTGATCCACCTACCTTGGCTCCTCCCACAGTAGAACTAGGGCCCAGCACATCTGGGCCACAGCTTGGTGGTGCCCCCTCTGCTGCCCCTGCACTACATGCTCCATTGGGTAGTTCTGTACCACAGGCTGGGGACGGTTCACCTCTGGGAGTAGAAGTGGAGGGGGTGCTTTTGTCACCCGCGATGAACTGTCAGGCATGCTATGTGGGCTGCTGGGCTGAACTGTCGGTGCATGCCTATGCCAGATGGAGAGCATGCTGTCCATCCTGGGTGGGCATTCTCACCCCAGGTACTGGCGTTGGCCACTGCCTCCACAGGAGCAGTGAAGGTGCAGTGCTGACAATCCCTTGGGTGAAGGCTTGAGTCACACTGCTACTGTGCCTGACATCCTTGGGACTGGGATTCCAACACACTCCCCAACCAAGGTGTACACCCCTCTCTTGTGTCACACACCAACCCTGTTTTGCCTTGTCTGTCTTGTCTGGCTGCAAAAGCTTCTTCACCTTCCCAAATTACCTCCCTCACACAAACCTATGTACCTTCCATAACATTCCACTCTCATCTTAAAAAAAATGGTTACCTGTCCCAAAAAAAAAAGAAAATATAGTATCCCATACATAGCACTCCATTTTGCACATATCCACTGGACACAATTTGGTCCACTTGGCTTGACAACACACTTATGTTGTCCTCACCCCTCTCTCTGGGGGTGACAGTCCAAATTCAGCTAAAAAAATCTGTTAACGTACACAGTTGTTGCCATGGCATTGAAGAAATGGATAGCTATGGTTCTTTCCTACACATATCTACCTGATTTTCACTCTGTTTTTCTCCCTGCTTGCACCCCATTGCACCACTGTCCTATCTCACCATTTTTAATTTCTTTAAAGATTTTTTGCACAATGCTGTGTGATGTGCAGCATCACTCAGCTAAGCTAATTGGCTGTCTATTGATGTATGTTTATGAAAAAATATTAATCATATTCAAAAAGTACACCTGCAGCCTATTTCAAATCCAAGACCATCACACCTGCAGAAGAGTGCATCAATCCGCCAAGCCACACAACTGTTCATTAACACAAGTGTTTTAAGCAAAACATAATGCATGCAATTTTCCCATCATTAAGCATGTTTAAGCAATGCTGCAAATCCTGCCACATCACACAAATTTGATAAAGAAATAATAGAAAAATTGGAATGTAACTTGGACTCTGGTATAGGAATACATCACTATAAAGCCAGACACATAATAGTGGATGTAAGTGAGGTATCTAACAGCAGGTAACTGTGCAATTATATCTGCAACATTTAAAAATATACCTACTAAAATATTAATGGAAAAATAGGTCTTTAACTGGGACTCTGGTGGAGAAATACATCCCTATAAAGCCAAACACGTAATAATAGATATAAATGAGGCATGTAATATCATGTAAGTGTGCAATTATATATTTAAAAATACACCTACTGTAACCGTGACTCAGTAGCTCAGTCTGTTAAATCCTTTGAAAACATAACATTTTGGTCCACATGGTCCTGGGTTCAAATACAGTGGTGTTCGGCATTTAAAATACATGTATGTGTACATCACAATTATGAATTCTGATATGTTTGACTCTCTCAACACCTATTTATTTACCCAAAGTGCTACAGATGGAATGTCTTCTTTTCAATGATGGAAGTCGGAGGCCTACAGATAAGAACACAGTCAACATATTCCTATTACAACACTAGAAAATGCATACAGTGCCATGCATTATTACGCATTCACAGACGATTTGGAAGTATGTAATTCAAATGAGGCCCAGTAATATCAGACTGCAGCACACAATGATTTGCTAGTGACATTACAGATAACCACAGCTGCACAAGTAACATACACATGTGGAAGTCATGCTAGAAGCAAGGGTTGCCAGCATACATGTTCCATATAACTACCATAACATTACACATGACTTGTTAGTGGCTCAAATGGTAGACGTAATGGTAAATGTACCCCCTACATTGTCCTACGACACAACAACCATGTTGCCTTTTACTCTAATGATATCTTTGGCTACCATACTTACCTTAAACACATAACTCAATTTCCTGTGGGATGGGTTCCCTCAATCAGGTTCTGGCTGTACACCAAGGCTGCCACAGGTCACACCATTACTCATAACTGTTGTTGTCCTTCACATTCTGCAGCCTCTCTGACTATGCTTATTGCCTGCAGTGACATCATCAGCTGCAGCCTGTTGCACACACATCTGTATTTAATAAGAATCTACTTACAAACATTCT
Organism: Protopterus annectens; assembly: GCF_019279795.1. Classification (NCBI taxonomy): domain Eukaryota; kingdom Metazoa; phylum Chordata; order Ceratodontiformes; family Protopteridae; genus Protopterus; species Protopterus annectens. Next base: position 1,255,395,187 of record NC_056744.1, on the reverse strand, counting down.
CTCTGTGGTGACATAGTATCTTTACCCTACTACTTTCCACATCAACATATGAGAAAAGGGCTGGATTCTACATTGAGGCCTTATATCTTGTAGAATATTTGCATGGGATTGCCTGATTATACTGAATATCAGCTGTGTATGCTGCAATTAGCTTTCCTGAACTACAGATTGGTTCAGAGGCAATCACCTGCTAATGAGAACCATCATAAAAAGGCAAACTCCTAGAAAAGGGAACCATTGTGTATGAGAGTTACTTTCTATGGTGAACTTGTTGGCATAACACTTATATATATGTATCTTTCAACAGAGGAGTATTGTACTCTATCAGGTATGGAACCATTTTGTTTCCAACATGATGCATATGTGTGAATATACTTAGCGGGGATGGGGATTACATCAGTAGCCTTGCTTAGAACTGTACAGATGACATTCCATTGATCTGTAGCTGAGTTACACCTACATAGGATGTAGACTACAGCAAGGGTATAATGCTGTTGTTAACTAGGGACACAGGCCTCCTGGATACTTCTGTTGTTAGCAGTTGTAATACTACACAGCTGTTTGTTTGGCATTTTACTTTATACATATGTTATGGGGGGTGGGTTACTGCTATGGACCACACTACAAGTGGACTCCTGTGTTGCGTGTGTGATCATATGTGAGTATATGTCAAGGCACAAACAGGATTAGGTCACTATTGCTACTATCCTAGTTGGTTCCACACCCTTTGTATTTTTGGCACACTGTTGCTTAGGAGCTGTGTAATCAAGTGGAGAATAGTGACAGTCTTCCTTTATAGCTGTAGATGTACATACTGTACACCCACGTATGTGATCCTGATGTGATCTCATTTTTTGTATTTCAGGTGATATCATGCATGCCAGATGCTGCCCACCTTTTACTGAGGCTGAAAACAACCTCACAATTAAGGCATTAAGACATTACCACGTCCTGCTGTTCAGAGGGAGGGCAAATAGACAAGAGTGACAAGTCTTGTGGGACAAACTGGTCCATAAAAAAATGCTGTAGGTCATCAGAATTACACATATGAGCAGGTGTGATACAGTACCACAGATATGAGCCACTCAGCACATAGATGGGCAGCAGACATGGTCAGAGATTGACAGGTCACTGGTGATTAATCTGCAGCGGAACAACCTCTGTCAGTCACTGAAAATGTTCTGGTGAATCTTGCAACACAGGACAGCTCCCAGGCATACATCACACCATATGTCGTGGATGTGGGTGCCACCATTTCCACACAAAATGAGCATCTGGGTATGCTTATATGGATCAGCAGTGCAATACTGTAGCACTTAGCGTGTCCGGGCGTACATATTTTTACATGGGTCTCAGGTGTTTTATGGGGTGGGAGAAGGAGGTTATCTGCAGTTTTAAGCTCATGCAGAGATTGTGACCCACATACATATTAACATAGTAGCTACTGTAACTGGGAGATATTTGGGCATAGCACCAATGTTATACTGTAACATGTGGTACTGTTTACATTACCTCTCCCTCATATGTTTTTCAGGGCCATGAGGAATAAGAAGAGGCTGTTATCCTGCTGCTGGTAAGCACAAAAGATTTTTGTCAGAGATGTAGATTTACTTCAAGGTATTAGCTAAAGTGTCATCCCAAGCCTGCTTGCAGGGCTGATGTACTGTCTGCCTGATTGACAAATGAACAAATATGTTCTGACTGAATACACTTTATGGTCAAACCTATGCCTTGTAGGTGTGACCACAGTGATTGAATTCACAGTATTGTCAGGACTTTTCAGATGGGCATACCAGTAAACTGTGCAGAGCTCTGCAGAATGTCAACAGTGTACATAATTTATGTTTTGCTCATGAGAGTCTAGTTTAAAGATATGTTATTTTCAACTACTTACATTTTTGGGTTACAAAATAATGTCCTCATGTCATACTATATCAGATTGCAGGTTATACAAGATTGCAGTAGTTACAGCAGTGTATACAGCTTAACATATATTGAAATGTAGTACTGTGAATCATAGTAGTGCAGTTATTAATGTGATGCCTTTCCCTTTATATCACAGGTGACCTGGGAGGTTGGTCTTTGTTCTCTTCACAACCTGATGTCAGTGTCTCTTCAGACTCTAATGCTGATGGTGGCCAAAGCAAGGTACAGCTAGGAGTTGCAGGGTCTGAATCTGTCACAGAGGTTTACATCCTTCATCCACCCTTATTATTACCGTACACAGTCAGTATGCCTATGCATACTCAGTCCCCTGAGGCCACAGATATTGGACAGTTGGAGGGTGAGGACATTGAACAGGGAAGTGTGGCTACTGTGGCTGCAGTAAGTGTCAACAATGACCATAGCCAAACAGCTGGCAAGATTCCACACAGGTGGATTGATAGGGGTGCTCGTAGGAGGCCTGCTATCTCTCCACCACCTGTTACAGGTGTCTCATCATGTGTCACTCAGCATATGTTTAGGGCTGTCATGGAGGCACAGGCACATTAAAAAGAACTCCAGATGAATGCTCAGGGTTATGGCTGAAGCACAGTCTGACATCCGTGACTGCCTCCACCACATTGCTGATACCTTGGATAGGTTTACTGATGCAATGAAAAGACATTTGTCTGAGACAGATCACACACCATCTATCTTGGTATGTACATTGTCTGTGATGGAATGTCTGGTTGATGTTGAGTGCCGGACTCATGGATGTAGGTCAGCAACTACATCTGCATAGAGTCCATGTGGCCATCCAGAACTATGCTCCCTTACTGTCAATACATCCATTGCTCCAGAAGGGAGTGTGCTGTTCACACCAAGACATGGCAGGCCATTTGCTCATGGTCTTCGGTATTCCCATGGAGGACATGGTCCCAGCAGACAGCAGTCACCCGCAGGTAGTAGCACAGCATCTGACCTTTGGCATGGAGGCGCCAGTGCAACTCCTGGCAGAGCCTATTCTCATGTTCAGTGGTGGAGATGGTGAACTGTCAGTTGTATCATACATGGCTCAAATCTGTCCAACATACAGACATGTATGGCTAGCACTGAGCTTGTCTGTGTTTACACAGGCACTTGCACACTACTATCACATTCAGGTCACCTACAGACACACACATCACATTTACATGGTCCGTCTTACATGCTTCCCTTTCTGACACACACACACACACACACACACACACACACACACACACACACACACACACACACACACACACACACACACACTCTTGCCAACCTATTGGTCAGCCTAGGCATCTTGCACACCCATACAACACCCTGTGCAAGTGTTGATACCTGTGCCATATCCCTGTCACCATTTTCATCAGTACAGGGAAATGAAGCTATGTGTCTGATGCACAGGGTGACTATCTAAATTAATATGCATTTGTTTCATCAATTGTTACCTTTGACATGCTACTTGTACTGCTCAGTTACAGATATTGTACACTACCATTTATAATTAGCAAACCATATTATTTTGAGTATGTTACATTGGATGCTGTTGTAATGGCTGTGTAGTCATACAATGAAAGGTGTCTCATGCAACTGTTTATGTTTCACTTTCAGGATTGTATAGGGCAAACCTATGGGTGCATATCTACAATAAACCCACCAATGTCAGAGCACAGGATGGAATGACAGCACAGAAGAAAAATGTCATCAGAAAGGTAAAACAGTATAGGTGCATGGCTCCATAGGTTCATATGTGTATAATAGGCTAACAAAATCAAGGTCTTCTTTCAGCCTAGCCATACATCCCTAAACTCTGACAAGGTGTGATACCCATGATAAGTGTAAGCAGGGCTTTGGGAGCTGAGATGTACAAGCCGGGGTGTGGGAGATGATGTATCCATTAGAGACATTCATCCTAAAGCAGTTATTATTGTTGTGTTCCCCATCCTATCATGTAACTTGCACATGATTTGTGGTAGGGTGAAACTCTGCTTCACATGGATGGGGAGCCTGTTACATATTGGGTGTAGTGTCTGGGCTACATACGTGTCTCTCCAGCATGTTCTATTTATACCACACTCAAATTGTTGGTATGTAGGACAGGTAATTCTCATGCTACTCCTTTCTTGGATATGCAGGAAGTACACAGTGGGGTCTGACACCCCCCTGCATGGCAGGTATACATCTTCCCTCCAAAGCATGTAGGAGATGGAATACACAGTTATGGCCCTGACGCAGTCTGCATGGGACATGTTATGTACACTATGTATTGGTTTACTGTGGAACCTCTGTGGATGTTACAGTTGTTGGATATGCCTGGTTAGTTACATACCAAAGGTGGCATTGCATCAATGATAGGTATGATGAATGATGAATACAGTGGAATGATGACTTTCTCAGATTTACATGCCATACCTTTGTTTATAGGTTGTACAACATAGAATAAATCTCCAAATATTTCTGACGCATGCCAGTCAGGGACTAGCTCAGTATATATGTGTCTATAAGTACCTGACTACTGGATTAACTGTTGGAGGTGTGTGGAAAATTTGACAGTTACCAGGGGTGGATGACTTCACAAAGGATAGCATCATGCATTCCTTCCATTTAGTGTTAGTCCATGGCTCTGACAACAATTGACTGTCTGTGCCATCCCATCCTGGATAACTGCTGAGTCAGTGTGGGATTCAATGACAGTTCTTAATTTGTAATCATCTGCCTCAGTCAGAGGCCAATGACATTGACCATGACTGCAGAGAAGTAAATACCTAGAAGGAGCAGTACTAGGAATGATTTGTGAAGGATTCCACTGGTGACTGGCCTCATTGTAATGGTAGACACCCCAAAGCTATTGTCCTGGATAATATCTGTCAGCCACTTGGCTATCCACCAGCTGACATACTAGTTTGTAACAAACTTCTACAGTTTGTCAACAATGCTTGATGGCCTAATAGTAACAACTGCCTTGTCAGGCCATGGTCAGTGGAGTGAATCATTTTCCCTCATCCATTGCTTTGTTTACCACTCAATAACGCCCACCAGGTAGGGTGCTCATGATCTGCCCCTGACAAAACCAAACTGGGTTTGGTCCAGTGTCTGTAGGTGTACTACATCTTTAATGATCATTTCCATTATTATTCTTTCCATGGCTTTAAATATCAGACTACTGAAACTTCTTGATCCACACAGTTATCAAACATGAAGCAAGGCTCTGTTGGCTTGACATAGCCTTTTCCAGGTAGATGCCCTGATTAGCAACCAAAGCAATCATTTGACTTTTGCATGTACTATGCCTTATGTTCTGAGCCTTGTAGGATTTGAACAGGGTACTGAACTCACAGTGATTAGGAGCACAGCTGCTGCCTCACAATACAATGTTCAACGTCAGGTGACATAGATGTCCAAGGTTGCTCTAGCAAGCTCCACAGCAGCAGTTATCCATGTTATTTGGCAATTTCACAGCAATTCATGCAGCCTGCCCTACAACAGTGTAATGGTGGACATCTGTGTGACATGGATGTGAGGCCTACTGTAGAGGAGTGGCCACCATTGGCCAATGTGTTTCTTCCTCCCGCATGTCCTAGGTATGTCATACTGTGTGTTTATGCTACCGTAACAGAATTCTGTGTTCCCACATCATTTCACATATCCAGTTGCTGTCTGGTTGCTTGACAGCCATTATAGGTAAAGTAACGACTGCAAAGTGGAACAAGTTTTCTGTGCATGCACAGACATCCATATCTTCAATGCAAAGAGTGCCTACAGACAGTATGTTTGAGGTTGTTAACCACAAGGGTGTAGCAGCATGATCCTAACTTTGCTGGAGTTGTACTTTGTCGCATTTGTAGGTATGCTATTGTGACCCTGCCTAATAACAGTATCATGGTTAATGCAAGTGCCGCATGCCTAGCAAAACATTGTATTCAATCTTCCATGTTATGACACACTGTCAGGTACTGCTGTACCTTAAGATGACAACATAGAGGTGATAACATGTTAAATGTAAGCATCTGTCAGGCCACTGCCTAACCATGGCCTGTTGTGATGTATACACAAGCAGGAATCTATTGCTAATGGCATTATCACTGACTGCTGATGAGATGAGGAAAGCATTCTTAACCATCTACCCCTAGTCCACACAAACACAACATGTGAGAGATGTAACTATATTAAAAACCTTACATCCATGCTGTCTCACACACCATTCTGTACATATGACAATCAGCAGTTTGCCAACATGTGCACACCTCACCTCCTACCCCACCCAAACCCATATCACACATACCTACATGTGCGCAGGTCCTTACCTGACAGATAAGTAAAACCAGACATGTCAGCAACACAAACACAAGCTTGCTACACATAATAACTCATGCACCACTGTCTTATTGGTCAAACACCTAAGGCAAAAAATCAAACATATTACTCATAGGTGATTACACCATGAGACACATTGATGTGCCTCTCACCAGGCTACATAGGTGAAAGGTCATGGTCAGCTTTCTGTGAGGTGCCATGATACACCATATCACACATGCACTCATCTTTGTCAACATCAGGTACTGTTATGACTACGTCATAGTTCTTGTTGGTGTGTATGACTTGAGACATACCTCTCTGGACGGTATGCAGAGACATGACCTAGCTTACAGACTATGTCTCTCTGGCAGGAATACCCTTGGCCTTGAGCTGCATTTTACTGTCACCTAGGATGATGGCTCAGTACAAATGGAAAATGATTGACTTCAATAATTGCTGTAGTGTGTGGTGTCATTGTAAGGGGATCCACTATCTGTCAGCTTGGGATGACCTGCTCAATAGACCTCAGTGCTTGGCCAGAGATGGTCTTCATCTGTCACCCCTGGAATTTTGGCTACTAGTCAAGGCTGTTTCCACCCCCCCCCCATAGTGCACCTTTTAGGCAGTGTCTCAAGGGAAAATTTTCCAGTGAGAAAATGCCATCTACAAACAACATCATGGTTATGCTGCTACACACTAGGAATGTCACTACTAAACTCCACCCACTGGAGGCTGTCCACACCTTGGAAGATACAGACATTTGTGCAGTCACAGACACCTGGGTCAAGGTTGTGGAGAGCACCACTGCCATACCAGGATACACCTCCTTCCACACATTCAAACCTCAAACTTAAAGCACGCAAAGAAATGGAGGTGGTATATACTTAGGGATTGATACGCATCCAGATTGGTTAGACATTATGATTGCCTGGAGAAATTGCAGGTGCTATTGACTGCTTGTAGGGCACCTAATCAAGCCATTGCCAGCTACAGGAGCAACTCCACGAATCAGGACATGCACTGTGCTTATATTGATCTACTGAGTCTATCAAGGTACATCAAAACAATATGGTTTTGTCTGACTTTAACTACCCACCAACTGGGTATTACTCATGCTCAAACTCACTTGCCTAGAGGTTAGTCAACTTCCTTAACTACAATGCCCTGGACCAGTGGGCTGACATCCACATAAGGGGAGCCAACGTACCGGATCGGGTGTTTACCAGTATGGGTGACCACTGTATAACTTCCACTGTGAGATCCTCCCTTGTGAGATCTGACCACAAATTGGTCTCATTCAAAGTAAGAATCACAACTGACACTCCTCCCTTGCAGCAGACAAAGTAATAAAGTTCAACAAAGCAGATTATAAACTCCTATGGGATGGTATAAATATCATGACTGTACCACCCTCCTCAGATGGAACAGGCAACTATGCCGAGCTCTACAGCAATGCTTCATACAAGCACCTGTACAACTGCCATTACCTGCCTGTACCTGACAGGAGCAAAGCAAGCTCCTCATGGCACAACAAACCTGTCTGGTAGACAACTGCCATTAGCAGGCTTTACAATAAGAAGTAGACATTGGTATCTTAGATTAGGAGGGAGGGTGTCCCCCTAAAATGGAAGCAGTCCTTCCTCAGCTAAAACAAGCAAATAGGTGTTGTTGAGAAGCCCTGCAAAGCAAATTGTGGGACAAAATTAGCCTCCTCCACAAAGGACAACCACAAAGCATTGTGTAGTTACATGTGTAACATAAAAGGAAAGGTTCGCATTGTTGCCACATTTGTACTTAATGAAACCACATATAATGAGGCTGTAGACATAGCTAACCTGTAGGCCTACATGTTCTGTGGCAACTGCACTCCCCTGTCCCCACCCCACATACACCATGGCATCCCTACAACCTGTCCCATACCTTGTATCTCTAAAGAGCAGGTAGTAAATGCCTATCTATGGTGACAAACACGGCAACCATTGCACCTGATAACATCCCAGGCTGCATCCTACATACTATCCAGCATGGATTACCAACACCAGTGGAAACTCTGTGCAATCATAGTGTATCCACTGGCTGCATCCCAGCTGACTGGAAAATGGCCACTGTTATCTCCTTTCACAGAGGTGGTGCATCCATTGATCATGGGAACAATAGACCTATTAACCTGACTAGCCATATCTGTAAGGCCATGGGACAAATAATCATAGACCTTATCAACAAAGATATAGGTAATCTCAAAACACTTGGCACTTCACTGTTTGTATCCATAAAAGGAAAGGAAGATCATGCCTGGATATATATATATATTTATGCTTCTACAGACATATGTATATATTAATTAATTGTTATTTTGGTCAAAATCTGAGCATAAGATTCAAACTGCAGTTAACCCTCCCAAAAAAGAAACACCTGACAACCACGTAAAACTATGTACACCCTAGCACACTGAATGCTACAGTATTTCAGTGCTGATCAAACTAATCCTACCTGGACACTCCTCTGGCATGGAAACTGTGGCACCCATATCCATGATATATGGTGTGATGGATGCCTGGGAGCTGTTGTGTGTTCCTAGGTTTGCCAGAAATTCCTCAATGGCTGATTGCTTGCTCCTCTGCAGGCCCTCCACTGGTGACACCACGATCCCTGGCCACATCTGTTACTCTTCTGGATGCAGCATTTATCATGTCAGTCACATGATGTCAAACCTGCTCATATGTCCTGCTCTGGTGACCGACATCATTAACATCACGTACCAGGTCAATCCACAGTGCTGCCTGCTGTTCTCTGTTTTGCCTCCCCCTGGACAGTAGGAGTTCAGGGTGTTGATAGAGGCCTTCCATGATTATATAATTCTCGGCATCCATAAAAGGGCCCCTGCATCTTGCATACATTTTCCCCTGAAAGACAACAAAATGGGAACACATGTCATGATCACATCCATGGGAGTATGTAGAGAGATACAGCAATAATAGAATGGCTGGCAGTATCCACTGACTGATCACACATCTCATATTGCACAGTGTACAAACATAATAAGGGTGTGGGTGCAACTAAGATACTAGTAATAGTCAGCTATTCCTGTTTGTCCCATGACAGATACTGCTGTATGATCACACACCCAACACAAGAGTCCATTGTAGTGTGGCCTTCTAGGGGAACCCCCCTCCCCCAATAATATGTCAAAACAACAGTGACAAAAATAGCAGTGTACTATTACAAGCACTATAAAGGGACATTCCCAGGAGACTAGTGTGCCACATTGACAAACTTCATTCATTCATTGTTGTACCTCATCTGTAGGTGTAACAAATCTGGAGATCAATGACATGTAATCATTACAGCTCTCAGAAAGGCTTATGCTGTAATCCCCACCCCCCTAAGTATATTCACACATATGCATCATGTTGTAAACAAAAGGATTACATACCTGATGGAGTACAATAGTTTTCTATTGATATGTGCAGATATATAAAGTTTGTGACAATACATTTACTGTGTGAAAAAACTCTCTTACAGAATGATTCCCCTAGCTAGCTGTTTGCCTTTTTAAGGTGGTTGTCATTATCAGGTGATTGGCTCTTAACTCATTCACTTCAATGGAAGTCAGGAAGTTTGCACTGTAACTTCCAATGGGTGGAGCCTAAGCCTTTTGATAGAATAAAATTATGTACTCACATTTCAAACAAATATTCATATCTCTGGAACCCTAGGGGTTATGAAAGAAGTATAAATGGCAGACTCTTCAGCACAAACTGTTATTTATAGTGGTAGTTTTCTTTAGGTTCTAGGTTGTAAAACAAATTTTATAAGTCACAACACAGTAACTATTACATTTGTAATATTTTGTAAACAACTTACAATATCTCAGCAGCCACTCAAGTTACACACATACTGTCAGCAGCATTTTATTCATCTAGCTGAGAGCTTTCATATGAGGCCAAGGAGTACTGTCTGTATTACTTGGTTGTTGAGCTGTTGAACAAAATGTGAAAATTATATCTATATAAATTAATGTCATAAAAATAACAGTTACTATCTCTTTAACTGCACTAGACAGAGGTCAAATATTAATGCAATTGAGTTTGCCATTTGTAAGCTTTAAGATGAAATCTTTTAAAACCTTGTACATAGCATGGTTTTGGAATAATTGATGCAAATATGAACAAGCAATATTTGGCACCTAGAGACATCAGTAGTAGGTAACTGCAGATGCACTGGGAGACGCCACTTCGATGCAATGTGTTTAACCAATTTGTGCTTCTGAAATGCTAATTGCAACCAACACAGATAGGTTCATAGGTTCATAGATTAGTACTAAGCTAACTGCCCTTGCAAGCCATTTTAAGCCTAGCCAATTATCCCTTGTGAGACTCAAACCCTGCACCTTGTGTTTGTAAGGCAAACACCTTAACCATTAGGCCACCCTCCCAACCCCCCAAGATGATTTGCATTATAATCAGCCAATGACATGCAACCACTGAACAAGATATAAGGCCTCCATGTAGATTAGAACCCCTTTCTCATACGTTGTGCTGGATATTATTGGGGTAAAAATACATCACAGAGAGTACATCTGTAGCAGCTACAGTTTAGATACAGATGTGTGTGCTACTGGCTGGAGCTGGAGCTGATGCAGTAGGCAATAAGCATAGAGAGGGTGAACACTTTGGAAGACAACAACCTGTAAGAGTAACTGTGGGAGCTGTGGCAGCCTTGTTGTAGAGGCAGAGCCAGATTGAGGGTACCCATTCCACTACAAATTAAGGCATGTGTTTATTGAGGTACATATGTTAGCCAACAGTAGCAGTACCTTAATCAAAGGCAACATGATTGGAGTGTCCTAGAGAAAGGTAAGGGGGTGGATTAACCATTGTGTCAAGCAGTTGGACCGGTGCCAAGTTGTGTGGGATGCAGTGTCATATTACTGGACCACAATTTTAGTACACACTTCAAAATCCTTTGGGAATTCAGGCTAATGCATGACCTGACATTTTCTCACTTTCTAGTGTTGTACTAGGAGTAGTTAACAGTGGTCCTAACTGCAGGCCTTTGTGTTCTATTCCTTAGATGCAGACATTCCATCTGTACTACTTTGGGTGGATAGATAGGTGATAAGACAGACAATATATAATGCTGATGTCCACATACATGTATTTTCATTGGTAGAGGCAGCTGTAGTTGAACCCAGGACCGGGTGTACCAAAAAGCACTGTTTGCAATGCATTTTACAGACTGATCTACAGTTTCACTAAGATAGCAAGTGTATTTTTACTTGTTGTAGATATCATTCCACAGTTATCTGCTGTTGCACACTGCACTTAAATGCATACCTCTTATCCATACAGATTTTTACAGAATGTCTAGATTTTGCCCTCATATTTTATGCCTGTTTTTCATTACATTGTAGTTTTCTGGCAAATTAATGTTAAGCATTAAAGACTGTTGTTGTTGTCTTTCGGCTTTTCCTGGTTAGGGGTTGCCACAGCTGAACTCTGGTCCGTTAATGATTGGCAGTAGATTTTCACGAACGCCGAGGTGCCAGCTCGACATTCAACCTTCAACGAAGGCACGTCCATTTATGCATGTCTTTCGAATGCCCACCCAACCATGGGGAGGACATGCAGACTCCACACAGAAGGCACTCCCTGCACTCGAGCCGAGAATCAAACAGGAGAACCTCTTGCTGTGAGGCAACAATGCTACCGCTGCACCACCGTGGAAGTCTATGTTAAGCATTAAAGACTGATGCCAGAAAATAATGACAGACATTTGAATTTCAGACTTCCATGTACTTCAGAATATGCATGCTAAATCAATACCTGTTAGTCTATTATCCTTCTAAGTTTGTAAGAGCAATATTGAAAATTTGTCCCTATATCTGGGCCTTTGTCCCAATTTTATTTATGGATTTGTCCAGACTGTATAGCCTTAGAATGCTGTATAGAGTCCCACTTAAAATCCTAGTTTTACATTAATGTTTTAGCAAGTGTATTGTTACATGTTGTACATATACTTGCATGGTTACCCGCTATTACATACCTTACTTACATTCATTGTTGTGCGTATGGCTTTAGAATGATGTATTTCCCTAGTAGAGTACTAATTACAGTAATCTTTTTTCTATATTTCTTTTAGCTGATTTATGTGGTGCAACGCCATGTGCAGCATCGCTTAAACACGGTTATGCTGAAAACTTGAGCATTACTATGTTTTCATTTAAAGACCTGTGCTTATTAGGAGCTGTTTGGCTTAGTGGGTTGAGCCACTGTCATGCAGGTGCAAAGGTCCTAGATTTGAAATAGGGTGCAGATGTACATTTTGAATGTGATTAATATTTTTCACAAAAACATATATCAATGTAGTGCTATTTAGCATAGCTAAGCAATGCAGTGCCCCACGCTGCATCGTGCAATAAAATCTTTAAAGAAAAGAAAAATGGGAAACTAAGACAGTGGTGAAAATGGGTGCAAGCAGGGGGAAAACATAGTGAAAGACTGGTAGGGATGTGCAGGACGGGTGTAGGAAAGAACCATAGCTACCCATTTCTTCATTAGCAACAACTGTGCACTGTGAAAGAATTTTTAGTTGAATTTGGACTCTCACCCCAGAGAGGGGTGATGACAACTTAAATGCATTGTCAAGCCAATTGAACCAAATTAAGTGTGCCCAGTGGACACGTGTGTGAAATAGCTCTGTATGGGGCAATATTTTTTTATGGAACAGATGCCCAATTTTTTTTTTTTAAGGTGAGAGTGGAATGTTGGGGAAGGGACATAGGTAAGTGCGGGGGAGGTAAGTTAGGAAGGTGAGGAAGTGTTTGCAGACAGACAAGACAGCAGACAAGGTTGGTGTGTGATACAACAGGGGGTGAACACCTTTGACGGGGAGGGTGTTGTGAGGACAGTCCGAGGAGCATCCACACAGTAACAGTGTGACTCAAGTCCTCACCCATGGGACTGTCAGCACTGCTCATTCACTGCCCTTGTGATGGCAGTGCTGGAGGCTGGCATGCAGGGCTAGGCTGCCCCACCAAGATGGCGAGCATGTCCTCCATCCAGAGCAGGCGTGCACCTTTATTTTGTACAACCACCCTATGCACCATACCTGGCAGCTCTTGATGTGTGACAACATCACCCCTTCCACCTCTGCTCCCAGAGGGGGGCACAGCCCCAGCCTGTGAGGTGGAACTAACCGACACCACAGGTAGTTCAGGGGCAGCAGTGGGGGTGCCACCAGGCTGCAACAAAGATGTGCTACGCCCCAGTGCCATGGCCGGTGGAGCCAAGGTAGGTAGATCACGTGGAACAGGCCTACCTTGTCACACTGTAGTACATTAGATATAAACATAACGTAAGATAAGTAATAACCACATCAATGTTAGCATTAACATAATGGAAGATAATACTGATTAAGCCAAATACATATCAAGGAATATTATGAGAAACACAACAATAAATAACATATCGTTAAGTATGTTAACAGCAAACCAGTATGACATAACCCATAAGGGCAATGTAACAGTTAGTTTAAAATAACATGTTAATATCAAGCCATAATCACAAATAACAGTAATAAATTAATAAAGTCCATAATAATAAATTAGAAAAGATAATGGGTGAGGTGAAGAGAAAAACATACCATTAGTGACCTCACAGTTGATATTATGGCACAGACTACTAATACATACGTCTACAAGTGTGCAGTGTCACTTGTGTGTACAGTGACTCCAATTCTTGTATAGATGATGTTACATGTACATAGCTCTCAACCTGTTAGCATAGGACAGTATGGGCCAAGCACTACCAAATGCAGGTATACAGCTGCAGAGAATTGGTTTACATAGTGTGCTCATACATTACTACCAATGTGTTCTGTAAACAGATTTGCCAATAAATTGCATTTCAAGTAATGTCATTGATCTGCTAATCAATGACCAGACATATTGGGCATTAGTCATTACATTCCAAAAAATCGTGACAGTTGAGAGGTATGCTCATGTACACTAATTGAAGTAGACAGTCAGTGATTTGTTAGTTGGTTGCTATGGGATTAGAACCCACAAGCTGTGACTCCAGGAAACATGTGCACTAAATTTAACAGTTGATGGCTGTCTGATTATGAAAGACATGGCAGTTCATACAGGAATACTTCACACTTATTGGAAAAGAGTATTTATCATGGCACTATACTGCTTTACACTTTATTTATACTGCTCCTGAAAATTGAGCATTTATACACATGGATATCTGCCCAGAGCTTCAGGTACCTTTCCCATATACTTTGTTCCTGGAGTGGGAGAAATAAACAGCATTATTTAACTAGAAATGGCCATACCAGAGGCTTGAAGCTTACTTTGGGTATTGCATTATATTTTTCAGATGATATTTTCTGCAGTCTTTTTATTCATTTCCATTTTACAGTTGACTGGTGTCAGATTGTAACAAACATGCAGTGAATGCAGCCATACTGCACAGTTATTTGAACTGATTACTTCTCAATGCACAATCCTGATTTACACTTTTATTGGTAATGTACCTTAGAATCTGTCATTTATACACATGCATATCTGGCTATAACATCAGCTTCCTTACCCATACACCTTCGTCTTCAAATGGGTGGAATTTACAGCATTATATGACACAAACTGGGCAGAACACAGACTTGACATTTACAGTAAGTATTGCACTACATTTATCAGACAGTTTTTTCAGCAGTCTTTATTCATTTCTGTTTTACAGTTGACTGGTATCAAATTGGAACACATATGCAGTGAATACAGCCATACTGCACAGTTATTTGAACAGATTACTTCTCAATGCACAATCCTGCTTTAACGTTTTATGGCATTTATACACATGCATATCTGGCCATAACTTCGGCTATCTTACCCATGCAGCTTGTTCTTCAAGTGGACGGAATGTACAGCATTAACTGGCCAGCATACAGACTTGCAACTTACTGTAGGTATTGCACTACATTTATCACACAGTTTTTGGCAGTTTTATTAATTTCCTTTGTACAGTTGAGTGGTGTTAGATTACAACACACATGCAGTGACTACAAGATTATAGTGAGCACTTCTTATTTTGAAGCAGTACATATCACAGCACCATCACCCTTTATAATTTATTTAATATTGTTGCTTCAAGTCTGGCATGGATAACTGTGTCATACCTGTAAGTAATAACCCATTTACCCTCGTCATTATCTGAGTGCAACCTACAGCATATTTCACACAATGAGCACAGCAGAACAGTGACTGTTAATCTTGGTAGACCACAAGCTCAACTGATGTTTGTAAGCTATACTGCACAATAATGCATGGTTACTTGACTTAACTTGGTTTATCATTTCAGGTAGGCACTAACCCATTACCAAACACATTACAGTTCCCAAGTATGTTATACCTGACTGTTAGGACTGCAAACTGAGTAAATACTTTTTATTCCTGACAGTACATTCTACATTAGGATATTGCTTTGCTTTTTTCCTACTCACCACACCCATGTCTCATCCTGGCCAGACCCCCTGCATGAGACTGCACATTGTGAGTTCACTCATCTGCAGCTGTTGTAAGAGAAAGCACTATGCATACCAGTTTTGCACATATTCGGTTTGTATACTTATAAATCACTGGGAAACATACTTACATATCTGTGGGATGCACCCAGCATGTGCTTCTTGGACCCAGGTGTCCAAAGTTTCCCTGTTCCTTCACTTCAGGTCACCGTAGTGGTGATGATGATGATGCTCACCAGTGTGGTGGATACCAGTAGCACTGGTAATGTCCCTAGCCAGATGATCCCAGGCCTCAGACTTACATTCTGAGCCTTGGTAATTGCCCTACAGCAGCCAGGGTTCATAGTTGCAGACAAGGAGTCCAACAAACACTCTGGACTCCTGCACAACTCATCTCTGTGCCTGAAAGCACACTCCCTCACCAACACCACCAGGCAGCCAAATGGCAACTCCAATGAATGGTGTGAAATTCCCACCAATTGGCCTTTATTTGAAAACAACACAACCAACTAGTACTTCATAAACACAAAAAAAACAGCAGATGTTCTCCTTTTCCAAAACTTTATTCTGTAAGTGCTTTCGTAAGGACTAGTATCCAAACTTCCTCAGACAAAGTTACACAAGCAGTCAATGACTTATATACTTATACAATTAATAAATAAAACAGAAAAACAATTATATAAAAAAACAATTGAATAATTAAACAACTCAATTCCCTTCCTCCTATGGAAAACTATTTACTTTGTATTACCATATATAATTCATGATTTTATTACTAAATACCTAGACACTAAATTAGTGACTTGAATTAATATAAAATACAAATGTATTAAGTAGAAAAAAAAAAAAAAAATATATATATATATATATATATATATATATATATATATATATATATATATATATTTGTGGTATAATTGAATAAATGAAATACCTGGGGCTATGTTTTTTGTGTTAACCCCCCCCCTCCCACATACATACACTCTACCTATCCAGCTGTTTAAGTTTCAACATGCATTTAATGGAAGCATATGCATTAAGGCCAGGGTGTGTGTGTGCAAAAGTTCTAATTTGCCACAACAATTCTTTTTCTTCTAACCTTAATCCCCATGGCCCTCCTCTTTTGTTATATAGTTCCTGGTGCACAATGGCAAACAAAAATTTGTGAGTGGGATGTTGCAATGTGTGCCTAGCCAAATCATTTGTGGTGGTACCTTTACTTATATGATACATATGCTCATATATGCGTTGGCACACTGTCGTTTCTGTCTTTGCTATATAAAAGGATTGGCATTGTTGGCATATAGCAGAATAAACAATGCCCTTTGACTCACAATTAAATTTACCTAATATGTTGTATTCAACATCTCTAATGGTTATTTTAGTGCCCACATGAATATGCTGATACTGATGGCAATAACCACATTTGTACATACCCGTGTTCTTTTTTGTAATTCTGCTTAGAAGTTCTAAGATGTCCTTTAACTTTTGGCCACGCCGATAAATAATGTGTGACAATTTTTCAAACTTTTTGTTGATGTGTGTATCTTCTGCCAGCAGTGCCCAATTCTTATAGATGATATTTGAAACAATTTTTGCATCCTTTGAAAAAGCTGTGATAAGTGTGGGACCACCCATGTCTAATATGCCTTTAGTATGGGAATTCATTTGTGCATAACAATTTTTATCACCATTCGACTCATGAATAAAATCATGGTATCCATTAAACAGAATAGGTCTAAAATGTCCCATGTTTCTCTTGTTAACCACTTCTTGCCTTATTTTATCAAATGGTCTGGGTGGATAACCTCTACTACTGAACATGGATCTAAGTAAACTACATTCTACTTGGAAAATCATCTTCGAAAGGAATCATCCTTGATGCCCTGACCAACTGGCCTTTCATAACCGCCTTCTTTTGATGGAAGGGGTGGCTGCTAGAAAAATGCAAGAAAGTATTGGAATATGTGGGTTTCCTATATATAGTTCTAAATCTGTTATGGGCTGTATCTTTTGATATGTACCCATCCAGATAGTTGATAGCTTCTGTTTCAAATTGAAAGGTGAAATCCAAAAAGTTAGTGAAACATTTAATCTCTTCTATAAAAATTTGAACTGTGGTATCATCGCCTTTCCAAATGAAAAACATGTCGTCCTGGTATCTGGTATACCAGGCAGCATGTTGTTGGAACAAATCGTTTTTAAATAAAAATTCATGTTCCCAATATGTTAAAACACAATTGGCGAAGGTACCACCACAGGGTCCACCCATGGCAACATCTGCAGTTTGTTTATATGCTTGACCATCAAATAACATGAAATTGTTGTGGAGAACTAGTTGTAAGAGTATTTCCAAGACATGTATTTCAACATTATCCATGCCTTTGGAATACAATAGATGCCTAACCCAATCTATGCCTTGATCTTGTGGAATAATAGTGTATAAATCTTTTATATTAACTGTTAAAAAATTGTAGTTGGCGTTAAATTTTAAGTTATTTATGCCTTCTAAAAATCCCCATGAATCTGGGCAAATATGTTCTTCCCCTTTTATGATTGGTTTTAGTTTTCTGTCAACATATTTGGCACAAGCATATACAACAGAGCCTCATCCATCATCTATAGGTCTAAAAGGCAGATCAGAGACTTTCTTGTGTACTTTAGGACACCCAAAAATGACCGGTGTCTTTGGTGCTGCCATGGTTAAGTAGTGAAGTGTATCCAAATTGATACTACCTTCCAAAAACAGATCATTAATATGGTTGTAAATTTGCTTATATGCAATGTTAATTTCATTAATACTAATCAACTCATAACAGTAATCTTCCAAAACATCATGCATCTTTTTTATATAATCATGCTCATGCATAAATATAAGCCCCCCTCCCTTATTGGGTTTCATTACCCGAATTCTGTGTAACTTCAGGGACGCCAAAAAGTGTAGCTCATCTGGAGTTATATTACTAGTAGTTTTCTTAGAAATGTTACTGCGTATACCATCTTTCAAATCCATTTCATAAATGCGTTCGAATAATGCTATAGTAGAGTGTAGTGGTGGGTTGAACAAACTTAAAACTTTCAAATCATGTGTTAAACAAGGTGTATTGCCCATTAACACTGTTAAATTAAGTTTCCGAGTGAAAATGTTCAAATCTAAAATGGCTTTTGCTAAATCAGCCCTTTTGTTGGGCATAAAAGAAAGCCCCCCTAGATAAAAAATCAACAAAACACATATCCAACTGAAAATTGGTATAGTTAAAAACTTTAAAGTCACCTTGGGAGCTCAGTGTAATCAAAGGGCTAGCAAGCGAGCCATGGGCTACCTCCTCCAGCGATTCTGCTTCTTCTGTTGCTGCCCCTGATGGCTGGAATTCTGTTGTGCCAGAGTAGCTTTCTGGCGAGCACCCTGAAAACCTTGTCCGTTCATATTATTTGATGTGAACCCTGGTGCTTGTCGTGGACCATTGCCATTTTAATTTTCTCGCTCCACCTAACCTGTGGAGGTTGGATGTTATTGTCAGAGCCTTTGTCCTCGCAAACATTGTCAAAGGGGCATGAATCATGGTTAACCTCATCAGTCCCAATGAAATTAGATACTTGTGGAGGTAAAGGATAAGCATTGCCTTTTTCGTAGGCATAGATATCCCTATTCAATTTTTTTAGTTTTCACCTCAATGTGTCTCTTAATAACCACATCAATAGATGAAACAAATTTGACCATAATCGAATTTATACCTGGGGAATTCTGTATCTGATGTAATGTTTTTCTCCAGGATTTCTAGTTCGCCTTGAAGAGTAGCTACTTGTATGTCATAATGTTTTATGAGGATACCTAGGAATTCCATGCCTTGTCTGTCGAATAAGCTCTAGATGGAAACTAGATTTTGGGATAAGTCCGACAGGATACCTCCACTGATGGAGACCCTTAGGTACTACCCTTTTATTGATGCATTGTTACAGATAACTAATTTCCAACTGTAGCTTGTAGCTAATTGTTGTGGCAAATTAGAACTTTTGCACACACACACCCTGGCCTTAATGCATATGCTTCCATGAAATGCATTTTGAAACTTAAACAGCTAGATAGGTAGAGTATGTGTGTGTGTGTGGGGGTGGTTTAACACAAAAAAAATAGCCCCAGATGTTTCATTTATTCAATTATGCTATCTATATATATATATATATATATATATATATATATATATATATATATATATATATATATATATATATATATTTTTTTTTCCCCCTACTTAATACATTTGTATTTTATATTAATTCAAGTCACTCATTTAGTGTCTAGGTATTTAGTAATAAAGTCATGAATTATATATGGAAATACAAAGTAAATAGTTTTCCATAGGAGGAAAGGAATTGAGTTCTTTATTTAATTATTCATTTTTTTTTATATAATTGTTTTATTTATTAATTGTATAATTATATAAGTCATTGACTGCTTGTGTAACTTTGTCTGAGGAAGTTTGGATACAAGTCCTCACGAAAGCACTTACGGAATAAAGTTTTGGAAAAGGAGAACATCTGCAAGTTTTGCTGTTTTTTTGTAATTGACCTTTATATGAGATGCATTCCCACTTTTACACGTTATACTACAACTTTCAAAAAAGCTGTGCGTCGCTTAGTTTCACACAAACTCGCACAAATCATTTAAGTGAATATAAGCAAAGCTAAACAATGTGCGAGCAGGGTGGACCATTAACCATGTTACAGCAGAGCTGAGCACCATGCAACCTTGCAGAAACCATTTAAGTGAAGCTGAGCACCACACAGCTTTGCTAAATATAACTATATTTTATTTTACATTACAGTGATGTTTCACTCAGC
This sequence comes from Protopterus annectens, assembly GCF_019279795.1. NCBI lineage: Eukaryota > Metazoa > Chordata > Ceratodontiformes > Protopteridae > Protopterus > Protopterus annectens. Next base: position 1,255,374,574 of record NC_056744.1, on the reverse strand, counting down.
TGACTCATTCTCAAAACAAAAATTGTAAAACATATCAGTACTCGAAACCAAGACCTACTGCACTATACCTCCTCACTCAACCTGTCTATCCACAGTAATAGTGGAGGTAAGCAATATATCTTCACATATACTACTATGATCCTTGTTAGTGGTGTGCAGTGAAACTGTGTGGGGTTGCATGTTGCTAAGCGATGCAGAACCAAAACAATTAAATACATCCACTTTTTATTTTTAGACATATAACTGATGCCAGGTGTGTATGCATAAGTGCAGCTCAGCATCGCTAAGCACCTCACTGCACAGCACAAACATACGTTAAACTTAAAAAAAAATTAAAAAAAAATTGCTGTCCTGTGCTTACTACATGTCCAGACTGTTTTCTGAACTGTCCACAAGTATGGGACAACGTCTACACTGCTACTTGTATGGATTCACTATCCATGTATCTTTGATCTCCCTTGGCAGCGGACCTTATGGCTATGTACACAGATAATGTCCGTGTAGACTCTACACAGTGTCTACATGGATATTATTGAATCCACTGGGATGTTTTTCACTATTTTTTACATTTTTTCTGGTTGAAATATTGTATTAATTTAACTGGTTTACCCTCTCCTTTTATTTTAATTATTTTTGACATGTTATTTGCTTAAAGTTTTTATATAATAATGATAGAACTTTGTTCCTTGTTTTTTTATCTGTCTTTTTTTTGTTTGGTATTTTAATCAACTGTCCAGTTTTCTTAATTAATTGTCTATTTACTTAATAGACTGATTGATTTAAATATATTGTGCATTTAAATCAAGCATTAGGATTGTAAAAATGTTCTGAGGAAGTCCCGAGCAGCAGGGACTAGAATAAATATGTGGTTCAAATTTGTTGGCTGCAGTGGTGTAGCGGTTGGCATTGTCACCTCACAGCAAGAGGTTCTCCTGTCTGATTCCCGGCTGGAGCACTTTCTGTGCAGAGTCTGCATGTCCTCCCTGCAGCTGAGTGAACTTTAAAAGACATGCAGATAGGTGTGGAAATGTGTGTGTGTGTGTGTGTACCTTTTGTGAAGGCTGGGTATTGGGCTGGCAACTTGACACTGTAAAAATCCACTGCCAATCAATAGCTGACTGGTGATCTGCTGTGATGACCTCTAACCGGGAAAAGCTGAAAGAAAGACATGGTTTAAGTTTGTTTGAGTTTGTGGTTAAATCATTTCATTCTGCTTTGCCTTTCATCTACCTGCTGCCTAGGATTGTGTGGACCTGCTTCTATGTTCACTTTTTGAACATGCAGGTTTACTCTAAGTTAATAGGAGATATGAGTGTCCTGAAAATGCATTTAGCTTTTTGTGTGAGGGTTTTCATTAAAGTATGGAAAAATGTGATGTGGATGAAATGAAGCTGAGAAGAAACAAGTCCATAAAAGATCTGCCCTGCCAAACATTATTGTGTACATGTAAGACCAAAGCTGGAAATACACATTCAAAAAACTGTAATGTATAATAAGTAGGAACAATAGCTTGTTATCATAATAGCTATAGTATATTGGAATGTAAATGGCTATAGTTATAGAAAAAAGGGGAAAGTATGGAATTTTATTAGAAATACTGAGTTTAAATAATAATGCTGTAGGAGACACATTTGGAAAGAAATGATCATATGAATTTGACAAAGAAAGGCTTTTAGGATGGGTAGTCACCGGAACATTAAGGACAAGCTATTGTGTGGGATAAAATGAAAATGGAGGAGTTAAAATAGGGTAGAAATAAAAGAAAAAGACATATAATTAAAAAGTAATAGGAATTATTTAGAGGGAGTGGTAAATGTTAAAGTATTACACAATAAGGGGAATCTCAAAGAACAAGAAGAGGAACAACTGCATACTGATATATAGAATATAAGGAAGAATTTACATAATTTATTTATTTATTTATTTATTTATTTATTTATTTTACATTTGTTGACCGGGATAGTCCGACTGGATACATGTCCTTTTTCAGCGGAGGCCCGGGGAGAAAAGCTCCACAGCAATAACAATATACACATAGTTTTACAAAATACATATTTGAGAGTGGAGAGACAGATGCAGAGACAAAAAAAGCTCCACAGACTAAACAATATACAAATAGGTTTACAGATCTATGGAAGAGATGTAGAGACAACTGTTAATTCACATTATTTAGTTTTCATTGGATAAGATATGATTAACAACTAGCAAATAAGGGTCTACACAGTTATACTAAGATACAGTAAAGCAGCAATATATTTTAATACACTCTGGTACAACATCGCAGCCAATGTAACGTATCAAGGATGGATGAAGGAACAAAGGATACTTCAGCAGAACCAGGTGGATTAATGGTCAGCTAAGTATTGATTGGATACAAGGCGACAGGAGGCCCAGATTAGTACTAGTGAGGTAGGATAAGTGGTCGCTCAGGAAGAAACTAATCAGATTTTACGCATGAACATTGCCATTGTGCCTTAAAGAATTGAGTTAGATTTTTTTTGAATTGAGAGGGGGAGGTGGAAAGTCTAAGGTTGTTAGGGAGGGAGTTCCAGATAATATGTCTGACTTTAGAAATATTATTACTAAGCAACCTTTTTGGATAATAATGTCAGAGCTCAAAAATGCCTAACATAATGACTTAGGCAACTGAAAGTAGAAAGGGTTGTTCCACACTTAAGGAGCTTATGACACGAAAAATATCCAGTGATTCAACAGAGGTATTAGAATTGTTGCAGAAGTTTTATGAACATTTGTATAAAGCAGAAGAATGCAGAATCAAGAGAAAACATGAATGTTAATATTTATGGAAGCCTTAATTACACCAAGATTAGAGGAAGATGAGACACAACTACTAATATTTACGATAGGAGATAAGATAAAACAGTGATATATCGTCAATCTTCTTTGATGTCTCAAGAAGCAGATGGTATCCCTGTGGAAGTCTGGAAGTTAGGATGGAGGGTAGTGGCAAAGATCTGGAAGATTTGTTTAGCACTATCTTAGAATGAGGTGAAGCATCAGATTCTTGGAAGAAAGCTGTGGTGGCTATATTACTCAAAAGGAGTAAAGATTTGTTAGACCCAGGCTTATATAAACACATTTCAGTTTTAACTCTTGATTATAAAATGTTTATGCCTAACTAAATTTGCTTATTGCTAAAAGAATGTCAAAGGTGTTGCCAAAATGTATACATATGGCTCAATGAGATTTTGTTGGGGAGGCAAACATTTGACAATGTTTATAGAACAATGATGATCCAGAAGCAAGTATAATGTAAGAAAATATCACAGCTCCCTATTGAAATGTTGGCCATTGAAATGCTGAATACTGACAAGGCAGGAAAAAAAAAAAACACTGAAAACTTGTAAGTTCCCTACATCCCCAGATGTATATATACCAACTCCAAGATTGTCACACCTCCTAGAAAAGGGAATATTTTGAGAAATAGCCATCTTGTATTTGTATGTTTTATATATTAGTCCATTTTTAACCAGTCAGTCTCCATGTTTCAAGACTCACTGTAGCATGTCACAACATTTCAAATATTTACCAAATGTGATTGTTTCTGGTGGGTTTTGATACAGAGAAAACATTCAAAAGAGTAGATTTCATGAGTAAGCCAATGGAAGCATTTGCATTTCCTGATATTATAATAAGGTTAATTAGAAGGATATGTAAAGGATTGGAGGCAAGAATTAAAGGTGGAGGGTTCCTCTCCGATAACCTGTGTTTGAACACAGGAAACAGGCATTAGTATCCTCATTACCCTTTTGTTATTTATTTTATATTTTAAAGACTGTGGCAAAGAAAATCAGGGACTCAGAAATTCAAGGATATAAATGGTAAGGTAAGCAAGAAAAATTGGCTTTATTTGCAAATGATATTATTTGGTACTTGATAAATCCAGAAAATTAAATATCGGTGTTTGGAACATTTTGAAAAAGTTAAAAGTCTTTTTGTAATATAAAAATAATTCTATATACATAAAATATGAACCAACTCATGACTTGGTTCAGCAGTACCCATATTTATAAGGACATGATAAAATGAAGTATTCCGGACTATGAGTATGGATTAAAATGGCTTCTGGTATGACAGCTAACAATGTGTGAGAAGAGACTAAACAAAAGATAATACAAAAAATGATAAAATGGAAGTTCTTGCTTCTGGATATGGAAAGTAAGATAAAAGCAGTGAAAATGTTTTTAGTCCTGTTAGTTTCATGTACAGGTCAGGCATACTTTTATCAACCAGAGGAGAAGATGTGAACAATAATTTATAAAAAAGTTGAATCTATCTGTGAATAAAGGAGAGAAAGAGTTAGATGGATTAGGTTTTTCTTCCCAATATAACGAGGTGGTTTAGGATGACATGATTTGAAAGAATAATTTAGATCTACCCAGTTAAGGCTCGTATACATAATACAAGCACAAGGTTATAATTCAGAGTGGAAAGGGATGATGTCAAAGCATGGTGTGGAGGATTTCAATTTATAAGAATAGAGTGTGATTTTGTATGCAGATCTTTAAGGAGAATGAAAACTACCATACAGAATATTATATTCATAAAGTTGCAAAAAGTATTCTATGAACTAAGCCAACAGGGGGTGCAGAAAGGAGATTTTGAAACATAAATGCAAGTAGGGTTATGGAAAATAAGCAAGATGGAGCTGTAATTTACTGGAGAAAATTGCCAAAGGAAACAAAGTATTGTGAACAATAAAGTAGAGAAGAAAGTGCCATAGAGTGGGATGAGACCAATTAAGTTTGGACTGCAGGTTAAAAACTGCTTTCCCTATCAGGGATTTATATCAGAATATAGGTACAGATAAAGGAATAGGGGAATCCTAAGTGAGAGACCTGCTCTGGTAGAATATTTATTTGAATCTAGAACAGAAGCTGCAGCTAAACTTGAATAATTAGTAGGGCATATGAAATATTGCATGACGACTATAGGAAACAATCAGAGGAGGTTATAAAAGGTTGGGAAAAGAGACTGGCATAGCAATTTACAAGAAACAATGAGAAGACATATGTATGTCTCACAAGAATGCAACATAGTCCAGAAGATTTAGGATCTTTGCTTGGAAATATTTGCATAGGTGTTTTTTTTTACTCCAATCAGCCCTCAAAGAATTTTAACTCAGACTGATAGCAAATGTTAGAGGTGTGATGAGGAAAAAATAGGCACCAGGGAAAATGTTTTAAGGAATGTAATGAGTTGGCAAATTAAAAAAAAAAAACCCTACAGAATACTTTGCCAGAAATATTGGGACAGCAGATGGCTGTAACTAAGCAAATGATTTGTTTAAGCTTAGATATTAATTGCATCAAAATAGTACAGCCTATTAAGTTTAATTCTGTTGGCTGGCAAAAAATCAGTTACTAGAGAATGGAAGTTGCTAAGTTTGTATATAATGCTACATATTCCTCCCATCACTGTTCCTTACTACATACACTGAACTGGTTTAAACTACCATGCCACCTTACTTACCTACAACTAACTATGGCTCACAAAATAATCTATAAACCTTTCAACTGCCAGTCTCTCTGCTCCATTCTAACACTATACCATCCAAATAGACCCCTTAGATCTGAAAATCAAACTTTACTGCTTGTGCAAAAACCTAAACTCTCTGCTGGCCAAATGCTTTACTCTTTCTGTATAGGCAAACTTTGGAACTCATTCCCATCACTACTTAGGTCCACTAATGATGCTAGCTCCTTCAAACATGCACTTCAACTACATCTATCAATCCAATGGCACTGCTCATGCTTCAGATACCTACCCCCCATAATCTGACACTTCTTGTACCTCTACTTCTTGCTTAAATTATTTTTTCCCCACATAATCATACTACAACAGCTGTTTACAATCAACCTCAAGCAGAAAGGGGTCAGAAATGAGTGAAACAACTCATAGGTGTCCGCATATCCCCACCAACAGTACCCCTTGTGTACAACAGCAACAGTATACATAAATTAAATGAACAAACCCTTTATTTATTTATTTTTTTTTATAAAAATCTGATTAAAGCTAACCGTAGGTATGTGGGTGTACCCATCGCATAACTACGGTTAATGCAGCTTAAATGGCTGAAGAGGATAACAAGGAAGATATATGCAAATGAAACAGCATAGCAATAGTGTAGTGGGCAGAGCATTTGTCTTACGAGCTGGCATTCCCGGTTCAAGTCCTATTGCATCAGATTCCATTTTCCATGGCAAAGCACGTTATGATTAATATTTTTGTTGCAAAAACCACTAAATAACATATTTATATGAACTGGAGTATTGCACTAAATGCACATGTGAGGTGACAGTGTCATAATGAATAAAGCACTAGTAAGCAGGTTTAAGTACTAATAAGCAGTAGTAAGCATATTTAAGCAGTAGTAAGTGTGTTTAACCCTGTTTGTGCAGCAGTAAGCAATGCCTACACTTGTTAAGCAATTCTGAAGCTAACTCAATGTAAGCAGATGTAACAGCAGATTAGCAGTGTTTACCGTCACGCAAACCGATGCAGACATGGTTACAAATGCTCAAAAGTGCCTTAATCACTCTGTATTCAACCGCTCTTGTTCTGCCCATCAACAAAATAAACATGCAGGTCTCAAACCCAGGACCTTATACAACATAGTCACAGTAGTTAAACACCAAGCCATCACAGAAGTACAGAAGAATGAGGTATCAGCAAACAAGTCTTCACCATAGTAAAACCAAACTGAACCTGTGAAAGGAATCAGTATGCAGACATATGTGCCTTACCCCACTACATAACATAAATATGTGAACCGGAGTAAAGCCAGAAGTCAGGTGTAATTGTAATAGAGTGTTGAAGTCCCCAATAAAATACAAGGATCCCATACAGTGTACGCACATATGAATCATGGATACCAGGCATACATATAAGGTGTAATGAATAATAACTCAATCTGAAAAAGGAATTATAATGCAAAGACTAATGTAAGCAATGCTAAGTACTGCACAGGCCAGCTTAGGAGGTGTAAGCAATGTGTAGGCCAGCTAACTCAATGTGCCCAGTGTTATATCCCTTTAAATAATGCCGACACTAGGTAAGCAGGTTTGCTCATAGCTTAGCCTTTTCAAAACTGGCCAATCATGGAAAAGTGTGGGAAATTGGCCCTACTTAAACCCAAGAGGCGGGAATACATCTCATAACTGGTTGTAGCTTCCCCTTGCAGGCACAATGGCAGTAAGGGGAGAAGGTGTGTGCTTCTGAGCACAGCGCTGGTGCATCCAGGAGTCCAAGGTCATGGCAGGACTCCTTGTCAAAGACCATGATCAGAGACTGCTGCAGGGCCAGTACCAGGGCTTCCAATATAAGGCAGAGGCCTGGGACCGTGCCGCCCGTGACCACACCAGTACCACTGGCATACCCCGAACTGGTAAGCAGGTCAGGCATCACTATACTGACCTAAAGCTGCATAAGGGAGACCTCTTGGAGGAGTGGCTCCAAGAGGCTAGAGCGGCAGGGGATGTTTCAGTCGTGTGTAAGTATTACCTCACTATGTGTGTAATAATTGCCAGCTCAGGTATACCATGGATAGGTATGGCTAAATATTCCTCATATGCAATGGAGTGGGCCATGAACCAGGATGCCCATGTCAGTCGCCTGGCGAGGTTGCAATGTGAGGCAGGTCAGTAATACTCATGCAATTACTGTCATAGGAAATAAAGCTAAAAGTAGTAGTAAATTAATTCCCTGTATAAAACCTGTACAGTTCAAGTCAAGTACTGCATACACTAGAGATTATGGCAGGAAGAGTCTCATATAGTTTGTATGTCATTCAAAGTGTAATAGCCTGACAATAAAGGTCTAATTTCTGGACTTAATGTGTGTACTCTGGTATCATATTGTAATATAGATTAGCAATCATGTAATAGTACTGTAGTATTAAGCACTGTTACGCGCACTGTGCACCATAAATTGAATGTGTAGGAATGCCTGTATATGACAGGTGTAATCCCTAGAGGCCATTTAGTACAACTGAAAGACACATAGACAGAAAACAGGGAAAATGCAGACAACAAAACTCAAATAGCACATGCAACTGAGATGTGAACTGTTGTGTTTTTAGCATACACATCCAGGATTCAATCCTGCCAGTGGTAGTACTCTGCATACAGAATCATGCCCACAACTGTACAGAAATGTCCAGAATGTCCAGTAAAGTGGCCCATATCTGTTGCCTATCAACCTGTCCCCCTGGGAAATCAGTGGGATGATCCCAGACATATAGGCAGCAAACAGGAAATACAACTGATTGACACACATCTATGAGAACAAAGCTGGTACACTAGCAACTCCACAATACCTTATGAGACTAAGAAGCCACATATGTCCCATTTACATCCCAACTTGTCAAGCTGTGGTCAGAGTGTGTACAGTAACAGAGTGAGATGTATGTGCATAATAGTAATGTGAAATCTGGTAGTGTGTGTGGGAGCATTCAGGTAGTGCTAATAAACATTTCTCTCACAGGTCTGTCAGATACCAACACTGTGCCCAGAAATACAAGAATGATACCCAGTACTGGTACTGTTTACATTGGTATTGTATGGCAGTGCGACTGATGCAGTTGCTCTGAATAATGAAGTATTACACATCACTGTCGTCCACACTGTCCTACACCATATAACTGTCTAGGAAATCTGTATAACAGTGTTGTAATACAATGTCAGAATGCAAAAGCACAGGAGATTAATACGACAGAAAGCAGATAGGAGATATACAGCAATATCTATATAGCAGACACAACTGTGATGGACAGTGTTTATGTTGTAGCAGACACATCCATAGTCTGAATCCTGGGAGTGGATGTAGGCTGCATACAGAATCACACCCCACAACTGTACAGATGAGGCCAGAATGTCCAGTATATGGGCCTATATCTGCTGCCTGTCCCTCTGTCCCCCTGGTAAGTCTGTGGGATGATCCCAGATGTTTAGCCAGCAAACAGGGAATACAAATGATTGTCAAACACCTATGAGAACAAACCTGTCACTGTAGCAACTCCCGAAATTGTTAGGAGAGTAATATTTCAAGTATGTTCTATCTACACTGCCATGTTGTCAAGCTGTGGCCAGAGTGTGTACAGTAACAGAGTGAGATGCATGTACATAATACTAATGTGTAATCTGGAAGTTTGTGTGGCAACAGTCAGGTAGTGCTAACAAACATTGCTCCCACAGATACATTGGATACGAACACTGTGCTGAGAAATACAGACCATTATAACCTGTACTGGTACTGTTCACTCTGGTATTGCAGGGAATTGTGAGTGTTGCAGTTTCTCTGAATAATAAACTATCAGTGATCACTGTCACCCACACTGTGCTACAGAATATAACTGCATAGGAAAGCATGTATATGTGTGTGTGTGTGTGTGTGTGTGTGTGTGTGTGTGTGTGTGTGTGTGTGTGTGTGTGTGTGTTGGGTCACTAAAGGTGGAAGAGGGCAATATTCTAGATATGTCCCAGTACACCAGCCTGTGGTCAACACATGGCCAGAGTCTGTGCAGAAAGAGTTGGATAGCCATGTGTATAACATCAACCCAGAATCTGGGAGTATGTGTAGAAACAGTTAGTGTTAATAAACATTCCCACTACAGGTATACCAATTAAGAGGTGTATACTGCAGGTAAAACCAGATCATGTGTAATGATGACAACAGCCATATCACTGTCCAAACTAAGGCTATTGATTAGTGTAGTAAGACTTACTGTGGTGGTGGTGCTGAGGTAGCATTGTCGCCTCACAGTAAGATGTTGTCCTGTTAAATTCTCAGCTAGAGCGTCTTCTCTGTGGAGACATGCATGAATGGGCGAACCTTCATTGAAGGTTGCGTATCAGGGCTGGCAACTCGGCACGTAAAAATCTACTGCCAATCATTAGTGGACCAGACTTCCGCTGTGGCGACCCCTAACCGGGAAAAGCCAAAAGACACAACAACAAAAAGTAAGACTTGTAAGGTACAGATAAATGCACTGACTAGGAAAGTAATGTGGACTGCAGGAATATACTAGTTGTTAATTTACATCTCCCCCCCCCACCATATCTCCAACAATAATCAACATACCCACCCCAACTGGTATGTAATGTCACTTATGTTCTGATACTGTCCAATTGTTTGATAAATATATTGATGGTTCCCATGCATGTGCTATATTGAATTATTCCAACATTGGTGGCGTGGTGCCATCAATATACCTGCATGCTGTTCTTATTACCACTGTGGTCCCATATATGCACATGTTCTGTTTGCTATGCAGCTGTTCTGTATCAGGTGTTGGGATTAATGGGAATATCTATGCATGCTGTTATACCTAACCCTGGAATGTGTTGACTGTTACTAACCCACATATGATAATGAAATCTAAACACTATAGCACCTTGGGAAGGCTGGTCCCAGCGGACCCACCTGTCCCACCTCAGCTGGCCATGGCACCAGGCACCAGCATGTCTGGGGCC
>NC_056744.1:1255266581-1255359081 GCF_019279795.1 Protopterus annectens | reverse complement strand
GCAATACAGTCTGTCCCTGTGGGTCGTGGGCCATACCCGTCAACTGTGCAGAGCAGCACTGACTGATAAGATGTAAGTCATCTTAGTGTGTGTTGTGTAATGGGAGGCATGTATATTACTGTGGCTAATAGCTGGAGGTGGGAGTAATTCCATAATGATGGACACATGGGTTTCACAGCCCACCTCTTGCAGGTTACTCTGCTTAACCTGTATTGTAGCATGCAGGAATGCCATAGGTGTGTAATAGGGTTACCTGCAATCTGGCCCTACATATACCGCCTAATGTCAGACTGTGTCCATACATGGCACCTGTCTGTGTTGTAGCAAGGCAGAACAGTGCAGCTGTGCAGGAAGGTGTTGTGAGATTGTGGAGCTGATGTTTGAATGTACCCCACATATAGGTATGCATATGTATACATATGTCACATATATAATATGTAAAGATATATATGTATATCAACCTGTATGTCCACAAATATACAGATAACCATGTGTAGACATATATATGTGCATATATATATATATATATATATATATATATATATATATATATATATATATATATATATATACACATCACATATATCTACATATAGATATATGCCTATATGCACGTCTACATATATACAAACACACACATAAACATATATGTATGTAAAGACATGTCCCCTATATTACTACCACAGTGATGCATGCTATGTGTGAGGCACCAGCACACATAGCAATACACACAGATATCTACAGCTGGCAGTGTGTGCAACATGGATGGGTATGTCACATGTCAGTCCCTTGTTGGGATCACATTGCCCCTGTCTGTGAAGTATGCAATGGGAATATGGGGACGTATTGCAGGTACACCAGTGGAGGTAGTCAGGACTGGTAGATATAGAGGATAGTCTACAGGGGTGGTATGTGACACGTGGTGGGTAAACTCCCTGGATGGTGTGTGTGGTCTGTTATGTGGACGCCCCATGGACCCCAATATGGGCACAATAGGAACAAGCCTCCCACCCACTGCTACTCACAACAGCATTCCATGCCCTAAAGGTGCCTGGTCTGGAGGCTGAGCAGAAGGAGCATGCTGGCCCTGTGAATGTGTACTGGGTGCCTCAGACTGATGTAGCACATCCCACATGTGTCTGCGGAGCCCAGTATGGAACAGACCCTAAACCTGATCTCAGGGGACAGGAACATGTCTGTGTGTGCCCTGTGGGGGGGACAACAACCCCTGGGTGGTTCCACCTCTTGGTATTTCTGGACCAGTACATGAGGAGGCCCCAGGTTGGGACACACATGTGATGTGGCCAGGTATCATGGGCAGATGGGTTTGGAGAGGTGGATCTGCTGGCAATAGAACATATACATGTCATTGTGTCACTGTTATAGAACATATGTTGGTAGTAATAGTCTACACAATCCTGGTACATGTCCGGCTGCATGCATAGATATCCCCAATAACATAGAATGTCAGAGTCCCAGAGCAGCCATACCACTGCATATATGGAACCATTGTGGCCCTGACAATGGCATGCAGGTGAATAGTCTGTAACAGGCCAGCAATGATAGTGTCCACACAGGGGACATGGCTACAGTCACATAGCAGAAAGTGTGGAACAATACAATATCTGTCACACAGATAGGTAAGCTGTAGCCATACCTAATGAGTTGTGTGTACACTTTGTTGAAGCTGATATGGTGGGGGGGGGTGACAGAGATGTATATTATGAACTGTGGTAACCTTGCTGCATGAGTTGCTCAGACGTATTTCCATCTGTATGTCTTTCAGCCAAGATGGCATATGCACGGTTGCCCACCTAATGATGTGGTGATATCACATTTGATCCAGCACTATCCAGTGCTGTTTGGCAGGGCCACACATAAGCAGCAGGACCGGACTGCCCTGTAGAGTGACCTAGACCAGAGGGTCACTGATGTCAGACTGCACAACTGCAGTTATGAGCATGTCTGGCATCATTGTACTGACCAACTTCGCAATGCCCATCAGTGTGCATGCTGCAGTCTGGGGGGAATCAACTCACCACAGGGAGGGCCATGCCATCCATCCCCCCTGACATGTGGAGGAGCTCCTGGCCAGCCTCATGGCACCTGCCCATCTGGACAGCCGTCAGCTGCTGGAGTCCTTTGTGGAAGTGGGTGTCACCCACACACCAGCCGAGGAGCATGCAGGTAAGGACACAGGGTACATCAGTAGACCACTGTTGTGTATACACCCACATTGATACAGGTAGATAATGTATATCTGACATGCCATAGATATATTGTGTTGCTGCATTGTAGTGACAAACAGATGTCCAGATTTGGTAGTATCGTGGGAATGATGTATTGTAATACTGCGCCCACCCTGTAGCACTACCACAGGTGTGGCCACTGACATTGCATCTCTCACCTTCTTATGTACGTCCCTCCAGGATACCACCAAGGCAGCAGCCTGTAGCTGGTGAGTATGTTTTATGTAGTTGCTTGCCAACACACTGGGCATGTAATGGTGATGGTATATTCCATGTACGCATCTAACACACCTACCCTGAATGCATGATGTACATGTGCATGTATTGTTGCTGTGAAAGGCACGTTCTCACAGGGGTGACCATGATGGGGTATTGGAAGGTTATGTCAGACACCTGCATGATAACTAACATCCTGTCATTGCGGAATGTGTCCACAGGGAGTAACATACTGGTGGTCAACATGGCCTACAGTAGGGACATGTTCAGAGCAACACCCATATACAGTGCAACACCAGTGTATATACCTGAAGGACAATGGCAACTGCTGTAGAGATGCACTATGGCATAAGGCATTGCAGTAGTCCACACTATCAGCTGGGTCTAGGCTGCAACATGTGGTGTTCAGTGTCTGAGACACTGCAAAGTGACACACATGTAGGGCTTACTTGTCATGCATTTGCATAAAGGCTGAAGGAGGGGGGGGTTCAGCATGACACACCAGTGCACTGCAGCAGGGATTCTAAGGATGCTAGGAATGGCTCTATCTGCACATAGTTAGGTTCAGGGCTTGTGGCAGCTGTAACCCTACACACACAGCAATAGTGACGGCAGTGTGTGAACACCATGAGATGTGCACATGAGTAGACTTTGCAATCATGCAGAAAAGGGGGACATGTGTAGGGCAGACTGAACATACACTGGCAAATGCAAATGGCTGACACTAGTATACCTTGCCAGGAGCAGAGACTGCCATAGTACACACAAGAAGAGGTGCGATAAACCGTCATGACAAGGGTGTGCACACATATGCCCACACTGTGTGTATGAATTGCAGTCAGCAGCTGCACACCTAACACAATCTGTAGACACTGCATGTGAAAGTACAGGACATATGTCACGTATCGGGCTCGTGTACTGCTAAGATATGCCGTGATGTGGTCCCATGGCAGGTCAAGGATGTGTGTGTCAAATCAATAAAGGTGTGTACACCCCCCATAGCCATGGTATGCTCTGATGGTTGTCAGTGTAAGAGTATTGAGTGGTCATACATGGTCTTTTGATGTTGACAGCTATCCACATATCATCCCAGGTATATGTTGCTGAAAAACACAGGGGCTGTGAGAAGTAAAGCTGACATAACTGACACAATACTACACATTCCACAATGGTTTGTACATCTGTGAGTTGTGGAGCACAGTACATGGCAGGGGACAGAACAGGTGCACAGCAATACCGTGTACATGGGTGCAGTGGTATCCAGGGGAAGAGGCATCACCTAGTGACACAGCACATGCATCACACACATGTATACAGTTGCTAGCATGGATTGACTATAGCTGAACAGCATACTGTTCTGTACCATATGTTCTGCATGTTGGCAGATGAGTAATAGGAGGACTGTGTGTACTATAATTGTGCAACCTCACCTGTATGTGTGTGTGTGTGTGTGTGTGTGTATGTGTGTGCATTCTGGTGGTTAGTTAGTTTGTCTGCAGGGTCACTCTGGTGAAGTGGAGGGAGGTAGATGTATGTAGGATGCTTGTGTGCATGTGTGTGTTTGTGTGGGTCACCATGTATGCAAGTGTGATTGTTGGTTGCTCATACGGCTGTACCTCCCTGTGGGACCATGCAGTACATGGACATGGACTGCCACATTACACACCAGGAATACCTGTCATGTGTGTAATCACAGGACAGCAAATAGTATAATATGGTCTGTAGCATGGGACAGGCATCCAGACGGAAGGTAGACACCAGGTACACCCTTAATATCGCAGTGAGCAGAAAGGTCACCTACAACCCACGTATGCAGCTCTACAGATGCATTGGGGAAGTACTTGTGAACACCAGGGAGTGTATCCAAATATTACAGTTGTCACATGATAGGCTAAAGGGCAGCATATCTGGCATGTACTGAGCATTACATACACATGACACACCAGTGCGAGATATTATGGATACAACATAGTAGTCCACACATATAGGGGCCATGCACATCATTTCTGGGCATACAGAGGGTGCATACCAAATGACAGCAGTGAGGCCATGTAAAACCACTACACACAGGTCAGGCAGGTAAAGTAGCCGCTTGTGTGGGCATTTAGAGGGCTGAGATGTTAATGAGTGGTATAAATGTGTGTATGTTAACAAGTGTGATGCAGGATGGGGTAACACATGGACATATACATGGGACTCTGTAATGCCATGGACAGGTAGGTATTACGGAGGTGTGTGTGTGTGTGTGTGTGTGTGTGTGTGTGTGTGTGTGTGTGTGTGTGTGTGTGTGTGTGTGTACTGTTAGGCAATGCTGTACAGGTTTTAAAGTGCGTTTATTGTTTTCCCCCACAAGTGGCGAGGTGGGTCAGGGTCCCTCCTGCATGCAGTCTGATGTTGGTGTCCATACAAGACACCAAAGATAATGATAGTACTGTTGAGGCACAGGTGGGCTTGTCAGGGGCCGACACTGTGCCAACATTTGACATCCCCCTTTTAGCCACCCCAACCACGTACACAGTTTTAGTGCCTACACATTCCCCATTACTAGTGGCCATAACAGAGGAAGAGGTGGTGTTTGGTGGCAGCGCACAGGGAAGTGTGGTAACCATGCCTACTGTATCCGGTTGCAGCAGGCAGAGCTGGATGGCCGACAGGGCACCACATAGGCAGATGTCCCAGGGTGCTCATGGTAGGGCCATTGGGCATCATGCCCTTGGCATAGGCGACATAGCTGGTACCAGTAGGTGCATGTTTCAGGCTGTAATGGTGGTGCAGGCACATATGGAATGTTACACCAGACAGGGCCTGAGGCTGCAGAGGTCTGCTCTTGCATCTGCAAACGACAACCTCCGTGAACTGTCTGTGCCATCCATGCTTATATCGAGCACACGGATAGAAAGCATGATGAGATGATGGCCCTCATCGGCTGTGGTGTGTCCGTGCTTCAACATGTGGTGGGGATGCGATGATGCCCGCATGCACGTGGGGCAGCAACACTAACAGCTGGTAGTCAATGTGGACATGCTAGTACACCAAGGAGCTCCCATAGTGGCAGCAGCCCCAGCAGTGCAGGGGTTGTGCTGTCCACACCACAGCAGGCCACGTGCATGTGGTCCTGGCCAGTCCCAGGATGGACCTGGTACCAGCGGACAATTGTCATCAGCAGGTGAGAGTAGCACATCAAGGCCTGTACCTGGATGTGTGCGCAGAATCTCTGGCAGGCACAGTCCACTTGTCCATGGCTGGAGGCAGTGAACTGCACACCCTGTCAGGTATAGTCTGCAACTGTCCATAAATACCTGTGTAGGGCAGTCACATGACATAACTGTGTGCATGCATACCCACACACTATGCAAACACACCTTGGGCAACCCCATACCTACACACACCATATCACCTCGTCCAGCTCTCCACAGTACACCCCTCACCTACACACATGGTGTAAAATGTATGGCCCACCCTCGGCCTCTGGCAAACCAACATCAGACCCTGTGCATATGATGATACCTGTGCCCCATCCCTGTCATTCATACCATCAATGCAGGGACAGGCTGATATGGTTCTGCTGCACATGATGACTGTACAATAGTGTACCACAGTACAGCAGTGTAACATGTAGAGTGTAACGCATATATGGCAGGTAGTGTAGCCATCCAGCAATGATGGCTTATAGCTGTTAGTGACACTGGTTTGATGTGGTTTCTTTAATGTTATCCATTTGTGTTGTAGGTGTACATGTGGCAGCACTAGAATACCCTGTGCATATGATTATACCTGTGCCCCATCCCTGTCATCCATACCATCAATGCAGGGACAGGCTGATATGGTTCTGATGCACATGGTGACTGTACAACAGTGTACTACAGTACTGCAGTGTAACATATTGTAGGGAGTAGAGTGTAATGCATATATGGCAGGTAGTATAGCCATCCAGCAATGATGCCTTATAGCTGTTAGTAACACTAGTTGGATGTGGTCTCTTTAATGTTATCCATTTGTGTTGTAGGTGTACATGTATCAGCAGTAGGATTCCCTGTGCATATGATGATACCTGTGCCACATCTCTATCATCCATACCATCAATGCAGGGACAGGCTGATATGGTTCTGATGCACACAGTGACTGTACTACAGTGTACCACAGTACTGCAGTGTAACATGTTGTAGGGAGTAGAGTGTAATGCATATATGGCAGGTAATGTAGCCGTCCAGCAATGATGCCTTATAGCTGTTAGTAACACTGGTTGGATGTGGTCTCTATAATGTTATCCATTTGTGTTGTAGGTGTACATGTGTCAGCATGAGGATGATATGCAGTCATATTCCACAACGGGGTATGTCACTATGGTGACACCATGGCTGTGACATATCTGGAGTACAGTTGAACACATGTCACAGGTTACTAAACCGGTTATTGCCTGTGCCACATGGATGGATGGCCCGCTGAGGTGTGTATACCCTGCAAACTGATGTAGACCCATCCACATACATGCACACTGTTACTTGGCAGCACTGGGAGTAGACCCCTACCTAACTATGTAGTGATACTGAAGTGTGTGACTTACATTGCACACACCATACAGCATTTCAGGTGA
Organism: Protopterus annectens; assembly: GCF_019279795.1. NCBI lineage: Eukaryota > Metazoa > Chordata > Ceratodontiformes > Protopteridae > Protopterus > Protopterus annectens. The sequence continues at coordinate 1,255,352,022 of NC_056744.1, read as the reverse complement.
GGTGTGTCCCAGGATACATGTTACATGCAGAACATCCCCAGACATGCATAGTATGCTAATGGGAGATGTGATGGGTGTATTTGGACAATACATAGTGTGATATGCCATCATATACACATTTACAGACACATAACAGCCAGACACACATCCGAGACCCCATGGCCTATCGCTGCTAACTAACCTGACCATTTGTGCAATGTGTTACAGGTAGGCTACACACATCACATGCACAACTGGATTGTGGTAACAGTTACCTGTTTGGTTGATGATGACAGTGGAAACCATACCGTGGCACATGGGACATATACCGGGTGTACCTTGGTGTAATGACAGTGTACACAGCATCCATATCCCCCAGTGGATATTGTGCTCCCTGAAACTCATGAAGTTACTCTGTCACACCCACCATCACACATTGGCTGCAACTGTGATAAAACCCATAGTATACCCCAACAGTAGTACTACAGGGATATGCATCTCATGCACATGCCACACACATAGTAGGGTGTTGCATTGTCATGCTTCACCTATGGGCAGCAACAACACTATCGGTACTACTGTGTGGCAATGGGTATTGTAATAGGAGTATGTGGCCTCGGAATTCTGTCCCCTAGAGATGTACGGACATGCACACCTACACACACATGTGCCAGAACACAATGGGTATCCCATGCCTATCACCCCATTTGTAAAGCACTGTTGTGCTGGTACTGCAAGGCTCATGTAGCCAATATGAGGGGGAGATTAACAGGGTACATGTAATGTCCCATACAGCAGCAGCCACAACTGACTATGGCAATGGGTGTTGTGTTGGTTGTGAAGGCAGCACTTCACCACTTCACCAGTATTTCCTCTTTATTTAAATAGCGATCTGGTACCTCGGCCTTTCGCCTTCATGGATCACAATACATTCACATTTTAGCAAATATATATACACACACACATATACTCTAATTAACACAGCCAACTGGCATTAATTAATTCCTATTAAGCATTTAAAGTGATACAATTCATATTATTTTCACATATAATACATCCACCATTTCATCAGTATTTCACTACAAAATAATATAAATAAAACAATGCAAATATAAATATAAATATAAATTAGATATATGGAATATTGAGCAACAGATTAATCATTAGTTATTAAATACCCAGTTCGTGATTCAGACCAAGGGGCTTTAAGGTCTTAAACTTCAAGATCATTCTAGTTTCTAACTCAAGCAATTTACTTATATGCCCCCCCCCCTTTGAAAAAGGCTTACCTAATACACAAAATTTTAAACTACTAGGAGAACCACCATGTTTTACCAAGAAGTGTTGTGCAACAGGGCTGAATTCACTATGGTTTCTGATATCTTTTAAGTGTTCCAGAACCCGAGTTCTAACCATACGTTTAGTCTGTCCTATGTACCACATATCAGCACAAGAGCAACCCAGAATATATACCACCCCTATCGATCTGCAGTTAAAGTATAATCTAGGGACAAATGTTATACCATTAATAACATTCAAATTCTTAACCCTGTCACATATACTACAATGACCACATGGAAAAGTGCCAGAAGGTAAACGATTAATATTATTCCCTTTCACAAAATTATGATTTAACAATTCCTTTAAATTCTTCCCCCTCTTAAAAGAGAAGGTAATGTGTTTCGGGAACAAATAACCAATATTTTCATCCTCACCAACAATATGCCAATATTTTCTCACTATTTTAGTTAATTCCTTTGAAAAGGAAGAAAATCTTGTAACATAAAAAAGCTTTTTTTCATCATCAGTATCCCTTATGTCATACATTTTATCTTCAAATTTCTTATTCATATTCGATGCATAGGATAGTTCATGTGGACCATCATAATGATCCCCCAGTACTTTATATTTACATCTCAAAAGGTGAGTTTCATCATAACCTCTTTCACTTACCTTATCCAGCTCATTAACCCTTTCATTCCCATCAATAGTGTGGTCATAAATTCTTTTGAATTCACCAAATGTTAGTGAATTTAATAAGTGTCCAGGGTGCATGCTGGTAGCATGTAAAAACATATTCACTGATGTTGATTTTCTAAATGGCCTAAAGCCAATTAATTCTCCAACATTATATAGGGTTACATCCAAGAAATTAATATATTCCCTATTTAATTCATAAGAAAAGGTTAAACCGTGTTCATTATTATCAAGAGTCTCAAAGAAACCCAAAAAGTCATTGACATCACCCTTACAAATGAAAATAAGATTGTGTATAAAACGCTTATACAGTATGACATTATTCTTAAAAGACAGGGTAGAGTAAATAAATTTCTTCTCAAAAAATCACATGTATATAATAGCATTTGAGGGCGCAAAAACAGCCCCCATAGTCGTACCTTTTAACTGCAGAAAAAAATCATTATTAAAAGAAAAATAATTATAAGTTAAACAAAATTCAAGTAAATTAATCAAAACGGTGGTTCTGGGTCCATCACCCATCATTTCCATAATAGATTCCAAACCCCATCTAAGACTAATATTCGTATAAAGGGATTTTACATCAATAGTAACCCAGTAGTAGTCATTTTGCCATCTAATCTGAGACACTTCACTTAACAAATCCTGAGTATTAGAAATATGTGCTACAACCTTCTTTAAATGTACTTTCAAGTGGAAATTCAAAAACATATTAACATTATTTAAAAATGAACCAACCCCTGACACAATGGGTCTACCCGGGGGTTTACTCAAACATTTATGTACTTTAGGCAAGGCATAAAAAATGGGGGTTATAGGTTTCTTAATATACAATCTACCTACATCCTTATGATAAAAAAAAACAAAATATTCCCCTCTTTCTATTAAAGTCAGTAGTTCATCACTATATTCCACTATTGGGTCCTTTGTTAAATGTTTTTACTCATTAGCATTATTCAGCAGATCAACCACCATTTCACAATAATTTTGTTTATTTAAGATGACCCAGTTGCCTCCTTTGTCAGCACACTTAAAAATAAACTCAGTTTTTTGCTTTTCAATACTTTTAAGAGCAAGCCATTCATTTTTGTTTAAATTATATTTCTTTTGCTTTAAAAATTCAGTAAGTGTCATAGATATTTCTTTAGACAAAACTTTCACAAATACAGAGATGGCAAGCACCATAATATTAGGTACAAATTTCTTATCAGTTGCCAAAGAGGGTAGTGTTAACTTCCCATATCCACTGTGGTAACAACTAGAATTATCTATTATTTCATCCAAACAAGATAATTCAACATCATCATAATCATAAATTGACATATTTAGTAAGTCCTCATCAAATTCATTATTAGAACTGTCTGAATGAGCATTCTCAGCAGAAATAGCAGCATTTCCTACTGAATGCCTTTAATTCTAAATACAAATCAGCAAAGGAAGGGAAATGTGTAGGCACAAATTTACTGCCCTTTAACAATACATTTTTCATATCATTTGTGTGATTCAGATCAGATAGATTCACAACATACAAAGTCTGTCCATTGTACTCACTTAATTCTTCATTACTTAAAGCAATTTCTTCCCTTTCTGCCATTTCTTCCCCGGCTAGATTTATTTGCCTGAAAGGAGTGGTCATTAATCGGAGAGACTGAAGTGCCATTAGCACCCTCAGCCTCCAAGTTTATAGAAGCTGAAGGATCAGTAAATGTAACATTTTTTGAAATATACTTTGTTACATTTTGTTCTGCTGACGACACTGACACACTCTGCCGCTTCTGGTAGCCACTTCTAACCTTTGACCTGCTCCGCGTTGGTTCACGCTGCCCAAGAAAAAAGAATCCCAGTCTCATAATCTTTTAAGTCCCTTATTAGCTTGTTTCTTTTGCGCTGGATAATATCAGTCTCTAATTTAGAGATCTTTTCATTTATTTTAGAGATCTGCACTCTGTAACAGGACTCCTCCACCACCTCATCCTGTTGGTGCAAGGTATCTGCTTTCAATTTAGCATGCGCTCTCATATTTCACTTGACCAAAATACGGAGCCAATTCAGAGTACATTCAAGAGAGGCTTGCTTCCACTCCTCAAAGAGATCATTCTCCTCTTCCAAAAATTGTGTAGCAGGAAGCTTATCAATTCTTAGCCCCCTTGGAGTCAAATTTAGGCTTATATACTTCTCCAGAAGTCTAGTATCTAAAAAAGAGCAACTTCTTTGGCCATAAGTCTCTTCAGCTGCTGAAAGCGCCCATCTGAATCACGATTTCCATCAACATTCCAGGGATCCAACAAAGTGAATTTTTTTTCATGTTCACTCATAATATCAGCAAAAAGAATTCCTCCTGGTAGATCAAGCTGTCCAGGAGTTCCAGTTGTCAGCTACATGTTAATACTGGTATAAGTGCTAGTGAAAATACTCCAAATATAATTCCCAACACCAGCAAACGAAGTAAAATAAAAAAACACACAATTACCAGCACTTCACCACTTCACCAGTATTTCTTCTTTATTTAAATAGCGATCTGGTACCTCGGCCTTTCGCCTTCATGGATCACAATACATTCACATTTTAGCAAATATATATACACACACACATATACTCTAATTAACACAGCCAACTGGCATTAATTAATTCCTATTAAGCATTTAAAGTGATACAATTCATATTATTTTTACATATAATACATCCAGCATTTCATCAGTATGTCACTACAAAATAATATAAATAAAACAATACAAATATATATAGCTATATATGTATGCACATCCTATGTGTACTGTTATACCTAGTTATGTTGGTATATATATATATATATATATATATATATATATATGTAGATATTTACAACTATATGTGGATACATATCTACACTAATATATCTACTACTGTCAATATATATGTAGATATCCATACATATATGTGCATATGTATCTCTATCTGTATATGTGTAGACATATATTGCTCTGTATATGTATATTTCTGAGTGTTTATATGTGTGTGTGTGTGTGTGTATATATATATATATATATATATATATATGTATATATATATATATATATATATATATGTATATATATATATATATATATATATATATATATATATGTATATATATATATATATATATATATATATATATGTATATGTACATATACATATCCATCTATGTATGTTGATATGTGTATATATCTTTATAGATATATGGATAATTAGATATACTTATATTTTCATAATATATCCTGAACATGGAGTGGAGCCCTACTTCAGCCCCAAAAGTCCCAACTTCATAGTGCAAAGGGATGTCAAGTATGTATTGCAGGTATATTTGTAGACTATTGCTACTGTAATAGGGATTGTTTTCTCAGACATGGTGTATGTGGGAGGTGTTTTATTTTTCTCTGCAGCTTGCTTTCTATACAGATTTAGTGATAGTTTTTATCTGATTTTATTTTTGTATATGTATTTTTAAATGCTTAATTGATGCATATTGTCTCCATCAGCTGATTTGCTATATAAGTTGAGATGCAGTTGTATTCAGTCTCTGAAGAAGCGGTATTAATTATCGTGAACGCGCTTACATTTTTAGTCCTTTAATAAACTTTGTTGGTTTGTGTAAGTTCGGCTGCAGTTACTTTTTTATTTATTTACATATTTTTTCTGCGCCTTACTGTACCCTAAGCCATTTCTGTTTTTTTCTGTTCTCTGATATTCGGCATAAGGGACACATCCACTATCTATGGATTCATCTACTCAACAAGATTTGCAATGGGGTAACAATTAATGTTTTTTACGCATTCTCAATGTGCAAGAGAATCCACTTCTGGAATTACATTCTGTGAGTGGAAATAATAATGAATATACTGACAGTAATCAATTACCAGAGTTTTTAAAACATTACCATGAACTTGAGAATAAGCTTTATAAATACAAGAGACTGCAATGGCAGCATCTTCACTTACAAGTGTCTCTTCATATAAAGTAATACCCCGAGGCTTGAGAGTCCTGAACATGCCCAGCTACGGGGAGGCATATCCAGATCTACTTAAGAGATGGCAAGAATTAAACTTGCAATTCAGTTTTCAATATATACAACTGCTTATGAATTTCTTTACGCCTATGGAATATGACCTTAAAGATGACATCATTGCATTAGAACAGAAAATTTCAACTACTTTTTCCATTGCTATCATTAATGATAGAATGGATTGACTGCAAGAAAATTTCTTCCTATGACAACAGGTTCATGAATATCAAGTTGAAAAAGTTGCAAAGTGACAAGAGAGACTTTGAAAATAATCATGTATTCTCATGGCCCAGAGAATGCATGATGAATAGGGGCATTGGCCCAGTTATAGAGCAATCAGATGTTAATCCTATCACTTTGAATAGTATGCTGACATCAGCGCAACAACAGGAAGTAGCCGCTAAGCATGTTAAACAAGTTGAAGCAAATCCAACAGACTGCTTGGAGCAAGCCTCTACCAGTAATAGTTCTTCATTCATTGTGAGTGACTCCAGTTCTAATGACAAGAATGTTATATTTAAAGAACAACAACCAGGGAATGCTATCATTCATAATGATGGCACTTTTTTAGTGGACAATAGCCAAACAGCTACAAGCCTTAAATTGAAACATCCACTGCCCATCAAGAGCCATTCCAGGAGCCTGACCTGATGAGGGAAAGTCCAGAGACATTAGAGCACAGAATGGAACCTCCAACACAACAAACGGAGGAGATTCTAAATTCAGGTTCAGTATTTAATATTTCTTCGATTACACTTACTGAAGAACAGATTAAACTTTTGAATAAAGGGCTTTCTTTTATTCCTGCCAGAAAGGCAGATCAAGCCGACATGCTTAAAGACCTGAAATTATTAGGCAGGAGTTTATCCTTGAAAGACATTTTTTCAAATACTGGTGCCCACAATGAGACTGCAGCCCAGTATAAAAGACCTAATACTTCTATACCTAATATGCATCCTGCTATTCAAACCTTTGCAAACATATGTGCAACTGAATTCAGACAGTTGTTTACACAATGAACAAAATCCAGTTTCCATAATATATCCCTTGATGATGATAGAGCATTGAATGAGTTAAAATATATGTGTTCTGTGGAAATCAAACAAGCAGACAAGGGAGGGGGCATTGTTTTTTTAGATAGATACCTGTATCTGAGACAGATGTATGCGTTGCTGCAGGATTCTAAGATGTACCAGTGTGTTTCTAAAATTATTGTGAATGGAATTATGGAAAGAGTGTCTTTTCAAATATTTGATTTGTTGATGACAGCCCTGATAGATGAAAATTTATTTCAATTTTTTAATACTGAGTCTCCATTAATCCCTAGGATATACGGTCTACCTAAGATTCATAAAAATGATAAGTTACCACCAATGAGACCTATAGTCTCTGGTGCAGGCTGGTGCACTGAACCATTATGTATTTTTGTTGAAGGTGAATTACACAAACTGCTTGATGATTGCCATACCATTCTCAAGGACACCAAGAAATTTCTGGAAAGACTACAACTTAGAATGACAACTGTTGATTATGATTACATGTTTGTAACTATGGATATTGAATCTTTATTTACCTCTATTCTAAATACATGGAGTATAGAGATAGTGAAAGATTTTCTAGCCCTAAACAGATCTTCTGACAGTAATAAGATTTCACTTATCTGTACTCTATTAGAAATCATACTAGAGTATAATGTATTTGTATTTGACGATCAGTTTTACCTCCAAAAGACTGGTGTAGCTATGGGCACGGCTTGTGCCAATAGCTACGCCAATCTAGCATTAGTGTCTTGAGAAAAAAGCTGCCTTCTATCTGATAGGAATGAGTTTTTTGACAAGATTTTGTGGTATATCCATTTTGTGGATGATATCTTTTTGCTTTGGAAGGGAGATACTTATGAATTAGAAAGGCTTGTCAGCTACATGGACACTACCACTAGTTTCTTAAAGTTCACTTATCGATACTCTACTACTGATTTGAACTATTTAGATGCGTCAGTTAAGAGATCTACTTCACACCAGCTCCAGAGCAGTATTTTTAGGAAACCTACTAGCAAGAATGCTCTATTACACAAAAATAACATGCACCCCAGACATATACCTAAGAATGTCTTGAAGGGACAAGTATATAGGGTGCTTAGGTTGCATAATGATGACACAGAGGCACACCAGGCCCTTGATGAGGTCCAGAAAGAGTTTTTAGCTAGGGGATACTCTAAGAAAGAGATCATTGCTACCATTGATGAAGCATGGTCACAGAGAAGTGGTAGATGTAAATCTTATTTTGGCAATGGAGCCTATACATCTGAGTCCATCCCTGTTACAAATGATTTTAGAGTTGTCCTCCAGTACTCTAGTGATATCAATGAATATTTTTCTGTCATTAAAAAGCATTGGAATATTTTGCATGTAGTACTAGGACTACTTAACAAGATTGGAGATGCACCTGCTTTCTCATTTAGGAATAATAAGTGCTTGAAACAACACTTATGCAACAGAACGACCATTAACAGAACATTTCTCTCTTCATGTATTGGCACATTTCCTTGTAGACACTGCTCTGCATGCTCATAAATTCATGCACTACATATACACATCCTACACGACTTTACTATTAGTGGCACTTGCTATGCTGACTGCCGCACCACTAATGTGGTTTATTTCTCTTTTTGCCAGATTTACCATGCTTATTATATATGCAAAACCAATAGAATGCTCAAGGACGGGATCCTTGAGCACAGAAGGGATATTATTAACCAGAAAGATAGAAGTGCTCTAGCTCAACATGTTAGACAGACTGATCATTCACATACATTTAAATTTCTGGTTATTCAAGTCATACATCCTAATATACGGGGAGGCGATATTGAGAATTACACAGAAAGTGAAGAATAGAAATGGATTCTCACTTTAAATACTGAGAAACCTCCGGGTTTAATGAGATTACATCTTTGAAACCCTTTTTAAAGTCACATCCCCTCAAACATTAAAATGCATATGTATTTACACGCTTGTAAAGTCACTTTTTAGCAGTTATTTGTTAGTAGTCTGTGTTTTAAGATTTTTTAATTTTCTCTGCAGCTTTTATTTTTGTATATGTATTTTTAAATGTTAATTGATGCTTATTGTCTCCATCAGCTGACTTTCTATATAAGTTGAGATGCAGTTATATTCAGTGTGATGAAGCAATATTAATTATCGTGAAAGCACTTATGGTTTTAGTCCTTTAATAAACTTTGTTGGTTCGTTTAAGTTCGGCTGCAGTTACTTTTTTATTTATTTACATATTTTTTCTGCACCTTACTGTACCCTAAGCCATTTCTGTTTTTTTCTCTACATATTAACATTGCGCACACTGTCGACAATCATCTTAAGTACACAGACCTCAGTATTGTACACACAACCACAGAATGTCCAGTTTATGTCATCAAATATAACCCCTACTATACATAACATGTGTAGCAGTCTGATATCTCACTGGCTTGGTATCAGATATGATGTCAATAAATATAGTGTACAGTACATATGCACCTCTTACTGCATGACATATGTACAAAGGTGGGCAGAGTTGTGGCTGGAGGCACAAACACAGGGCCATTATTGACATGTTGCTGTGATAACCTCATACATTTACTATTGTAACAGGGTTTGTTGCAACATATGTCCTATGAGGGAAATGAAGTCAGTAACTCTCATGGCTGTCACCATCTACAGACTGCAATCCTCTCACTACCTTCTGTAGTTCCCAGATAGGTGCTCTGTGGGTAACACAAGAAACAAAAGGCACCACACACTGCCCAGTCTGCAGATGACCCTACTGATGGGGGATTCCTCATAAACATAGCACTGACATGACAGGTATTAAAACATGTAGGACAGCCATATCCACACACACACACTGTTAAACCAACATTACTCCAATTGCAGTATAGCAGCTCTTACAGTCTATAGTCAAAACAGGCACATCCCCCTCCTGTGTGTTGGCCTGTTTCCACAGTGTATGTTGTTAGAGATAAAGCCCCAATCCATCTGTTATGCTGTTTGCCAAACAACATATCTAGTTCCTGCCCACAGTGAATGAAAAGGCTAAACACCAACATTATGTTCCTAGATATTGGAGTGTGTTTCCATGCAATTGGTTATGGGAATTTTACCACAGCTGTTCCACATGCAATCAATTAGAGGAGGGCTGCAATTTGTGCAGAGGCCATTAGCTGATCTTGAGCATCACTTATGATACACATGCTGCAGCCTAAGCAAAGCAGATGTAGGTCTCCATATCCACCAGAGAAGGGAGTGAGAGAGGCAGAGGCAAAGTAAAGTCAAGTTAGGGAAGGGTGGGAGAGTAAAACTTAAGCATGTTTGTGTCACACACCTACCGACACAGGATATCAAAACCCTGATGACTATGTAGTGCTATCACATTTCTATGCAGTTATCAGATGCACCACATAGGTTACATGTTGAGGAGCCCTAAAAGCATATATGTGATGGTGAGTGGCATTTGCTACAGGGATAAGGTAGCTATACGGTAGGTGTAGTACATGTTCCTGCCAGCATGAACAGGTGCCAGTATCAACACAGCCACACTCTCACAGGGACACACACACATTGACACACATGGCAGGGCCAGGAATACAACTCATCACTAGTGAGATTGCCGCCAACACATTACTGTGCATGTATTACATGCACCACAGGGGGTCATACAGAGGTTATATGGGCAAAGGGTATGGGGAGGTGACTGACATTGGACAGCATGCTTCAGTATGTTAATGGGGGTTGTGGTGAGTGTGAATGTGATCATATGCATCATACAACACATACACAGGGTACCAGTACTGACATGCATGTGTGTAATGCTTCACATGTGTGTAGTGGTTGGCTGTGCAGACAGCTATACAAGGCTAGGTGATGGGTATACCTAGGCATCAGCCAACATGACACTGGTCTGCATTGTGGCTCAGGGTGTAGTTTTCAGGATTTACCCACACAGGTGGGTATTGTATTCACCATCCAGTCACCTGGGTGACTATTGGGTGTGGCCAATGCTGTGCATTGCTGGCATGTATGTATTCCTTAGTCCATTACATGGATGGTGTCTGGGATTTGTGCACCTCCCACATGCATGTACAGTGACATGTGGAACTGTACCTGGGGTGTCTGGCTCATGTTGTGTACAGATTATCATCAGGTGTGCCAGCCTGGCCTCATGTGGCAGGAACTGGTAATGGACAGCAGGTTTACCCTGCACCTACATTGATAGCATGATACCAGCATTCCCTGGTGTCAGTGGCATCTGCCCATACAGGGCATGTTTTCAGGCATGGTATGTCCTTTGTGGGTTACATTTGATGGCACCACAGGTGTTGCAGGTGTCCAGTGGGGAACATGTGGAAGGTGCACTGTCAGCATGTATATGCCTATTGTACAGATGGACAGGGTGCCATGCCTTCTCTATCCCACTGCAATAACAGCATAGTTACTATCAGTAGGCAATATGCAGGGTACTACCAACATAGCGGCTGTTGCCTAGGCAATTGTGTGTGTGTATGAGACATGGGTTGAGAGTGTTCTCTGGGTAATACTAGGGTTGCTAACTGCGTTAGCTTGGCTTTGATGTCACATGTATGGGTATGGATTTGCACCCCAGCCTCTTGGCTATTTCGCATCTGTTATCCCTGTATGGTGGACATTGTGATATATACTAGGGCCACCATATAAGAAATTTGCAAAACCCGCTCCACATTGAGCCCAGTTGTTACACACTCACAACCACCTCCACAAAGGATACAAGTTATAAACACAGACACACACATACACACCTGTCATGTCTGGGATAAGAACTCCTACCTAACTATACTACAGCACTAAGGAGTTATAGGATGCACCACGAAAATTACTAGAGTACTACTTCCCCAAAGGTGTATCTCACATCGGATGACATCAGCAGGATTGCCAAAGAAGGACATTTGAATTGTGGTGAGTGTGGCTAGGCTAAAGTGCATTGCTCCCCACACAGACATTGAAACACAAACAAAACATCCACAACCAACATGTGAATTATAGAACCCTAACAGAGTTGTATATCACACTACAGCATGGAGCTGCTATAGGACGCACCATGAGGATAACTGGAGTACTCCTTCCCCAAAGGTATATTTCACAATGAATGACATCAGAAGGATAGCCAAAGTAGGGTATTTGAATTGTAGTGAGTGTGGCTAGGCTAAAATGCATTGCTCCCTACACAGACAAACACACACACACACACACACACACACACACACACACACACACACACACACACACACACAGAGTTTCCATGTCTGGGATTAGAACTCCTACCTAAATAGTTTATCACACTACAGTAATATGTAGTTATAGGACACGCCACAGAGATTACTGGGCTACACCTTTCTGAAAGGTTTATTTCACAGTGTATGACATCAGGAGCCTTGACACAGTAGGGCAATTGGATTGTAGTAGTGTGACTAGCCTAAAAAGCATAGCTATCTACACACACACACACACACACACACACTCACACTCACACACAGTTGCTATGTCTGGGATTAGACCTCATACCTAACTACTTTATTACACTACAGCAGTACACAGGTATAGGATGTGCCATGGAGATTGCTGGGCTACAACTTTCCAAAAGGTGTATTTCACCGTGTATGGCATCAGGAGCATTGACACAGTAGGGCAATTGGGTTGTAATAAGTGTGACTAGCTGAAAAAGCATAGCTCTGTACACACACACACACGCGCACACACACACACAGTTGCTATGGCTGGGATTAGAACTCCTACCTAACTAGTTTATTGCACTACAGCAGTATGCAGGTATAGGACGCGCCACAGAGATTATCGGGCTAAAATTTTCCAAAAGGTGTATTTCACAGTGTATGACATCAGCAGCCTTGACAAAGTAGAGCATTTGATTTGTAGTGAGTGTGACTAGCCTAATATAGATGGTGAGACACACGCACACACACTTGAATGTCTGGGATTAGAACTCCTACCTAACTAGTTTATTATACTACAACCGTACACAGATATGGGACGTGCCATGGAGATTACTGGGCTGCAGCTTTCCAAAAGGTGTATTTCACAGTGTATGACATCAGCAGCCTTGACAAAGTAGGGCATTTGATTTGCAGTGAGTGTGACTAGCCTAAAAAGCATTGCTATTTCCATAGATGGTGACACACACACACACACACACACACACACACACACACACACACACACACACACACACACACACACACACTTGCCATGTCTGGGATTAGAACTCTTACCTAACTAGTTTATTACACTACAGCAGTAGGCAGGTATAGGAAATACCACAGAGATTATTGGGCTATAGCTTTCCAAAAGGTGTATTTCACAGTGTATGACATCAGCAGCCTTGACAAAGTAGGCAATTTGATTTATAGTGAATGTGACTAGCCTAAAATGCATTGCTCTCACAGATGGGTGATACACACACACACACACACACACACACACACACAGTTTTCATGTCTGGGATTAGAACTCCTATCTAACTAGTTTATTACACTACAGCAGTACGCAGGTATAGGACGCCCCACAGAGATTACTGGGCTGCAGCTTTCCAAAAGGTGTATTTCACAATGTATGACAGCAGCAAGGTTAAATTCCACAGGATGTAAGCAGCTGCTAGATGATTACTTCCTTGTACAGACATGTTGCACAGCTAGCACTTGTACTACATAGTCCATCATGCTGACAGATAGCAGTGGCTAAGGTCAAAAGTGATATCCGAACCTCATGTGGTTGTAGCCATTTGGCTGTGTGCTGGGTGGGACAGGCCTCATAATGTATGGCCCCTTGTGACAGTCACTCTATTCCACACACCTGTATGTCTACTTTGGGCTTATTATCGTGTGTTGTCCTTGGATATATGCCTGTATTCCTATCCAGTGTGTGTGTGTGTGTGTGCAAAGCATGAGTGTTGCATACACTGGAGTGTCTTTCAATGACATCTGCAAATGCCAGATATGTCTGGTCCACTGTTGTTTGCAGACATACCCTTCATTTGTTTAAGTGTGTGAGCATGCCCAGTATGACCTTTTGGTATGTTGCTGGCTGACATTCCCTCATTTCTCTGTGTGTGAGCATGCCCAGTATGCCCTTCTGTAATTGAATGTTGTACTGTAGTGCAGACATTTGTGTTGTACACATACAGGTAGCATATTTTTTCTGCAGGGTATCCATCAATCATTTGGCAATATGGGAACAAACTGTGCAGGGAATAGTGTGTACTGTAGGTGATTGTGTATGTGCTGCTTCAGCTGCATGGTACTGCTGTTAGCAGAGATATTCCGACATGTGTACTGTTATAAACAGTGATGTTTTCTGACCTCATGTACTGTCTGGTGGACATTCTTGCTCACAGTGATTACTTGTGGGACAAGGGTGACTGCAGCTGTGTCTGGTATTGTGGGCAGGCACATTCGTATTATGGTAAGTTATGCCGTTTTGGAGGGAGAGCTGCGGGTTTGTGTATCCTGTTTAGCACCTTGGTACAGTGCTGGCAGAGGATCCCATACTTGTCCGCCCATCAACATGGCAGTATGGCCTTATCATGCTGTGGCAATTTCTCACAGTTGAACAGATTTGCACATGTTAGCCAGAGGCAGGGGCCATGGCTCAGGACATTTACTCTATTGTGGTGTACGGGCAGGTGTGTAGTCAACCATTTATGTGTTTGGAGCCAGGGATAGTGTGCACACAGCTTGGTGTCGGACTCTGCACATTCCATGCTGCCCATGCTCCCACACCCCCCTCTGTTATTCTAACGTCTTCCATACATTATGCATACATTCTGTGATACTTTCCATAAGGATATCACTCACATCACAGGTGTGTGTTAGTGTTGGTCCACAGTTCATGCAGTGGGACATGGTGGGACATAATGCTGTGGTTTGTCCACATGGCTTTGCATATGGCTTAAATGGAGTGTGTTATGTTGTTATTTGGATGTGCATGACATAACATGCATTAGCAGTATGTGTGAGACATGGCCTTTGGCAGGCACCTGTGGGGCATTAGGTGTTGATGCAGGTGAAATGTGGCAGGTCGTTGCATTCTGTCAGTCCTACATTCCCAGACCACCATACAGTATATTCCCCTGGGGTGACGGGTGACAGGGTAGATGTGATAGTTGTTCATGCCAATACCTTCTGCTAGTCTTGATCAGGTGGTGTGGATGCTGGCAGGGTGCTACCTTCAGCTAGGGACACACCTGCATGGGACAGTCTTCTGCTATTGCCATATACAGGTGGGGTTGTACTGTACCCGTTCCTCAGCAGGGATATTGCCAGAGAGAGGTGCCTGTGGGTGGTGTTTGCATGGTTGGGTGCATGTGTACTATGGACACTGCTTGCATATGACACACAGATATGCATGGGGCATTACAGTTATGCTGGCATGTGTGGGTACATCAGCTGATTCCCAATACATCAGCCCTACATCCTTTGTGATCTGCAGGTGTTTAGGCAGATATCACCAGTATCCCGTACTACAGGTCCTGTTACTGTGATGCATAGCTATATGTTCGAATCCAAGGGGGGCACGATTTCAGAGTGACACAAGATATACTGTATATATCTGGGGTACTTCCCCTGTGTACTGCTTGTATATCTAGCCCAACAGCCATGCCATTTCAGTCTTTCAGATGGTGACACATATTACCACCATACATTTATAATGGCGTGCTGCTTGCATGTGTTATACTGGTGGGGATTGTCTTTGGCACTGCAGTCATGAGGGCTTGTCCCTGTTATCAGCAGTAGTGGGCAATGGCCACCAGGTCTTACCTCAACATGCATACACTGACCATTCTCAGACATTGCGAAACACACACCATCCTACACACCTCAGACCTGCATATTGTGCAAATGCTACAATATCAGGCTGCCTTGGCCACCTCTGGCCATCTGTGCACCACTCGTATACCTACTCATACATGGTACTACATGTCTACACAGGATTGGGGGAGGTAGACCTGAGTGTCACTAAATTCTACACTGGGTTGGGGAAGGGCAGACCTGTCTGTTTCCACATGTCTACATAGGCATGAGGGGAGCACACCTGACTGTTACTACATTTCTACATAGGACTGTGGGAGACACACACCTGGACTGTTTGTAAATTTCTGCAAAGGATTGGAGAGGCACACCTGACTGTTACTAAATGTCTACACAGGATTGGGGCACACCTGACTGTTTTACATGTCATGGGAGTGGGGCACACCTGACTGTTACTACATTTCTACATAAGATTGTGGGGGCCACACCTGACTGTTTTGCATTTCTACACAGGATTGGGGTGCACACATGACTGTTACTTTTTACACAGAGTGGGGGCACTTGACTGTTTCTACATGTCTACATGGGGGACACCTGACTGTTACTACATTTCTACACGGGATTAGGGGCACTCTAACTGTTTCTACATTTCTATACAGGATTGGGAGGGCACACCTGACTGTTTCTACATTCTACACAGGATTGAGGCATTACTCTTTCTACATATCTACTTAGGATGGGGGGGGCACACCTGGCACATGCACACATTTGCTATGACTGTACTGGTATGTCAGGTACTCCATTTCATTCTGTATTCTAACTTATCATACTGACTAGAGGCATATCAATGTACTACAGTTTTAGCTTTGGTTGCCCTATATATTAGTGTTTGACTTCCTACCCTTCAGAACTAACACCCCTCTGCCTGACCTGCTGTAGTCTGTCTGTGTAGGCCTGGGGGAGGTTACCCATAGGCACTGGGTCATTCAGTGGCCATAGCACAGGCTCTGCTTGGGTTTGTTTACACTTGTCCTGCTGGCTGAGACTGTTGTTGGGTATGTAGTCTCCTGACTGGCATGTGTGAGTCATATGGACACACATGTCATCCAGCACATTTCCTGCAGTGGGTTTTCTCACCTTATGTAGTGCTGGCTACTGTAGTGATTCCAGTATGTGTTACAAGCAGATGTCATGGTGCCACTATGGGTGTCTACTATCTGCTGCCATAACATTCAGTTTCCTTGCATGCTCACATCCATACCAGATGCAGGTAACAACACATTCTACTCCATTTGCAATTGGTTGGTTGATTGACTTACCTTGGTGTGCCAGCATTTAGGATGGTGCTGGGAGGATGCCTATGTCGGATGCACATAGGCACTCCCTATACATGGTTGTAGTGTCATGTTTGGCATCTTTGCACTGTATGTGAGTCAGATAAAGGTGTCATTCCATGGGTCCCTACTGTGTCAGTGTATGTGCTATGCATTGCCTCTTTGCCACAGCAGGACATACTGGGCACACCTCCATCTGCCTACTGGGGCAGGCTCAGTTGTTTCTCCTCTGAGTCACTATGTAATGTGGCCTTGGCATTGGTGGGGGCTCTGTGGCCCTGCCTGTTGCTGCAGCTGTTTCCACAGGATCATATTGTGGCATGGAAATTATACCACTTAACAATTTAGCGTATGCACATGTAGCTGGTGAGTGCTGCAAAGGCTCCACTCAGATGTGTCCAGACACTGGAGACTGTGGACTTTGAGCATCCCAAACACATGATCTATTGTAGCCCATGTCTGGTTCTGTGAGTGTGCCTCCTTCATGGCATTCCTATGTTCAGGTGTTTGTACTTCTGATGGGTGTCATCGTAATCCATTGCTCCAGTGTTAACTCAGCATCCCCCACTCAGGTGACTAAGTAGGGATGTCCACACTGGCAAATCTCTTGCATAGCTGTGTCAGATGCTAAAATGGAATCATGATAGCTTCCCAGGGCAGCTAGCACATTACTTTTCATTATAAATGTTCTCTAGGCATCAAGCAGATGATCTGGCAGTTGATGGGGTGTGCTCTCTCTGTGGTAGATGGTTCTACCTGATCAATGGGTGGTGCTTTGATGCATATGTGCTTGCAGTCTATAGCACTCCACTCACTTCAGGGTATTCTGCTATTTGGTGGAAGATATGCATATTGTTGGCCAACACCTCACGGTGTTGAGGAAATGTATGTGTTCTCACTGCATGTGCTGACATGGCATCCAGGAACTGGTGGAACACTCTGGATGCTGGATGTCTGAAATCCCCTGATGATATCCCCAGTTGAGCTTTGGGAGGCACTCCCGTGGCTAGTGCATTCTGTGGCCTACATACATCTTTGGTATCTACTGGGATGGTTCCTCGGTCAGTTTGGTGTGTTTGTATGGCTGGTATTGAAGTAAACAATTTGCTGTAGGATGTCCCTTGTCCACTTAAGTAGCCCACTATCTCCGCCTTAGCTCATGTAGCCCTGTAGGTTAATTCTGGTCTATACATTCTTCTCTGTCTCCTCACTGTGGGTTGATTACAGCAATTCATATCCTCACCACTCTCAGTCTCTTCTTGCACAAGGGTGTTGTTCTATGCGTTGTCTGGGCTGCAGTTCCCTATCATTTTGTAGGTTTGTTTGTTAAATGTTTCCGCTTGTATACACAGGTGGTGTAGAGGCTGGAAAAAAAATTAAAGTGGGGAAGGTGTCTGCATAGTTTTAAAGTTGTGTTCTTGGCTGGTCTGGCTGTTGTCTTCGTGTAATTGGCTGATTCCTGGATACATTTAATCTGCCAGCTTAAGTGCTAGTTCTCCTTGACATCTTTCTACTGGCTGTTTCCATTCCCATTGGTTCTTCTGTTTAAGCTAGGGGGTATACTAAGTAAACAGAGTGCTCTGTCGTGCATTGGTGAGCTGTTTTTCCTGGTTTAACTTTATTGCTTCTTCCTTTAAGATCTGCAAGGCTGTGCATAATCTCGGCTAGGCTATGAGTAAGCAAGCAGATTCAGATTACACCCCTAGTTTAGTTGTGCTGGCCAGGGATGTAACCTGAGCTACAGGGCTTCAATCCACTTTGAAGGTGCATGGCCTGATGCTACACTTCGATGATGTCAGCTAACTCCTAGACTTGCACTGCTTGGCTCCTATTCTTACACTCATTGAGATTCCTACTAGCAATGTTGGGAAAACTGGATTCACTCATTATTCCCTCTGCTTACAGGATTGTCTACAATGTATAAAGCCATAATGTCTCTACACTGAGCTCTGGCAAGTAACACTTACTCACTTGGCTATTTGTCTCTGCTCTACTCATTGACTCTGTATGGCAAACAGTGATTTTAGTTAGAATGTTTTGGTTTTAGGTTTATTCTGGTATTTCCTCTCATCCCATTTGCAAGGGCTATTGTTCTATGTGTTTAAATAATAGCTTTAAATCAGCTAAAAAAAAAAAAAATAAAAGTAGATTTTTTTATTTTTATGTTATTTTGGTAAATACAATGACTCCATAATTTGGCCATTGGTTTGTTTCTCCTGACTGATAATATGTTGGTTCTTTACTTGAGCTGCCGCGGTCTTTTCAGTTTTGATTTTGCAGAAAGTGTAATTTGTGTTACTAACTCGAAAGTAGCTACTTGCAGATTGCATCTGTGTCTTGGCACCTATTGGTTTCCAGTTTTCGAATCGCGAAATTCAATCTCTCATTTTGCATGGTTTCTCTCCTGCAAATGGGGTGATTTGCATACATGGCTATTTAGTCCATGCAGGAGCACCTCGCGGTACGTCTCCCTGCAGGCTCTTCTCCTGGATTGCACTCTGCAGATATATTTGTCTACAGAGGCTTCCCAGACTGATCCTCCAGCTGCCGCGGGAGCTGGGTATACAGAACCGGGTCTATCCTCACTAGTCAGCCAAATCTCAACTTGTACCTCATTGCCAGGAATAATTGGATAATAGGATAAAAGTGGGATGGTAATCATTTATTAAAATAAAAAAAAGAGAAAACGGTATTATCAAACTGGGGTGTTCTTCCCTGATTTAATAAACATTTTAAATTAATCAACTGGCCAGGGTTCCATTGTTTTTAAAGTGGATATTTTGTTTTGAACAACACTGGATGAAGGCTTTTATGCTAAAAATGGTTTAAATAAAATTATTTATTTTGATGTGATGATTTTGAGATGAGTTAACTGATGGTCCGATTGATATTAGCTGTTCCTTTTCATGGAGGTCTAGGAGAAAAGCTCCAACAGGAGTTAAGTACTTGATAATTAGGTATTGCAAAATGAGCTTGAAAGAACTTTAACAAAAACATGGTATACGCATATACAAGCATCTAGACTGCTATTACTATTTCTGAGGATTACAAATGTACTACTAATAACATATTAGCAAAGGATCGTAGGCAGTATAAATGACATAGAGCAGATTGCGGGATACAATTACTATTTTGGTTTGGTTCATGGACTTTGTAGTGCTGGTCTTGTTGGATTTTTATGTTTTATATCAGTTCAGCTACGCACTCATTCTTACTGGTATGTCATTGGATTACAGGAAATTCACAAAGCTCTACAAGGATTTTTTTATGTGCACATCACACCTCATGATGCATGCATGAGCGTAAAGATTTTGTAGATTCAGTAAGCACTTACTACTATGGTACACAAGTAATGTGCAAACAAAAAGGTTCCATGTAAATGCAAAATTACCTCTACTCAGCTGGTGACTTTATGCAAAATGAAAAAATAAAAAATACAAGCAAGCTAACTACAAAAAGGT
Source organism: Protopterus annectens (assembly GCF_019279795.1). Lineage (NCBI taxonomy): Eukaryota > Metazoa > Chordata > Ceratodontiformes > Protopteridae > Protopterus > Protopterus annectens. Next base: position 1,255,331,406 of record NC_056744.1, on the reverse strand, counting down.
GACTCACAACCAAAATGAAGAATAAAATAGCAAAATGTCAGTCAGAATCCAACATGGTATTCAAAAAGAGAACTCCCAAGGCAAAAGTGCAATAAAAGTTTTATTTGAACAAGTGGTTGGGCGCTTTTCTACACAGTAGAAATGGTTCTTGTGACTTTTCCTGAATCCTCGCTTTTGTTTTAATTTACCCACAAAATTGGGACTCCTCGACTCAGAAGGGACATGATCGGCCATACTGCGGACAGCTGTGAAGAGGAAGGCATCCAAGGAAGATTGTTTCTGTGTCGAGATGCGCAACCGTGAACTGCTCCAAGTTCAGGAAATGATTACTTTGGTAATTTATCTGATTTTGTTTTTGGTTGGCTGTGCATTACTTGTATGTGGCTGAATAAAGGTTTAAACTTTGTTCCTGCAAATAAATTGATCTCATAATTAATCTTGCAATTGGATCTTGTGGCTGTTTGCTAGGAAGGTTATGCTATGCATGTTTCTTGGTAAGCATGATTTGTCTTTTTCTAGCCATACATTTCAGAACCTAAAGTGTCTTTAATCTTCTGGCTATTTCTTCTTGTGAAGCATTTGTTAAATTCATATGAGAATGATACGTTTGATTTTGTATCTTCAATCCTCTGAGCAATGTTTTTATAATTCTTAACATTAGATGAAAAGTCATTCTGGTATGGAGTTACGGCAATTCTGAGCTCCTGCTACTAGTAATACATAGATCTGCAGATAAAGATGGGCTGTGGTTATTTTGAATAGAGAAGATTATTTTAGCCAGCATGAATACTCATGCTTGATGACTATACTGTATTACAAGGAACGCTTGGTCTTAAAGAGATGTTGGATAGGTGTATACTTAATCCATACAGAAATGACTTGTATGATTTGACGGCGTGGACTTGGGCTGATATGAATATTTATAATTTCTTTTATGGTTGAACATCATCTCTTTAGTCCTTGCGATACGCTTTGGTCTAAAATCCATAAAAGTATTCATAATCCATCATTGTGTACTCATTGTTCTTGTGGATACGGCTGGATTATTGAGCTCTCTTCTGTATTTGTAGGAGAATAAACCTAAAACACTACTCCTCTTAAATGCTCCTCTGTGGCTTAAAGATAATTCTCAACATTTTTCTGTGCTATTTAATTGCAAGTGTCTGGACTCTGATGTTTTGGCTATCTGGCTGGTAACGCTATACAATAAGATGTTATTTTACGGTCATTCCTAATCGCTGGTATTGATTTTATTACACTATTCTTGATCTGGCAATCGTGTTTTATCACACACACATGATTACTGGCCATTTGTACACTTTGATTTGATATTGAACAACAATATAGAGTTTTCAGTAAATTCAACATTATTTTGCGATAGTATAAATGACACTCCCTTTGTAAGCACAGTTACGCTAACTCTTGGTGTTGTCGCGAATGGGAGTACGAATCATGTCCACACAATAACCCTATGGAAGTTTCATTAAATACTGCGAGATGGATTATGTTTCTTTTGAGCTTTATATGGTATTATTTAGTGAACTTTGATTTTATCCATTTTGAAAGCATCTGCTTCCCAAAAATTTACTTTCACACTCACATTAACGCTCATTGATTTTAGCTGTTACTGTCTCTTAAAAATGAAATGTGGGTGCTTTGAAACAAAAAATGGCTAGAACCCTTGTTAGAAAATGGGTAATTACATAGATCCAGCATTTAATCCCTCTACGCGTCTCTAAATATACCTCTAAATAATAACTCCCTTGAGGAGTCTCTACAACTCCTCACTAAATGGTGTTTTTGAAGGTGCTTTCTAAATACTTCTGCAATGACTTTTGCCATAGGGTTACAGTCATCGTGCATAACACATAATATTACTTGAAGATTCACTAACAGTAGGAAGGATACAGATGTTCCCTTATTTTAATCAAGATCTGCTAATATTCAAATTACAAACAGTCCAGGAGGTGGGCTGGCAGGAGGATTCTGGTATTCTTTTACTCTATTCCAGTAATGTTCAGCAGCTTTGGTAATATTATCAGAAAAAACTGGCCTGGCTCTATTAGCTGGATTGTAAGATATGATCATTAGTTGGGCACGCCCTTCAATTCCTTCCGGTGGAATACCATGCTTCCATTAAAAAGACTTCTATGCAATGGATCTAGACACACAGGGTGAGTAGTTAGCAACTGGCAAGAAAGGTATGTTCTTTGCCATTATTGTGTTGGGCTAGTCCTTCTCCACTTTGATACTTGCTCTTTATTCCATCCTCGGGTTTCGGATCGAGCTTTTTTCCCCTTGATTTGCCAGCCATCTGCAGGAGTAGGCAATCCGTTTATTTGGCCATATGTTGCTCCCGTGGGATGGTTTCTATGTTGGGAAAACTACATCATCAGTTCAGGGAATGGCTGCTTGAACATTTGGGCTGGTATTCGCACAGTGTATCAACAAACACTTTGTAGCTAACCATGCTATCTCTTTTCAAGGATACAATATATTTAGCTTCAGATGCCTTTACAAATTAATTAATCCAGTATTGTGGTTGGCCTCTAACAATTATTTGGAAGTCGTGTGAATTCAAAGTGGATTTCATTTCCTTTGCAGATTACTACAGGACTAATTCAGGGTTGAACTCTGGTAGGAATTCCACTCCTAAACTTGGCTCTCTTTGGTAATGGAGGTGGTGGATTACTATTGGTTGGTTTCTGAATTAAGCGATTAAAGGAGTATGAAATGACGGTGTTAGTTCCTCATGGGCCTTCTAAACTCAAGCACTCTTTGTTTCCTTTGAAATGGTCTGATGAAGCGTAACCCTGTGAAAGGCTAACTCATTTATTCAAAATAATTCATTACTGTGCTCTTGTGGTTCTCTTTGAATACAGTGTTGGTTAACCTACTTTTTGCTATTTATTTCATGCAAATGGACTCCAGGTGTGGAGCTATCCAAAGCATAACGGCATCCATGCAAGAGAGCTCCGTGTCTGGAGTGCACAGGAGTTTCCACGGAAAGAATGGACAATAGCCAAACAGCTACAAGCCTTAAATTGAAACATCCACTGCCCATCAAGAGCCATTCCAGGAGCCTGACCAGACGAGGGAAAGTCCAGAGACATTGGAGCACAGAACGGAACCTCCAACACAACAAACGGAGGAGATTCTAAATTCAGGTTCAGTATTTAATATTTCTTCGATTACACTTACTGAAGAACAGATTAAACTTTTGAATAAAGGGCTTTCTTTTATTCCTGCCAGAAAGGCAGATCAAGCCGACATGCTTAAAGACCTGAAATTATTAGGCAGGAGTTTATCCCTGAAAGACATTTTTTCAAATACTGGCGCCCACAATGAGACTGCAGCCCAGTATAAAAGACCTAATACTTCTATACCTAATATGCATCCTGCTATTCAAACCTTTGTAAACATATGTTCAACTGAATTCAGACAGTTGTTTACACAAGGAACAAAATCCAGTTTCCATAATATATCCCTTGATGATGATAGAGCATTGAATGAGTTAAAATATATGTGTTCTGTGGAAATCAAACAAGCAGACAAGGGAGGGGGCATTGTTTTTTTAGATAGATACCTGTATCTGAGACAAATGTATGCGTTGCTGCAGGATTCTAAGATGTACCAGTGTGTTTCTAAAATTATTGTGAATGGAATTATGGAAAGAGTGTCTTTTCAAATATTTGATTTGTTGATGACAGCCCTGATAGATGAAAATTTATTTCAATTTTTTAATACTGAGTCTCCATTAATCCCTAGGATATACGGTCTACCTAAGATTCATAAAAATGATAAGTTACCACCAATGAGACCTATAGTCTCTGGTGCAGGCTGGTGCACTGAACCATTATGTATTTTTGTTGAAGGTGAATTACACAAACTGCTTGATGATTGCCATACCATTCTCAAGGACACCAAGAAATTTCTGGAAAGACTACAAGTTAGAATGACAACTGTTGATTGTGATTACATCTTTGTAACTATGGATATTGAATCTTTATTTACCTCTATTCCAAATACATGGAGTATAGAGATAGTGAAAGATTTTCTAGCCCTAAACAGATCTTCTGACAGTAATAAGATTTCACTTATCTGTACTCTATTAGAAATCATACTAGAGTATAATGTATTTGTATGACGATCAGTTTTACCTCCAAAAGACTGGTGTAGCTATGGGCACGGCTTGTGCCAATAGCTACGCCAATCTAGCATTAGTGTCTTGAGAACAAAGCTGCCTTCTATCTGATAGGAATGAGTTTTTTGACAAGATTTTGTGGTACATCCATTTTGTGGATGATATCTTTTTGCTTTGGAAGGGAGATACTTATGAATTAGAAAGGCTTGTCAGCTACATGGACACTACCACTAGTTTCTTAAAGTTCACTTATCGATACTCTACTACTGATTTGAACTATTTAGATGTGTCAGTTAAGAGATCTACGTCACACCAGCTCCAGAGCAGTATTTTTAGGAAACCTACTAGCAAGAATGCTCTATTACACAAAAATAGCATGCACCCCAGACATATACCTAAGAATGTCTTGAAGGGACAAGTATATAGGGTGCTTAGGTTGCATAATGATGACACAGAGGCACACCAGGCCCTTGATGAGGTCCAGAAAGAGTTTTTAGCTAGGGGATACTCTAAGAAAGAGATCATTGCTACCATTGATGAAGCATGGTCACAGAGACGTGGTAGATGTAAATCTTATTTTGGCAATGGAGCCTATACATCTGAGTCCATCCCTGTTACAAATGATTTTAGAGTTGTCCTCCAGTACTCTAGTGATATCAATGAATATTGTTCTGTCATTAAAAAGCATTGGAATATTTTGCATGTAGTACTAGGACTACTTAACAAGATTGGAGATGCACCTGCTTTCTCATTTAGGAATAATAAGTGCTTGAAACAACACTTATGCAACAGAACGACCATTAACAGAACATTTCTCTCTTCATGTATTGGCACATTTCCTTGTAGACACTGCTCTGCATGCTCATAAATTCATACTCGCACTACATATACACATCCTACACGATACTTTACTATTAGTGGCACTTGCTATGCTGACTGCCGCACCACTAATGTGGTTTATTTCTCTTTTTGCCAGATTTACCATGCTTATTATGTATGCAAAACCAATAGAATGCTCAAGGACGGGATCCTTGAGCACAGAAGGGATATTATTAACCAGAAAGATAGAAGTGCTCTAGCTCAACATGTGAGACAGACTGATCATTCACATACATTTAAATTTCTGGTTATTCAAGTCATACATCCTAATATACGGGGAGGCAATATTGAGAATTACACAGAAAGTGAAGAATAGAAATGGATTCTCACTTTAAATACTGAGAAACCTCCGGGTTTAATGAGATTACATCTTTGAAACCCTTTTTAAAGTGACATCCCCTCTAACATTAAAATGCATATGTATTTACACACTTGTAAAGTCACTTTTTAGCAGTTATTTGTTAGTAGTCTGTGTTTTAAGATTTTTTAATTTTCTCTGCAGCTTGCTTTCTATACAGAGGTAGTGATAGTTTTTATCTGATTTTATTTTTGTATATGTATTTTTAAATGCTTAATTGATGCTTATTGTCTCCATCAGCTGACTTTCTATATAAGTTGAGATGCAGTTATATTCAGTGTGATGAAGCAATATTAATTATCGTGAAAGCACTTATGGTTTTATTCCTTTAATAAACTTTGTTGGTTCGTTTAAGTTTGGCTGCAGTTACTTTTTTATTTATTTACATATTTTTTCTGCACCTTACTGTACCCTAAGCCATTTCTGTTTTTTTCTCTACATATTAACATTGCACACACTGTCGACAATCATCTTAAGTACACAGACCTCAGTATTGTACACACAACCACAGAATGTCCAGTTTATGTCATCAAATATAACCCCTACTATACATAACATGTGTAGCAGTCTGATATCTCACTGGCTTGGTATCAGATATGATGTCAATAAATATAGTGTACAGTACATATGCACCTCTTACTGCATGACATATGTACAAAGGTGGGCAGAGTTGTGGCTGGAGGCACAAACACAGGGCCATTATTGACATGTTGCTGTGATAACCTCATACATTTACTATTGTAACAGGGTTTGTTGCAACATATGTCCTATGAGGGAAATGAAGTCAGTAACTTTCATGGCTGTCACCATCTACAGACTGCAATCCTCTCACTACCTTCTGTAGTTCCCAGATAGGTGCTCTGTGGGTAACACAAGAAACAAAAGGCACCACACACTGCCCAGTCTGCAGATGACCCTACTGATGGGGGATTCTCATAAACATAGCACTGACATGACAGGTATTAAAACATGTAGGACAGCCATATCCACACACACTCTGTTAAACCAACATTACTCCAATTGCAGTATAGCAGCTCTTACAGTCTATAGTCAAAACAGGCACATCCCCCTCCTGTGTGTTGGCCTGTTTCCACAGTGTATGTTGTTAGAGGTAAAGCCCCAATCCATCTGTTATGCTGTTTGCCAAACAACATATCTAGTTCCTGCTCACAGTGAATGAAAAGGCTAAACACCAACATTATGTTCCTAGATATTGGAGTGTGTTTCCATGCAATCGGTTATGGGAATTTTACCACAGCTGTTCCACATGCAATCAGCTAGAGGAGGGCTGCAATTTGTGCAGAGGCCATTAGCTGATCTTGAGCATCACTTACGATACACATGCTGCAGCCTAAGCAAAGCAGATGTAGGTCTCCATATCCACCAGAGAGGGAGTGAGAGAGGCAGAGGCAAAGTAAAGTCAAGTTAGGGAAGGGTGGGAGAGTAAAACTTAAGCATGTTTGTGTCACACACCTACCGACACAGGATATCAAAACCCTGATGACTATGTAGTGCTATCACATTTCTATGCAGTTATCAGATGCACCACATAGGTTACATGTTGAGGAGCCCTAAAAGCATATATGTGATGGTGAGTGGCATTTGCAACAGGGATAAGGTAGCTATACGGTAGGTGTAGTACATGTTCCTGCCAGCATGAACAGGTGCCAGTATCAACACAGCCACTCTCTCACAGGGACACACACACATTGACACACATGGCAGGGCCAGGAATACAACTCATCACTAGTGAGATTGCCACCAACACATTACTGTGCATGTATTACATGCACCACAGGGGGTCATACAGAGGTTATATGGGCAAAGGGTATGGGGAGGTGACTGACATTGGACAGCATGCTTCAGTATGTTAATGGGGGTTGTGGTGAGTGTGAATGTGATCATATGCATCATACAACACATACACAGGGTACCAGTACTGACATGCATGTGTGCAATGCTTCACATGTGTGTAGTGGTTGACTGTGCCAGACAGCTATACAAGGCTAGGTGATGGGTATACCTAGGCATCAGCCAACATGACACTGGTCTGCATTGTGGCTCAGGGGTGTAGTTTCAGGATTTGCCCACACAGGTGGGTATTATATTCACCATCCAGTCACTTGGGTGACTATTGTGTGTGGCCAATGCTGTGCATTGCTTGCCATGTATGTGTTCCTTAGTCCATGACATGGACGGTGTCTGGGATGTGCACACCTCCCATATGCATGTACAGTAACATGTGGAACTGTACCTGGGGTGTCTGGCTCATGTTGTGTACACAGATTATCATCAGGTGTGCCAGCCTGGCCTCATGTGGCAGGAACTGGTAATGGACAGCAGGTTTACCCTGCACCTACATTGATAGCATGATACCAGCATTCCCTGGTGTCAGTGGCATCTGCCCATACAGGGCATGTTTTCAGGCATGGTATGTCCTTTGTGGGTTACATTTGATGGCACCACAGGTGTTGCAGGTGTCCAGTGGGGAACATGTGGAAGGTGCACTGTCAGCATGTATGTGCCTATTGTACAGATGGACAGGGTGCCATGCCTTCTCTATCCCACTGCAATAACAGCATAGTTACTATCAGTAGGCAATATGCAGGGTACTACCAACATAGCGGCTGTTGCCTAGGCAATTGTGTGTGTGTATGAGACATGGGTTGAGAGTGTTCTCTGGGTAATACTAGGGTTGCTAACTGCGTTAGCTTGGCTTTGATGTCACATGTATGGGTATGGATTTGCACCCCAGCCTCTTGGCTATTTCGCATCTGTTATCCCTGTATGGTGGACATTGTGATATATACTAGGGCCACCATATAAGAAATTTGCAAAACCCGCTCCACATTGAGCCCAGTTGTTACACACTCACAACCACCTCCTCAAAGGATACGAGTTATAAACACAGACACACACATACACACCTGTCATGTCTGGGATAAGAACTCCTACCTAACTATACTACAGCACTAAGGAGTTATAGGATGCACCACGAATTACTAGAGTACTACTTCCCCAAAGGTGTATCTCACATTGGATGACATCAGCAGGATTGCCAAAGAAGGACATTTGAATTGTGGTGAGTGTGGCTAGGCTAAAGTGCATTGCTCCCTACACAGACATTGAAACACAAACAAAACATCCACAACCAACATGTGCGGGTATAGAACCCCTAACAGAGTTGTATATCACACTACTGCATGGAGCTGCTATAGGACGCACCATGGGGATAACTGGAGTACTCATTCCCCAAAGTTATATTTCACAATGAATGACATCAGAAGGATAGCCAAAGTAGGGTATTTGAATTGTAGTGAGTGTGGCTAGGCTAAAATGCATTGCTCCCTACACAGACAAAAACACACACACACACACACACACACACACACACACACACACACACACACACACACACACACACACACACACACACACAGAGTTTCCATGTCTGGGATTAGAACTCCTACCTAAATAGTTTATCACACTACAGTAATATGCAGTTATAGGACACGCCACAGAGATTACTGGGCTACACCTTTCTGAAAGGTTTATTTCACAGTGTATGACATCAGGAGCCTTGACACAGTAGGGCAATTGGATTGTAGTAGTGTGACTAGCCTAAAAAGCATAGCTATCTACACACACACACACACACACACACACTCACACTCACACACAGTTGCTATGTCTGGGATTAGACCTCATACCTAACTACTTTATTACACTACAGCAGTACACAGGTATAGGATGTGCCATGGAGATTGCTGGGCTACAACTTTCCAAAAGGTGTATTTCACAGTGTATGGCATCAGGAGCATTGACACAGTAGGGCAATTGGGTTGTAATAAGTGTGACTAGCTGAAAAAGCATAGCTCTGTACACACACACACACACACGCGCACACACACACACACACACACACACACACACACACACACAGTTGCTATGGCTGGGATTAGAACTCCTACCTAACTAGTTTATTGCACTACAGCAGTATGCAGGTATAGGATGCGCCACAGAGATTATCGGGCTAAAATTTTCCAAAAGGTGTATTTCACAGTGTATGACATCAGCAGCCTTGACAAAGTAGAGCATTTGATTTGTAGTGAGTGTGACTAGCCTAATATAGATGGTGAGACACACGCACACACACTTGCATGTCTGGGATTAGAACTCCTACCTAACCAGTTTATTATACTACAACCGTACACAGATATGGGACGTGCCATGGAGATTACTGGGCTGCAGCTTTCCAAAAGGTGTATTTCACAGTGTATGACATCAGCAGCCTTGACAAAGTAGGGCATTTGATTTGTAGTGAGTGTGACTAGCCTAAAAAGCATTGCTATTTCCATAGATGGTGAGACACACACACACATACACACACACACACACACACACACACACACACACACACACACACAGTTGCCATGTCTGGGATTAGAACTCTTACCTAACTAGTTTATTACACTACAGCAGTAGGCAGGTATAGGAAATACCACAGAGATTATTGGGCTATAGCTTTCCAAAAGGTGTATTTCACAGTGTATGACATCAGCAGCCTTGACAAAGTAGGCAATTTGATTTATAGTGAATGTGACTAGCCTAAAATGCATTGCTCTCTTCACAGATGGTGACACACACACACACACACACACACACACACACACACACAGTTGTCATGTCTGGGATTAGAACTCCTATCTAACTAGTTTATTACACTACAGCAGTATGCAGGTGTAGGACGCCCCACAGAGATTACTGGGCTGCAGCTTTTCAAAAGGTGTATTTCACAATGTATGACAGCAGCAAGGTTAAATTCCACAGGTACGTGTAAGCAGCTGCTAGATGATTACTTCCTTGTACAGACATGTTGCACAGCTAGCACTTGCACTACATAGTCCATCATGCTGACAGATAGCAGTGGCTAAGGTCAAAAGTGATATCCGAACCTCATGTGGTTGTAGCCATTTGGCTGTGTGCTGGGTGGGACAGGCCTCATAATGTATGGCCCCTTGTGACGGTCACTCTATTCCACACACCTGTGTATGTCTACTTTGGGCTTATTATCATGTGTTGTCCTTGGATATATGCCTGTATTCCTATCCAGTGTGTGTGTGTGTGCAAAGCATGAGTGTTGCATACACTGGAGTGTCTTTCAATGACATCTGCAAATGCCAGATATGTCTGGTCCACTGTTGTTTGCAGACATACCCTTCATTTGTTTAAGTGTGTGAGCATGCCCAGTATGACCTTTTGGTATGTTGCTGGCTGACATTTCCCTCATTTCTCTGTGTGTGAGCATGCCCAGTATGCCCTTCTGTACTGAATGTTGTACTGTAGTGCAGACATTTGTGTTGTACACCTACAGGTAGCATATTTTTTCTGCAGGGTATCCATCAATCATTTGGCAATATGGGAACAAACTGTGCAGGGAATAGTGTGTACTGTAGGTGATTGTGTATGTGCTGCTTCAGCTGCATGGTACTGCTGTTAGCAGAGATATTCCGACATGTGTACTATTATAAACAGTGATGTTTTCTGACCTCATGTACTGTCTGGTGGACATTCTTGCTCACAGTGATTACTTATGGGACAAGGGTGACTGCAGCTGTGTCTGGTATTGTGGGCAGACACATTCGTATTATGGTAAGTTATGCCGTTTTGGAGGGAGAGCTGCAGACACTTGGTGCTGGGTTTGTGTATCCTGTTTAGCACCTTGGTACAGTGCTGGCAGAGGATCCCATACTTGTCCGACCATCAACAAGGCAGTATGGCCTTATCATGCTGTGGCAATTTCTCACAGTTGAACAGATTTGCACATGTTAGCCAGAGGCAGGGGCCATGGCTCAGGACATTTACTCTATTGTGGTGTACGGGCAGGTGTGTAGTCACCCATTTATGTGTTTGGAGCCAGGGATAGTGTGCACACAGCTTGGTGTCGGACTCTGCACATTCCATGCTGCCCATGCTCCCACACCCCCCTCTGTTATTCTAACGTCTTCCATACATTATGCATACATTCTGTGATACTTTCCATAAGGATATCACCACATCACAGGTGTGTGTTAGTGTTGGTCCACAGTTCATGCAGTGGGACATGGTGGACATAATGCTGTGGTTTGTCCACATGGCCTTGCATATGGCTTAAATGGAGTGTGTTATGTTGTTATTTGGATGTGCATGACATAACATGCATTAGCAGTATGTGTGAGACATGGCCTTTGGCAGGCACCTGTGGGGCATTAGGTGTTGATGCAGGTGAAATGTGGCAGGTCATTGCATTCTGTCAGTCCTACATTCCCAGACCACCATACAGTATATTCCCCTGGGGTGACGGAGTGACAGGGTAGATGTGATAGTTGTTCATGCCAATACCTTCTGCTAGTCTTGATCAGGTGGTGTGGATGCTGGCAGGGTGCTACCTTCAGCTAGGGACACACCTGCATGGGACAGTCTTCTGCTATTGCCATATACAGGTGGGGTTGTACTGTACCCGTTCCTCATAGCAGGGATATTGCCAGAGAGGTGCCTGTGGGTGGTGTTTGCATGGTTGGGTGCATGTGTACTATGGACACTGCTTGCATATGACACACAGATATGCATGGGGCATTACAGTTATGCTGGCATGTGTGGGTACATTAGCTGATTCCCAATACATCAGCCCTACATACTTTGTGATCTGCAGGTGTTTAGGCAGATATCACCAGTATCCCGTACTACAGGTCCTGTTACTGTGATGCATACCTATATGTACATATCCAAGGGTGTCACCATTTCATAGTGACACAATATATACTGTATATCTGGGGTACTTCCCCCTGTGTACTGCTTGTATATCTAGGCCAACAGCCATGCCATTTCAGTCTTTCAGATGGTGACACATATTACCACCATACATTTATAATGTCTTACTGCTTGCATGTGTTATACTGGTGGGGATTGTCTTTGGCACTGCAGTCATGAGGGCTTGTCCCTGTTATCAGCAGTAGTGGGCAATGGCCACCAGGTCTTACCTCAACATGCATACACACTGACCATTCTCAGACATTATGAAACACACACCATCCTAACACACTCAGACCTGCATATTGTGCAAATGCTACAATCTATCCGGCTGCCTTGGCCACCTCTGGCCATCTGTGCACCACTCGCATTATACCTACTCATACATGTTACTACATGTCTAAACAGGATTGGGGGAGGTAGACCTGAGTGTCACTAAATTTCTACACTGGGTTGGGGGAAGGGGCAGACCTGTCTGTTTCCACATGTCTACATAGGCATGAGGGGGGAGCACACCTGACTGTTACTACATTTCTACATAGGACTGTGGGGAGACACACCTGACTGTTTGTAAATTTCTGCAAAGGATTGGAGAGGCACACCTGACTGTTACTAAATGTCTACACAGGATTGGGGGGGGCACACCTGACTGTTTTACATGTCTACATGGGAGTGGGGGGCACACCTGACTGTTACTACATTTCTACATAAGATTGTGGGGGGCCACACCTGACTGTTTTTGCATTTCTACACAGGATTGGGGTGCACACATGACTGTTACTACATTTTTACACAGAAGTGGGGGGGGACACTTGACTGTTTCTACATGTCTACATGGGAGTGGGGGGCACACCTGACTGTTACTACATTTCTACACAGGATTGGGGGGCACTCCTAACTGTTTCTACATTTCTATACAGGATTGGGAGGGCACACCTGACTGTTTCTACATTTCTACACAGGATTGAGGAGGCACACCTTACTGTTTCTACATATCTACTTAGGATGGGGGGGGCACACCTGGCACATGCACACATTTGCTATGACTGTACTGGTATGTCAGGTACTCCATTTCATTCTGTATTCTAACTTATCATACTGACTAGAGGCATATCAATGTACTACAGTTCTTAGCTTTGGTTGCCCTATATATTAGTGTTTGACTTACTACCCTTCAGAACTAACACCCCTCTGCCTGACCTGCTGTAGTCTGTCTGTGTAGGCCTGGGGGAGGAGGTTACCCATAGGCATCATTCAGTGGCCATAGCACAGGCTCTGCTTGGGTTTGTTTACACTTGTCCTGCTGGCTGAGACTGTTGTTGGGTATGTGAATCTCCCTGACTGGCATGTGTGAGTCATATGGACACACATGTCATCCAGGACATTTCCTGCAGTGGGTTTTCTCACCTTATGTAGTACTGGCTACTGTGGTGATTCCAGTATGTGTTACAGATGTCATGGTGCCACTATGGGTGTCTACTATCTGCTGCCATAACATTCAGCCACCCAATTTCCTTGCATGCTCACATCCATACCAAGATGCAGGTAACAACACATTCTACTCCATTTTGCAATTGGTTGGTTGATTGACTTACCTTATGGGTGTGCCAGCATTTAGGATGGTGCTGGAAGGATGCCTATGTCGGATGCACATAGTACACTCCCTATACATGGTTGAGCACAGGTAGTGTCATGTTTGGCATCCCTTTTACTGTATGTGCGAGTCAGATAAAGGTGTCATTCCATGGGTCCCTACTGTGTCAGTGTATGTGCTATGCATTGCCTCTTTGCCACAGCTTCGACATACTGGGCACACCTCCATCTGCCTACTGGGGCAGGCTCAGGTTGTTTCTCCTCTGAGTCACTATGTGAATGTGCAGGCCTTGGCATTGGTGGGGGGCTCTGTGGCCCTGCCCTGTGCTGTTCCTGCTGCAGCTGTTTCCACAGGATCATATTGTGTGGCATGGAACATACCATAACAATTTGTGTACATGTAGCTGGTGAGTACTGCAAGGCTCCACCAGATGTGTCCAGACACTGGAACCGTGACTTGAGCATCCCAAACACATGATCTATTGTATGTCTGGTCTGTGAGTGTGCCTCTTTATGGCATTCTTGTTCAGGTGTTTGTACATTTCTGATGGGTGTCATCAACCATGGCGGCTCCAGTGTGTAACCAGCATCCCCCACTAGGTGACCATAGGGGATGTCCACACTGGCAAATCTCTTGTACAGCTGCGTCAGATGCCAAATGTGGGAATCATGATAGCTTCCAGGGCAGCCAGCACACATATTCATTATAATGCCCTAGGCATCACAGATGATCTGGCAGTTGATGGGGGTGTGCCCCTGTGGTAGATGTAGGCCCTACCCTGATCACCGGGTGGTGCTTTGATGCATATGTGCTTGCAGTCTATAGCACCCACTACCTCAGGGTATTCTGCTATTTGGTGGAAGAGATGCATATTGCTGGCCAACACCTCACGGGTGTTGAGGAAATGTATGTGCTCACTGGCATGTGCTGACATGGCATCCAGGAACTGGTGGAATACTCTGGATGCTGATGCCTGTGAAATCCCCATGATATCCCCAGTTGAGCTTTGGGAGGTACCTGTGGCTAGTATTCCTAGGCCTACACATACCTTGGTATCTACTGGGATGGGTTCTCCTCGGTCAGTTTGGTGTGTCAGGCGTGGCTGGCACAGCTAAACAATTTGCTGTAGGATGTCCCTGTCCACCCTATAGCGCTCCACTATCTCCAGCTCATGTAGCCCCTGGTAGGTTACCCTGGGTCTATACATTCTTCTCTGTCTCCTCACTGTGGGTTGATTGGCAGCATTCACATCCTCACCACCCTCAGTCTCTTGCACATGTTGTTCTATGTTGCCTGCTGCAGCCCCTATCATTTTGTAGGTTTGTTTGTTAAATGTTTCCCGCTTGTATACACAGGTGGTGTAGAGTATGGGAAAAAACAGTGGGGAAGGTGTCTGCATAGTTTTTAGTTGTGTTCTGGGCTGGGCTGGGCTGCTGCCTGTGTAATTGGCTGATTCTGATACATTTCACCTGCCAGCTATGCTAGTTCTCCTTGATTACCTTTCTACTGCTGTTTCCATTCCCATTGCCTTTCTGTTTAAGCCAGGGGGTGCGCTGCGAAACAGAGTGCTCAAATGTGCACAGAGCTGCTTTTTCCTGGTTTAACTTATTGTTTCTTCCTTTAAGACCCGGTGCGCGGTGCATACACCCGCTTAGGCGATGTAAAGAGTGCTAAGCAGATTCAGACACACCCCCTAGCTTAGTTGTGCTAAGCTAGGAGCAAACCTGAGCCACAGGGCTTCAATCCACTTACAGTATGCCTGACATACCCCCGATGATGTCAGCTAACTCCTAGACTTGCACCAAGCTATTCCTATTCTTACACTATTGAGACCTTACTAGCATGTTGGGAAAAACTGGGATTCACTATTATTCCCCTCGTTTGCATAGGATTGCCTGCTAATGCATAGTTACATGTCTCACACTGAGCCTCCCCCCTTAGCAAACACTACTCACTGGCCATGTTGTCTTCTGCCTACCATTGACTTGCATGGCAAAATAGTGATTTTAGTTAGAATGCTTATTTTAGGTTTATTCTGGTATTTTCCCCCGATCCCATTTGTGCGCTGCTGCCCTATGCTTAAATAGCCGAAATCAGCTAAAAAAAAAAAATAAAAGTAGATTTTTTTTATTTTTTATGTTGTTTGCAATGCCAATGACCTTATACTTGGCCATTGGTTTGCTTCCTGACTGATATGCTGCCTTTACTTGGAGCTGTCACGGCTCAGTTTTGGATTTTGCAGAAATGTACTTAGTTACTAACCGAGTACATTTCTGCAGATTGCACTAGTCTTGCACGGCTGGTTTCCAGTTTCCTGAATCGCAAATTCACCTCATTTGCATGGCTTTCTCCTGCAAATGGGGTGATTTGCATACATGGGCTTAGTCCATGCAGGAGCACTCGTGCATGCCCCTGCAGGCTCTTCCTGGATTGCACGGCAGATATATTGCCTGCTAGAGCTCCTGCACTGATCCTCCATGCCGTGAAAGGCATACAGAATCCGGGGGTCTATCTCACATTAGTCAGCCAAATTCAATTTTGTAATTATTGCTAGAATAATTTTGGATATTAGGGATAAAAGTGGATGGCATCATTTATTAAATAAAAAAGAGAAAATGTGTATTATCAAACTGGGGGGGGGGTGTGTTCTCTCCTGGATTTAATAAACATTTGTAATTAATCAATCATTGTGGTTCCATTGCTTTTTAAAGTGGGATATTTTGTTTCTTGAACAACACTGATGAAGGCTTTATGCCAAAAATGGTTTAAATAAATTATTTATTTTATTTATTTATTTTACATTTGTTAACCGGGATGGTCCGACTGGATACATGTCCTTTTTCAGCGGAGGCCCAGGGAGAAAAGCTCCAACAGAGTTACATTGATAATTAGGTACAGTAAATGAGCTGAAAGAACTTAACAAAAACATAGACTATTTACATACAAGTACAAGACTGCCATTACTATTTCTGAGATTACTACAAATGTAACATTAATAACATATTAGCAAGGACGGTAGGCAGTATAATGACATAGAGTTAGACAGGATACATTACCATTTTATTTGGCTCATGGACTTTGTGTGCTGGTCTTTGTTGGATTTTTATGCTTTATATCAGTTCAGCCATGCACTATTCCTTACTGGCATGTCATTGGATGTTACAGGGAATTCAATAAAGCCTACATGATTTTTTTTTTTATGTGCACATCACGCCATGATGCATACATGAGCGTAAAAGATTTTAGATTCAGTAAGTACCACACAGGCACACAAGCATGTGCAAACAAAAAAGGTTCCATGTAATGCAAATTACCTCATCAGCTGGTGACTTTTATGCAAATGAAAAAATAAAAATACAAGCAAGCCAACTGCCAAAGGTGACTCACAAACCAAAATGAAGAATAAATAGCAAAATGTCAGTCAACCAACATGGTATTCAAAAAGAGAACCCCAAGGGCAAAGTAATAAAAGGTTTATTTGAACAAGTGGTTAGCGCTTTCACACAGTAGAAATGGGTTCTGTACCTTTTCCCTGAATCCTTTCATGGCTTTACCTCTACCCACAAAATTGGACTCCTCGACCAGAAGGGGATGATCATTACACAGGGACAGCCAGAAGAGGAAGGCATCCAAGGAAGATTGCTCTAAATGAGATGCAAACCGCAACTGCCCAAGTTCAGGAATGATTAGCTTATAATTTATCTGATTTTGTTTTGTTGCCAGCACATTTGTATGTGCTGAATAAAGGTTTAAACTTTGTTCCTGCAAATAAATTGGACTATACCAATCTTGCAATTGACCTTAGGCTGTTTGCTAGGAAGGTTATGCTAAGTATGTTTTTGGTAAGCATGATTTGTCTTTTTCTAGCCATACATTTCAGAAACCTAGTGTCTTTAATCTTTCTATGGCTTCTTCTTTAGAAGCATTTGTTAAATTATATGAGAATGACATGTTTGATTTGTACCAATCCTCTGAGCAATGTTTTTATAATTTAACATTAGATGAAAAGTCAGCCTTGCAGGAGTTACAATTTGAGCCCTACATTAGCATTAGACCTGCAGATAAAGATGGGGCTGTGGTTATTTTGAATAGAGAAGATTATTTAGCCAGCATGAATACTATGCTTGATGACTATACTGTACATATGAAAGTTTGGCCTAAAGATGTTGATAGGTGTATACGAACTATACAGAATGACTTGTATGATTTACTTATGTGTGGACTTATTGATATGAATATTTATAATTTCTTTATGGTTGAACATCTTTTAGTCTCAGTGATACATGCTTTGCCCAAAATCCATAAAAGTGTTCACAATCCACCGCTGTGTACTATTGTTTCAGGATACGGCTGGATTATTGAGCCTCTTTCTGTATTTGTGGAGAATAAACTTAAAACACTACTGTCTAATGCTCCCTCTGTGCTTAAAGATACTCAACATTTTTTTCTGTGCTATTTACTGCAGTGTCTGGACTTGATGTTTCTGGTTATCTGCTGGTAACGTTATACATTAAGATGTTATTTACGGTCATTCCTAATCAAGTTGGTATTGATTTTATTACATTATTCTTGACTCATAATCGTGTTTACTCACACAATATGATTACCGTCATTTGTACACTTTTGGATTTGATATTGAACAATAATATATTTTTGTTTGAAAATCAACATTACTTGCAAAGATGGGAGTAGCAATGGACACCCCTTGTGCTAACAGTTATGCCAACTTGGTGTTGTCGCAATGGGAGTATGAATATGTCCACAATAATAACCCTTATGGAAGTTTCATTAAATATAATGCCATATTTGTGGATTATGTTTTTGTTTTATGGGCAGGTAATATCAGTGAACCTTTTGATTTTGTTAACTACCTTGAAAGTACATCTGGTTTCCCAAAATTTACTTTCTGCCACTCATTAACGTCTATTGATTTCTTAGCTGTTACTGTCTCTAAAAATGAATGTGGGTGCTTGGAAACAAAAATGTATAGAAACCTTGTTAGAAAAATGGGGTACTACATAGATCCAGCATGCATCCCCCCCACATGTCTTCTAATATACTTAAAGGTCAATCCCTGAGAGTCTCACAACTCTCACTAATGGTGTTTTTGAAGGTGCTTTAAATACTCTCAGTAATGACTTTTTACATAGGGGCTACAGTCATCGGTGCATAACACATACACATTTGAAGACCACTAATAGTAGGAAGGATATAGATGCTCCTTATTTTAATCAAGACCTGTTAATATTCAACATAAACAGTCCAGAGGTACAGGAGGATTTCCTAGGCTCTTTTTACTTATTCCAGTAATGTCCAGCAGTTTTGCAATATTATCAGAAAAAACATTGGCCTATTTTATTAACTGATTGTAAGATATGATCATTAGTTGGGGCACGTCCCTCTTTCACCTTCAGGAATAATATGTCGATTAAAAGACTTCTATGCAATGGACCTAGACACACAGGGTGAGCAGCAACTGGCAAGAAAGGTATGTTTCCTTGCCATTATTGTAAGGCTAGTCCTTCCATTTCCCTTGATATTTGTTTTATTCATCCGGTTTCTGGACGTGTTTTTTTCCCCTTGATTTACAGCTACCTGCAGGAGTAGCAATCTGTTTATTTGGCCATATGTTGCTCCTGTGATGGTTTTTATGTTGGGAAAACCACACGTCAGTTCAGGGAATGTATGCTTGAACATTTGGGCTATATTCGTAATAGTGTATCAACAAATACTTTAGCTAACCATGCTATCTCTTTTCAAGGACACAATATATTTAGCTTCAGAGTTTTACAATTACTTCAACCTAGTATTAGAAGGGGGGCCTCAACAATTATTTGGAAATGTGTGAATTAAAGTGGATTATTTCCTTGCAGACACATAGACCACCAGGGTTGAACTCTGGAATTCCACTCAAATCTGGCTTGGTAATGAGGTGGTGATTACTATTGGTTGGTTTTAATTGGGTTTATCAGTGAGTATGAATGATTTGTTAGTCTGCGTCTTAAATTAAAAGCACTTTTTTGTTTTGAATGGTCTGATGAAGCGGCAACCCTGTGAAAGTGCTAACCATTTATTCAAATAAATCTTTTATTACTGTGCTCTTGTGGTTCTCTTTTTGAATACAGTGTTGGTTAACTCACATTTTTGCTATTTATTTTTATGCAAATGACCCAGGTGGAGCCATCCAAAAAGCATAACGGCATCCATGCAGAGCCTGTGTCTGAGTACAGGAGTTTCCACGGAAAGAAGGGGATATAAAAGTCCATGAATATGGACATAACTCGCATGAAATGGTTCGATCAAATACAGTGACATGCGAAAAATGCACTGTTGATGGCTTAAAATGCAAGGGAATATGTAAAAATATTTTTTAATGTTTTCGGCATGTTTGCACTGTGCGCCACAGTGCACAAACATGTCTAATTGAAAAATAAAAAAAAAAAAGAGAGAAAAAAGTATTTTATAATATTTGTCAGGCATGTATTATAGGACATTGTATCAGGTCTGTACAGTGGTGCATTGGTGCTGTTGCCTAAGTCCTACGGCTATGAACCATGTAGTTACCGGGCTGTCAGCCCGGATATGTATGCAAATGAGGTGAATTTGTTGAATCACTAAAAGGAGTAACCATGTCTGCAGATCCCTTCCGTATAGGGTCCTACACCCATGTTGATATTACCATTGGATGTGGATGCCAGCAGGGGGGGTGTATCTTCTTTTTGTTTTTTCTTTTTATTTTTTTTCTGAGTGGGGGGTGTGTCCTGTTACTTTTAAGAATCGTGTAAGACGTGGTGCGCATGTTTGCATGGTGCACCGCATAGCTGAGCATTTTAATTTGAAGCTTAATGTGTATGCACAGCAGACTAGTCACATTACAGTGAGAATTATTTAGGAGTGAATAACCTATGCTGAGTGATGCAGCACACAGCAGTGCACTGTGCACCAAAGTAGGGTAATTAAATTATGTTAATTACAATTTAGGCAGGAGAAATGCATAATAAGTAGCCAATCACACATGGTGGAGTTACAGCAGACCTGTATAAATTATGTATACACCATACAATCTGTTTTTTTCCTCAGTACTCTGAAGCACTGGAGTACTGACTTGGAAATTTTAACTGAGATAATGGTAGAGGCTGCTGCATCTATACTACATCTGCATGTACTAGAGGCTGACATCAGTGCTGCTGGTGTTACTGAGGCCTAGGCTGAGAAGCAGAAGAGTGTTCAGGCCCAGGGTAAGCTTCCAGGAGCTACATGAGTTGGAGATTGTAGAATGTTACTGGGTAGACAGGGACATATTACAAGTGCTCACTGAGCTCTGATGCCCTCAACTCAGAGCCAACAGAGGGGAACCCATCCTAGTGGAAAGAAAGGTATGTGCAGCCCTTAGGATACTAGCTACAGGTACTTTTTAAATATCCTGGATGCTATGCTACCATATGCCAATGATCACATATTTTTCCCCTTCCCTTTCTTCCCTAAGGTGAGGGCCAGCAATATATAACAGTTCTACAATGTAGCACACTACCCTCAGGTACTGGGTGCCATAGATTCCACCCATGTACACATCAAGGCTCTACCTAGTACGCAGGATAGAATCTATGTTAACCACAAGGGGTAGCACTCCATCAATTACCAGGTCATGTGCAATGCCCAGGGGATTATTCTGAATGTACATGCTGGCAGACTTGGCAGTTTTCATGACTCTCATATCTGGCAAACATCACAACTGTACCAGACATTTGCTAGGGGGGGGACATCACACATGGTCATTTACTGGGAGGTGCTGGATATGCATTGGAAACATGGATGATGACACCCATCAGAAATGCATACACACCAACAGAAGAATGCCATAATAAGGCACATGCACAAACTAGGAATATCACAGAGCATGTGTTTGAGTTGCAGAAGTCATGGTTCTGGTGCTTAGATATATCTGGGGGAGCCCTGCAGTATTCTCCAGCCACATGTGCACATATATTCACAGTATGTGCTATGCTACACAATATAATCCTGCTGAAACAGCTGCAACAGGAGCAGCAAAGGGAAGGGATACACAATCCCCCATCATTTCCTAGGTCACCACAGCCACAATCACAGTAGGACTCAGAAGAGGAACCACCCCTGCTGATGTCCCTATAGGTAGATGTAGGCATGCTCAGTATGCTCTGGCATTGGTTAAGAGGCAACGCATAGCACATTTACTGACAACCTAGGGCCCTATGGACTGACACCTTACTCACATATAGTAATTAAAAATGATGGCAGGCAACCCACACTTCCTGCACCGATAAATGTATTGGTTGTGTACTGCTTGCATCAGAGTCAGCCCTGATCTACAGTTATGTCATCTGCTGCATTTTCAGGGTAAGTCTGTATCCTCCACAATACTCATAAAGATTATTATGATATGGCATTGTATGTATTGATCTGGTATATTATGCAAGTAAATATAGTAGGCTACTTGCGCAGAAATTCCATTCACAGGGGACTACAGATACCCATTCACCCACCTTGTTTCCAGGATTATTCAGTAGGCCCCATGCATGGAGTACTAATGCAGACCTTCATACTGGTACATGTGTCAAGAGAGATGTCAGACAGTGGGGAGACATGATAGTCAGACAACTGAGAGGAAAACAAGTTGTGGTGTTCCACCCCCCCAACACAGCAGTGTCCCCTTGAAACTGTTGTAACAGAAACTCAGCAGTGGTATAGTAGCATACCAGACAGTCTCAGGACAGTAGCAAAGAAACTGATCATACATTCTCTATATCTTACTTTGTGCATGAATAACTATGTATGCAGTTGAATGTGTGATGAATACTTGCTGTTTGTTAAGCAGCCTGTTTGGCTCAAAGGTCTAAGGTTGGTGTTCATGATTTTAATCTAGACACAACCACTTAAATTGGATGTCAGGTAGTATTACTTTTTGGTTTACAGACCATCAATCTTGTGTGTGGTGCAATATTATTAACCTTTGTGAAATATTAATTATATCACAGAACTAAAGAAAGTTGTAGCCAAGTTCAATGATGAGCAGCAGTGCAGAAACAGGGACGGATGTCATATTTTATGTGCTACACACAAATCATGGACTGGTGTACAGGTAGGTGTGGTCTGGAGTGAGGTTATAACTACCAAACCTCCTACTGGGCATGCTCATACACTTAAAGTTGTCTGTTGCTCCCAACTCAGAATGACTTGTTATATGCAACTATGTCTACAGATACAAGCATATATGTATAACTATTCTGTCTATCAGTATCTCATTCTCCCTATAAATATATATATATATATATATATGTATGTATATACAAATCTACACACACACATATATGTGTGTGTGTGTGTGTGTGTGTGTGTGTGTGTGTGTGTGTATATAAATATATATATATATATATATATATATATATATAAATATAAATATATATATATGTGTAGAGAGAGACACACACACACACATCTCTGTCTCCACCCATACATCCACATAACACATTTACATATATCATACACACACACACACACACACACACACACACATCCATGTATAGTTATGTCCCTGTTATTTACAGATATATGTTTATATGTCTGTGCATGTCTGTATTGTCCTACATACCCTGATACTGGTGATTAAAGCTGTGGTATGACACATATATAATGTTGTTCAAAGGATCAAATGTAAGGGTTCAACATTAAATAATGCACTTCTTCACAGCTCCCTGTGCCTTCTGGATGTCACAACACATACACCAACAGGTGAACAGGTGGTGTATGCATGCATTGACAGGGCACTTTGTTTTTGCCCACATACTTGCCCATCCAAATGCAAACAGCCATGTATGGGCAAAATGGCTACTGTAGACAAACAGCTAGGATAAACAACATTGTTCTGCCTGTAAGGCTACTAGATGCAGAGAACAGTTGAGAAGCAATGTCACTATGCAGCCCACACATGCTGTTAAACACAAGCCTAGTCTACTTACTCCACTAATATTTGCCTGTAGTCATATGTAAAATAGACTTAAGCCATGGTGCGTGCTGTAAATATTGTCATCTGTAGTGTGTAACACTAGATAGGTAGGAGTTCTAATCTCACTCTGGTCCACTGTGTGTGTGTGTGTGTGTGTGTGTGTGTGTGTGTGTGTGTGTGTGTGTGTGTGTGTGTGTGTGTGTATAACAAATGGGAATCCCACGTTTCAAAGGGCCTACACGTTTTGGCCCTTGCAGGTGTGGCTGGCCTCCAAACCCCTGTCTTCCACAAGGCCTGCTGATGTCATGTACCTTAAAACTACCAATTGCCATAGTAATGTCCGATGTAAGCCATAGCACATGCTGTAAATACTGTCATATGTAGTATGTAATATTAGATAGGTAGGGGCTCTAATCTCACTCCAGTCCACTTGGTGTGTGTGTGTGTGTGTGTGTGTGTCTGTGTGTGTGTGTGTATCCCCCTGCATAACAAATGGGAATGTGTGTGTATGCATCCCCCTGCATAACAAATGGGAATCCCACATGTCCACTTGGTGTGTGTGTGTATGAATCCTCCTGCATAGCAAATGGGAATCCCACATCCACTTGGTGTGTGTGTGTGTGTGTGTGTGTGTGTGTGTGTGTGTGTGTGTGTGAGTGAGTGTATGCATCCCCCTGTACTGTGATCTGTAGTGTGTACCATTAGACATGTAGATGTTCTAATCTAATTGCAACCAACTTGAACTGTGTATGCTGTACACTGTTCTTTATATATTAATTGAAAGTGTTACTATTCTCACTGTAGCCAGCTGTGTGTGTGTGCTGATGTAACAGCATTTTACTTCAGTGTATGGGATCATAGGACCATTGGACAGTAGTAGCCTAATAGATGTAGATGACATAAAATTCTAGTCATGTTCTAATCCTTATTTACACAATCAGCACATATTGTCCCTGTCCACAAGGGGCACAAGCAGAAGCCTTGGGTTACTTGATAGTCATCCATGCAATCATACAGACTGCATCTGTGGAGGGCCAATGAGGTGCACTGTTTGCCATTAGTTGGGGGTCTGTTTCAGCAGTTTGTGACAGTGTGGTACACATATCTCCCCCACCAGCATTTATCATTAATGTCACATACCAGGTAATGGGACCCTATAACATCCCAGGCTGCATCCTACATGAACACAGGCAGGGAATTACAATATCTTTAGGTGTCTTATTCAACCAAAGCCTGAGTACCGGGCTTTGTCCCAGATGAGTGGAGCTCAGCCATTTCTACCCTTTGCACAAAGGTGGAGTGTCCACTGATCCAGCAAATTATGGACCCATCAGCCTAACTAGCCTGATCTGCAAGGCCATGGGACGTAGTATCATGAGGTCAATAACAAGGACATTGGGAACCTCCAAACACTTGATCCCAGACAGTTTGTTTTCATCAGGGGAGGTCATGCATGTTAAATTTGGGTGACTTCTTTGAGAACAGTCTCCAAAGACATGGATGAGGAGAAGATGGTGCATGCAGCCTACCTTGACCTGGCCAAAGCCTTTGATAGTATTCCTCCCTCAGGTAGAATGGATAAACTCTCTCAGATAGGTATCACTCTGTATATTACCACATGAGTGGCAAGCTGACTCACTGATAGAGCCCATCTACTCAAAATAGGGGAAGCCACCTCAAGCAGTAGACCCATAATGAGTAGTGTATGGCAGGTATCGATTCTGGGGCATATGTTGTTTGAGATATAGTTTTCTGAGGTGTAGGCCAAAACCAGTGGGCTATAGCTGACCAAGATTGCAGATGACCCAAAGCTGGTGACTGTCATCAATTCCCCTAGTGATGTGGACATCCTACAAGAGGGTCTCACCCAAACAACTGCCTGATTCTAGAAACATGGCCTCAAAATGAATGTTAAAAATGCCTCAGCATCCCTTTTGGGAGAGCAATGTCCCCATAAATGATCACAATAATAAAAAAGATGTAAGCACCCAATCAGTTTCTGAGGGACTTGAACACCCAGGTTGATAGCAAACTGACATGGCCCACCTCATTAGGAAGGGTATGTCATCCAGGAACAAGGAGGTCATATCATCCCTGTGTTCTTCCCTTATAAGACCCATTATTGAGTTCAATGCCTCTTTCATCATGTACCTAACAAAGCACATGCAGCAGCTGGAGATACCACAGAGGTTCTCACCAGGATAATCCAGAGCTTCAATCATCTAACCAACACAGATAGGCTAAAAGCTCTGTCCATCTACTCAGTCTCATACAGACTCCTCAAAGGTGACCTCTGTCTGGCATACACAGCAATCTGAGACCCCGCCTAGATATGATTACTGCATATATGCAAGTCAAGCTCAGTTTGCTTAACCTGCAAGTGCAACCTCAACCTGGACTGTGACATCAATAGGATTTGTTGGTGGGACATATTTGTTGCCCAGACACTCCCCCTTCTGTGGAATAGACTCCCTCTCAATGTAAAGCCCAGTTTCTCATTAACCCATTAACCCATTGTAAGCACAACTTGGATAACTGAATGGGGAACAGAAAATACACCACTGGGATTCCACCTGTGTCCCTGCTGGGTAGGGACATCAGGTGCTAATGTGTTGGAACACAGGCTAAATCCTTGGCAGGGCTGTAAGGGCCTCAGGACCAATAGCCTAGTAACTTCCTATAATACTATGATCCTATGTACTTACAGAGGGTAATACATGCACCATTCCACTCACAAAGTTGCAGCATGTCCAATGCAGCAGGGTCACACAATTCCCTGTATGCAAGGCAGAGATCACTTCTGAGTGGTCTATATAACTCAAGGTGCAATGACAATAACTGCACACGATCCATGTAGGTCAAATACTGGGGACTTGAACTTCCCTTGGGAGGAAAGTTTGTGTTGTGTCCAACTGCTGGAGGTGTTTGCAAAGGTACATGAAAAAATGGCTATTGCAGTGAAATATTGTCATGCTGAGAGAAGAGCACAAAGAAGTTATAAACATAGCATTATCAAGTGACAGTGCCCTCAGTAATGACATGAGCATGATATACTACCCGTTTTACCCCTGTGGAGACATGGTGATCTATGGTAAAGTAGGTGTGACCATGTATATCACCCCTGAGTATGTACATCAGGTGTGGCTAATGAAGTGCTACTTACCAGGGATATTGCTGTTGCCAATGGAAATTATACTACATACACATTTGCATGAGGTTATGTCCGTGAGTATGCAAACAGACATGTTCATGAAGACCCTCTTGTGAGAGAGTGACATAACTGGGAAATTGTATGACTGCTGCCAGTTTTCTGTGTGATGAGGTGCTTCTTGTCGTCCTGTCAGCTACAGAAAAGTTTATGCAGTTGTACAGGTAGCACACCTTGCAGTGACGATATGGATGTATGTGCATGCACAGAGAACTTGTTCAACTCTGTGGCCATTACTCTGACCTTGCTAGTCTGCAACACCTATCAGGCTACCAGATAGCACACCGGATATTGTGTGACATGATGTGGGAACACAGACATATGTTCTGGTTACATAAATGTACAGTCTGACATACATAGGACAAGTGTGGGTACACACACTTTGGCCAAATGTGCCCACTCCTTTGCCATACGCCTCAGATCTATGGCATGCAGATATGCATCATGAAGCTGATGATGGCCAGGCTGCATGAACTGCTGTGACATTCTGGCCTGACAGGCATCACTGCCACTGTGGTGCTTGCCTGAGCAACATTGCATGTGTATGTCACCAGACATTGTACACCACAGTGTGAAACTGTAACTGTGCTCCATCTCACCATCCACACATTATCATACTGAAACCTAAGATCTCTGGAATACTAGGCATAATACATGACACACTGTAATTATTGCTATGATTGCTACTCAAGGCATCTACGTGGTAAAGGGTATGTCAAGGCTACAGAGGCTTTCATGAAATGTGACAACTACATGGATGAACAAACAGGCTGTGGCCTGCACCTCATGTGAAGTTTGGTACTAACGTTTGGCTTTTGGCATGAGATGAGGTATAGGGACATGATATCCCAGGAGGGAGTGGTTGTGCTGAAACCAGCAGTTGTAGTAGCCAGGTACCAGCAATTCAGGATATTCCCCTTTGTCAGCATTCCTCACAAGGTAATTGGTCAATGCAGTACACACTGCTTGAGTGGTGTTCAGCTGCAGGACAACTGTGTGAACAGTGCCCCCTTAACTTTCCCAGAGTGTACATATGAATTCTCCCCCACACTGCTTGCCTATGGTCTCTACAGACACAGACATGTTGGTAACCATACTGGAATTAAAGTCAGTACGGTGGTGGTGTTGTGGTAACGTTGTCGCCTCACAGTAAGACATTGTCCTGTTCAATTCTCAGCACATCTTCTATGTGGGAGACATGCATGAATGGGCCTACCTTCGTTGAAGGTTGTGCGTCAAGGCTGGCAACTCGGCATATAAAAATCTACTGCCAGTCATTAGCGGACCAGAGTTCCGATGCGGCGACCCCTAACCGGGAAAAAGCGAAAGACACAACAACAACATAGTGGCACACAGGTCAAGTAGAATGCAGTGCAACTGGTGTCCCCAGATGTCTCAGTAGAGTCATATTTATAGCCTTGAAAATACTTATCATAGAAATGATCACAAACAATGTAGTACACCTGCAGACACTGGCTCAAATGGAGTTTATGTTGTTCAAAGTCAGATCATGCCTACCCTAAGCTTTGTACCAAATTCATTGTTACAGACTATGATGCATGAGGGGAAAATGGCTCACCCCACTTACCTTGGCCCGACAATGCATCAATCAATATTAGGCCATCAGGCATTGTGGACACACTGTGGAGGTGTTTTACAAACTTGCATGTCAGCTGTTGGATACCCAAGTGTCTGACAATCATTATCTGGGAAGATAGGTTTTTGTAAGCCAGCACTACAATGATCCCAGCCACCAGTGGACTACCCACACACACACCGCACCTGGGACTACCTCTCTTAGCCATTCCCTTGTCTGCAGTCACAGCCACTGTCAGTGACCTCAGACTGGCTACATTTGCAGATAACTGCAAATAAGGGACTGTCGTTTTACACACAGAACCAGCAGTTACCCAGGATGGGCTGGCATACACATTCAGTTGCTGTCAGAGCGACTGACAATTACTACATGTCAAGGTATGCTGTAATGCACATCATGTGTAAATAATGCAGTGTGGTGCAGAACAAGACAACCATAACTGAATGAGGACAGATATCTGTAGTAGACACAGGGTTGTAGATGGTGCAGCACAGCATGTACATATGTCATCTCCTAGAACCCTGCTTACACTTATCAAGGAAACCACATCATGTCAGAGATTATGGCTGCAGGTGCAGACTGCATGATGCCATTGTCTCTGTTTGCCTGTGATACACATATGAAGCTATGGAGCCATGCACCTCTACTAATTTACCTTTGTGAAGAAATTTTGATTCTGTGTTGGCATTCCTTCCTGTGCTCTGACAGTTACAGGTTTATTGTAACACTGTAGCCATAGGTGTGTTCCAAAAAGTCCAGAATCTGAAACCTAAATAATTCTATGAGACACAGTTCTTTTGTAAGTATACAGCCATTACAACATCATACAACTTAATCTACACAATATAATGCGATGCAGTCAGTACAACCACGAGCAGACAAGGTCTGTCAGAGACCAGTACAAGTAGCATGTGAAAGGCAACAGTGGATTAAAGGACTACATAGCAATTTAGGTAGTCAACCTGTACATCAGACACATAGCTTCATTTCCCTGCATTGATGACAAAGATAACAGGGATGTGGCACAGGTATCATCATTTGCACAGGGTATTGAGTGGTAGTGCAGGAGACCAAGGTTGACCAAATAGGTTAGCAAGCGTGTGTTTGAGTCAGGAAGGGAATCCGGCAAGATGGACCGTGGAATGTGCTGTGTGTGTCTGCAGGTAGCCTGATTGTGACAGTGGTGTATGAACACAGTCAAGCTTAGTGTTAGCCCTTCATGGCTGTATGTTGGAGAACTTTGAACCATGCGTGACAGAAATAACAGTTCACATTCTCTGCACCCAAAACCGGGAACTGCCTCTGCCTGGATATGAAGTAATACCTCAATGCCCAAGGTCAGAAGTGTCACTACTACTTGAGGGTGACTGCTGTCTGTTGGGATCATGTCCTCCATGGGAATGCCCAGGACCATGAACCCATGGCTTGCCATGTATTGGTATGGATAAACGGGATCCGGACACATGCTTGACTAGCATATGTCCGAATCACAAAACATCGAACACACATACACGAAAGCGCTTAACATCAACAAGCGCATCCATGTATGTGTGCCTGTTTTGTAGATCAGACTACAGTGCGGGTAAGGGAAATTTCCATTTTCCCCACTGTAGTACGATCTCGGAGTGAGAATAATAAAGTAGTGGGGGCTGCAGGGGTTGAAGCCCTCCTGCAGAAACGTAGTTTTTTTTTTGAACTACACATACACGGAGGCGCTTTTCAATGTTAAGCGCTTTCGTGTATGTGTGTTAAATGTTTTGTGATTTGGACATATGCTAGTTGAGCATGTGTCCTAGACCCGGATAAACATAGTAAGTGTGTGGATGTGAGTAGGATAGTGACAGTACTCATCTATCCCTGCTTGTGCCATGACAGATACTGTTGTATGGTCACACAACCAACACAAAAGTCCATTAAGTTATAGCCCATGTGTGTAAACCCCATTATAATATGTAAAACAAGCAGTGCTACACAAATAGCAGTGTAGTATTACCACCTCTATCAACATGAAATTCCCAGGACAGTGGTATACCTATGTAACAGAGAACATTCTACCTATACTGTACACTAGTTCCTCTGTAGGTGTAACCCATCTGCAGATCAGTGACATGTCAGATGTACAGTACCACACAAGGCTTACTGCTATAATCCCCATTCCCCTTAAGTGCGTGGACAAATATGCATCATGTTGGAAACAAAATGGTTTCATATCTAATGGAGTATAATACTCCTCTGTTGAACAATATATATAGAACTAATATATAGATGTGGTGGCAATGAGGTGACCATAAAAAGTAACTCTCATACTCAATGTTTTTACTAGCTAGCTGCTTGCCTTTTTAACATGCTCTAATATTAGGGAGTGATTGCCTCAGAACCAATGTGTGCTTCTGAACTACAAATTGCAGACAGCACATCTGCTTTGCATTATAATCAGCCAATCCCATGCAACCACTGAACAAGATATGCGGTCTCAATGTACATTACAACTCCTTTTTCTTTGTTGGGTTTGGAAATAGTGGAGGACAGATCCTACATCATGGCAGAGAGGATGTCTGTAGCAGCTACTATTTACATACAAATTTGTCTGCTACAGGCCGGAGCTGAAGGTGATGCTGCAGGCAATAGGAAAAAGCAGACAGGGTGAACACTTTGCAGGACAACAAGCTGTAAGATTAAGTATTTTAGAGACACAGCAAAATTAAGTGTAGCCACCCCACTGGGAAGTAAGGTATGTGTGTCAGGTAAGTGTGTCAGTCAATGCTATCAGTAAAACAATGCAAGCCAAAATGCTTTGTGTCTCCTAAAAAAGGTAGGTGTACATTAACTATGATGTCAGGCAGGTGGACAACTGACACATCACATGTTATACCACGGTATTCTCCTTTTGAGTGTGTGCTGGCAACCTTTGTGTGTAGCTCGTCCACCATATATGTATGTTACTTGTGCATCTGTGGTTATCTGTGATATCGACAGCAAAACACTGTGGGCTGCAGTGTGATATTACTGGGACATAATTTCAGTACACACTTCAACATCCATTGGGAATGCAGCCTACTGCATTACCTGTTGCACTCAGAGTAGGATGAGAGTGGGCCTATCTGTATGCCTCTTCCATCTGTAATATAGATGCAGACATTCCAACTGTACTGCTTTGAATGGATGAATAGGTGATGAGACAGGTATACATATCACAGTTTATAATATTGATGGCCACATGCATGTATTTTCAGGGTCTATATTATAAACCCGAAAACCCTTTTGTGTGAATACTACAACAGCGACACATATAGCCCAAACCGCAAATATGACTAACCTACTAAACAGTGAAATTTAAAATCTTGAATCGTCATAGTCGGCAAATCCCACCACCCACTACATACTACCTACACAAACATAATAAATTAACCACATACATACACTAACCAAACCCTACTTCTAACCCTACACTAAACCTTACATACATTACTATCTATGCACTTGCCTTAACCCGCACCCTTACCCTAAGGTCCGTAACTATTGCACACTTACCCTATGGAGATATACGCAAACAAAACAAATAATCCACATACATACACTTAACAAAACCGTACTTCTAACCTTACACTAAACCTTACATACATTACCTATCTATGCACTTACCTTAACCCGCACCCTAACCATAAGATCTGCAACTATCGCACACTTACCTTATGGAGCTACACCACAGATGGGCCAACCATGACAAATCGAAATTTAGAATTTCGCAGTTTTGGACATTCACTGTTTCGCAATATGTGTCGCTCTTTTCAGTTTCGCTCAAACGGATCTTCGGGCTTCTAATATAGACCCGTATTTTCATTGGTAGATGCAGGCTTACTTGAACCCAGGACTATGTGTGCCAAAAAGTAATTTTTTCAGTGCATTTTACAGACTGAGCTACAGAATCACTGTCATGGTAGCTGAATTTGTACATGTTGTAGTTATCATTCCAGAGTTATCTGCTGCTAAATAACGCACTTACATGTATTACTATGTGTACGGCTTTAGAGTGCTGTATTTTTATAAGGGAGTCCCAGTTAACATCATCTTTTTCAATAATGTTTTATCAAGTGTGTTATTATATGTTGTAGACAAAACTGCAGGGTTACCTGCTCTCAGATAACTCAATTACATCTAAGCTTATGTATTTGCCTTTATAGTGATGTATTTGTATACTAGAGTGCTAGTTGCAGTAGTATTTTTGTATGACTCTCTTAGCTGGTTTGCATGGTGTGGCATAATGCACCATACCATTTAAACATGCTTAATGAGGAAACTATAGCATTACTATGTTTTGCTTAAAACAGTAGGTTTATTAGCAGCAGTGTGGCTTGGCAGAATAATCCACTATTCTGCAGGTATGAGGAATGTGAGTTCAAAATAGGATGCAGATGTACATTTTGAATGTACTTAATATTGTTCCAAAAGCATATATCAGTGCAGTGCTATTTAGCATATTTAAGTGATGTGGTGCACCGTGCCGTGTCTTGCAAAAAATCTTTAAAGAAAAGAAAAATGGGGAGATAAGTGGTAAAAAGAGGGTGCAAGCGGGGGAAAAGACATAGTGAAAGACAGGTAGGAATGTGAAGGGCAGGAGTAGGAAAGAACCATAGCTATACATTTCTTTGTCAGCAACAGCTGTGCATTTTAACAGATCTTTTAGCTGAATTTGGACTGTCAACCCCAGACATGGGTGATGACAACCTAACTGCATTGTCAAGCCAATTGGACCAAATTACGTGTGTCCAGTGGACATGCGTGCAAAATGAAGAGCTATGTATGGGACGATATATATTTTTTTTTTGAGACAGGTGCCCATTTATCTTTTATAAGATAAGAGTGGAATGTTGGGGAAGGGACACAGGTACTTATAGGGAAAGTAAGTTGGGAAGGTGAAGAAGCTTTTGCAGACAGACAATACAGCAGAAAGGGTTGGTGTGTGACAGAAGAGGGGGTGAACACCTTGGATGGGGAGGGTGTTATGGAATCCCAATCTCAGGAGCATTCATAAGGTAGCAGTGTGACTGAACTCCACACCCATGGGACTGTCAGCACTGCTCCTTCACTGCCCTATGGTGGCAGTGGTGGAGGCTGGCATCCAGGGAGAGGTTGTCCCACCAGGGTGGTGAGCATGTTCTCCATCCAGCGCAGGCGATCATCAACAGTTCGACAAAACATTTTGTGCATCATACCTGGTATTTCATCGTGAGTGACAAAAATCACCCCTCCACCGCTGCTCCCAGAAGAGGCCCCATCCACAGCCAATGGGGCAGAACTACTCGGCGATGCAGGTAGTGCAGGGGCAGCAGAGGGACACTACCAGGCTGCAACCCAGCTGTGCTGGGCTCTGGTGCCATGGCTGAGGGAGCCAAGGTAGGTGGATTGCCTAGAACTGGCCTACCTTGTCACATTGTAGTAAATTAGATATAAACATAAGGTAAGATTAGTAATAACCAAACCCATATTAGTATTAACATAATGGAACATAATATTGATTAATCCAAATACACATTAAGTTATATTATGTAGAACACAACAATAAATATCATAACGGTAAGTATGTTAACAGCAAACCAGTATGAAATAACCCATAAGGCCAACATAGCAGTTAGTTTAACAGGATATGTTGATAACAAATCATAATAATAAATAGCATTAATAAATTAAAGAAGATAAGGGGTGGGAAGAGAGGAAAAACATGCCATTAGTGAACTCTCAGATGATATTGAAACACAGACTACTAATGCATACTTCTACAGGTGTGCAGTGTCAGTTGTGAGTACAATGACTCTGATTCTTGTATAGATGATGTTACACATACATACCTCTCAACCTGTTAGCATGGGACAGTATGGGCCAAGCATTAACAAATGCAGGTACACAACTACAGGAACTGTTTCACATACTGTGCTCATACATTTCTACCAAGGTGTTCTATAAGTGGATTTGCAAATAAATTGCATTCCAGGTAATCATTTATCTGCTAATCAAGGCCCACATAGGATGGGAAGTTGTCATTACATTAAGAAAAATCATGACAGTTAGGAGGTATGTTCATGTCGTTAAGTATACTAGACAGCAGATCATGTCTTAGTTGGCTGGCCTGGGAGTAGAACCCAAAAGCTGTGACTCCATGGGACATGTGCACTTTATTTAATAATTAACTAGAGTCAGATTAGAACACACATACAGTGAATACTGATTTGCACACATTATCAAAGCACAATCCTGCTTTAAATCTTATTGTCATTGTTCCTTAGAATCTGTCACTTATACACATATCTGCCCAGAACATATGCTACCTTACCCAAATACTTTGTTCCTGGAGTGGGAGGAATAGAGAGTGTTATTTGACTCAGACTGACCAGAAGGCAGCCCTGAACTATACCGTGGGTAGTGTACTAAATTTATCAAGCAATTATTTCTTCAGTCTTTTTTAATTTCCTTTTTACAGTTGACTGGAGTCACTTTAGGTACATAGGTTGGCACTACACTATTGGCCCTAGGGCCTATACAAGCCTAGCCATAACAATTCCCTGGCTATTTCTTCCCACAATATTTACTTTCCTGAATTTCCTATCTCCCATCCAATCGTAAAGGTTCCTTTTGAAGAGGTCCAGAGAGATGCTCTGCTTGACATGTATGGGAAGTCTGTTCCAGAATCTGGGGAGTTTCTCGGTCAGGAACCTATCCTTCCAGCATGTTTTGTTCACTGTGATGACAACGTTTAGATCCCTGGAGCATGTGGCTCTAAGGGATTGGGATTTATTTAATTGTAGCATGTCCAACAGATCTGGGTTTGACATGGCCTTGTATGTTAAGCAGAAATTGCCTCTGAGTAGACGATATGTGACAGAGTATAGCTAGATGAGCATGTTTATCCACTTTACTTGTTAGTATTTGCAAAAAAAAAAACTAGGGTTATGTCAATAACCAATACCACTTATTTTTTAAGTATTTTAACATGCTTAAATTTTGAGGGAAACCAAAATTTTAAAGCATTAGCATTACTATGTTTTGCTTAAAACAGTAGGTTTATTAGCAGCAGTGTGGCTTGGCAGAATAATCCACTATTCTGCAGGTATGAGGAATGTGAGTTCAAAATAGGATGCAGATGTACATTTTGAATGTACTTAATATTGTTCCAAAAGCATATATCAGTGCAGTGCTATTTAGCATATTTAAGTGATGTGGTGCACCGTGCGTGTCTTGCAAAAAAATCTTTAAAGAAAAGAAAAATGGGGAGATAAGTGGTAAAAAGAGGGTGCAAGCGGGGGAAAAGACATAGTGAAAGACAGGTAGGAATGTGAAGGGCAGGAGTAGGAAAGAACCATAGCTATACATTTCTTTGTCAGCAACAGCTGTGCATTTTAACAGATCTTTTAGCTGAATTTGGACTGTCAACCCCAGACATGGGTGATGACAACCTAACTGCATTGTCAAGCCAATTGGACCAAATTACGTGTGTCCAGTGGACATGCGTGCAAAATGAAGAGCTATGTATGGGACGATATATATATTTTTTTGAGACAGGTGCCCATTTATCTTTTATAAGATAAGAGTGGAATGTTGGGGAAGGGACACAGGTACTTATAGGGAAAGTAAGTTGGGAAGGTGAAGAAGCTTTTGCAGACAGACAATACAGCAGAAAGGGTTGGTGTGTGACAGAAGAGGGGGTGAACACCTTGGATGGGGAGGGTGTTATGGAATCCCAATCTCAGGAGCATTCATAAGGTAGCAGTGTGACTGAACTCCACACCCATGGGACTGTCAGCACTGCTCCTTCACTGCCCTATGGTGGCAGTGGTGGAGGCTGGCATCCAGGGAGAGGTTGTCCCACCAGGGTGGTGAGCATGTTCTCCATCCAGCGCAGGCGATCATCAACAGTTCGACAAAACATTTTGTGCATCATACCTGGTATTTCATCGTGAGTGACAAAAATCACCCCTCCACCGCTGCTCCCAGAAGAGGCCCCATCCACAGCCAATGGGGCAGAACTACTCGACGATGCAGGTAGTGCAGGGGCAGCAGAGGGGACACTACCAGGCTGCAACCCAGCTGTGCTGGGCTCTGGTGCCATGGCTGAGGGAGCCAAGGTAGGTGGATTGCCTAGAACTGGCCTACCTTGTCACATTGTAGTAAATTAGATATAAACATAAGGTAAGATTAGTAATAACCAAACCCATATTAGTATTAACATAATGGAACATAATATTGATTAATCCAAATACACATTAAGTTATATTATGTAGAACACAACAATAAATATCATAACGGTAAGTATGTTAACAGCAAACCAGTATGAAATAACCCATAAGGCCAACATAGCAGTTAGTTTAACAGGATATGTTGATAACAAATCATAATAATAAATAGCATTAATAAATTAAAGAAGATAAGGGGTGGGAAGAGAGAGGAAAAACATGCCATTAGTGAACTCTCAGATGATATTGAAACACAGACTACTAATGCATACTTCTACAGGTGTGCAGTGTCAGTTGTGAGTACAATGACTCTGATTCTTGTATAGATGATGTTACACATACATACCTCTCAACCTGTTAGCATGGGACAGTATGGGCCAAGCATTAACAAATGCAGGTACACAACTACAGGGAACTGTTTCACATACTGTGCTCATACATTTCTACCAAGGTGTTCTATAAGTGGATTTGCAAATAAATTGCATTCCAGGTAATCATTTATCTGCTAATCAAGGCCCACATAGGATGGGAAGTTGTCATTACATTAAGAAAAATCATGACAGTTAGGAGGTATGTTCATGTGCGTTAAGTATACTAGACAGCAGATCATGTCTTAGTTGGCTGGCCTGGGAGTAGAACCCAAAAGCTGTGACTCCATGGGACATGTGCACTTTATTTAATAATTAACTAGAGTCAGATTAGAACACACATACAGTGAATACTGATTTGCACACATTATCAAAGCACAATCCTGCTTTAAATCTTATTGTCATTGTTCCTTAGAATCTGTCACTTATACACATATCTGCCCAGAACATATGCTACCTTACCCAAATACTTTGTTCCTGGAGTGGGAGGAATAGAGAGTGTTATTTGACTCAGACTGACCAGAAGGCAGCCCTGAACTATACCGTGGGTAGTGTACTAAATTTATCAAGCAATTATTTCTTCAGTCTTTTTTAATTTCCTTTTTACAGTTGACTGGAGTCACTTTAGGTACATAGGTTGGTACTACACTATTGGCCCTAGGGCCTATACAAGCCTAGCCATAACAATTCCCTGGCTATTTCTTCCCACAATATTTACTTTCCTGAATTTCCTATCTCCCATCCAATCGTAAAGGTTCCTTTTGAAGAGGTCCAGAGAGATGCTCTGCTTGACATGTATGGGAAGTCTGTTCCAGAATCTGGGGAGTTTCTGGGTCAGGAACCTATCCTTCCAGCATGTTTTGTTCACTGTGATGACAACGTTTAGATCCCTGGAGCGTGTGGCTCTAAGGGATTGGGATTTATTTAATTGTAGCATGTCCAACAGATCTGGGTTTGACATGGCCTTGTATGTTAAGCAGAAATTGCCTCTGAGTAGACGATATGTGACAGAGTATAGCTGGAGTGTTTTAGATGGTCAGCATAGGGCATCTGCTTTAGGCATGTGATTCTTTTAGTGAGGTATTTCTGCAGCCTTTCCAGTTGTTGCAGATGTCTTGAAAGGTACATACCAAACAGGGCATTGTATTCTATAATGGGTCTAATGAGGGATGAGTACAGTGGGACAATGACCTCCTTTTTTTCTGGATGAAAAGTCCTTAGTGATGAGGTGTGCTACATAGAAAGATTTCCTGACTGTTGTGGCGATGTGTTTATCAAAGGTGAGACCACTTTCCACCTGTGTCCCTAAGTCTCTTATCACACTTTCGGTGTTTAGTGTACTGCCACCTATGTGGTAATTCACAGGTACATGTTTTTTCCCAAAGGGGATAACTAGACATTTCTTGGCATTGAGCAGGAGCCCATGGCTCTGGCACCAAGCGTCTGTTTCTGTAAGACCTTTTTGTAGAACACACATGTAGTGAATACAGCCTTACTGCAGTTATTTGCACACATTACTTATCAAAGCAAAATCCTGCTTTAAATGTCTTTATTTATTGCTATTGTTTATTGCACTACATTTATCTGAAATTTTCCCTACTTGCTACATTCACACCTCATCCTGGCCAGATGCCCTGCATGAGACGACATTGTGAGCCCAATCAGCTGCAGCTGTTGAAAAAGAAGCAAACCATTATGCATACCAGTACTGCATGTAATCAGCATGTATATTAGTAAAGTAGTAGCAAACATACTTACATATCTGTGCGGTATGCCCAGCCCTAGCCTCTTGAACCCAGGTATCCAAGGTTCCTCTCTTCCTTCGCTTCAGGTCATCATAGTGATGACAACACTGCTCACCAGTGCGGGGGATACTAGTAGCACTGGCATGATCCCTGACCAACCAATCCCAGGCTTCAGCTTTACATTCTGAGCCCTGGTA
The DNA here is from genome assembly GCF_019279795.1 of Protopterus annectens. Classification (NCBI taxonomy): domain Eukaryota; kingdom Metazoa; phylum Chordata; order Ceratodontiformes; family Protopteridae; genus Protopterus; species Protopterus annectens. The sequence goes on along the minus strand of NC_056744.1, from coordinate 1,255,292,323 downwards.
ATCACCTGCAGCAGACTGGGTTCATAGTTGGTCACCAGGAGTCCAACAAACACTCTGGACTTCTGCAAACCCCACCTCTGTGCCCAAAAGTGCACTCCTTCACCAACACCACCAGGCATATTAACAATTTACTATAGATGCCAATGAATGGTGTAGAATTTTCACCCATTGGCCTTAATATAGGCTGCATTCCCACACTTACACATCATACTGTAACTTTCAAAAAAGCACAGCATTGCTCAGCATCACACAAATCATTTTAGTGGAGCTGAGCATTGTGCAAACTTGCACAACTGTGTTTCAGCACAGCTTAGCAACCTGCAAACAAGAATAGCTATTGACCATGTTTAAGTGGTGCTTAGCATCATGCAGCCTTTCCAAACTTAATAATTTTGTTTTTATATTAAACCACCCTTTAGATCACCTCACACATTTTCATGGCATGAAGTTGAACCTGGGACCTACTACACTTTAGGCCATGACTCAGCCTATTTAGCTACTTAGATAGTGAGAAAACCAGTATACCTTCACATATACTACTAAGTTACCTTTTAGTATTGCTAAGCACTGTGCCATGCAAATGGCCATTCCAAAAATTTTCAAGAAATTAATTACATCCAGTTTCTATTTTTAGATGTCTGGCAAGTGTCAGTTGTGTATGTGTAAGTGCAGCTTAGCACTGCTAAGCACCACACTGCATAAATAGGCATTAAAAATGAAATATAAATAAATAAAGAATTACATCCGGTTTCTGTTTTTAGATGTCTGGCTGGAGTCAGCTGTGTAAGTGCAGCCTGACATCGCTGCCTACCATGCCACAAAAATGAGCATTAAAAAAAATTTGAAACATATTTATACACTAGCAAAGTACATTACAAGGATTCTTATCCTGTGCATAACATCTGTCCAGGAATTTTCTGGACAATCTACAACTACAGGACAGCCTCTACATTATTGCTTCACAGATTCAATATCTGTATTCCTGTGATCTCCCTCGGCAGGGAGCCATGATTAATATGCATGGAGCGCTGCCGAGGGGGAACTGTGACCACGTACATGGGTACATTCTGTGTAGCCTCTACGCAGAGCCTACACAGATTTTATTGAATTTTGGGATATGTTTTTCTGATAGCACCTTATCCAGTATTAGTTTAACTGCACATTAATATATTCCATTTATTTCTGTTATATAACATGAATTTTTCCTAATATTTCTGTTTACTGTTTTCATTTGTTTTGCCAATTTTCTAGCATTACTTTCTGCAATGTATTATCTTCATCTGTCTTACTATATCTATCCATCTCTATTAAATCAAGCTGGTCTTCCATTAGATTATTTTCTCCTGGACTGAAAGCATCTTCTTTGCTATTCCCAGTGAATTTTCCAAAGAAGGTTCATAGGTTCATAGGGAGGTACTAGGCTATTGGCCCAAAAGCTTAAGTAAGCCTAGCCAACAAGGTTCCCTGGCTTATGCCACCCAAGGAATTTATTTTCCTGTGCCCCTATCAAGCAGAGCCACAGAAGTGATCCCCGGGGTTTATTTCCTATTTCCCATCCACTCATCAAGATTTTCTTCGAAGAGTGCTAAGGAACTTTGCTTGAAATAGATGGGTAGCTTGTTCCAGAGTATGGGAAGTCTCTGTGACCGGAATCTATCCCTCCAGCATGTCCTGTTTATTGTGATGACAAGGATTAGGTCCCTAGAGCATGTAGATTGGAGGGATTGGGATTTCTTTAGGTGAAGCTTTTATTTATTTATTTATTTACATTTGTTGATTGGGAGTGTCCGACTGAACGTAGGTCCATTTTCAGCGGAGGCCCGGGCAGGAAAGGTCCACAGTTAAAATAAACAGACAGTAGTTACATTGGATTACATAGAGATTAACAATTTACATAGCAATTACTTACAACATATTTACAGATGAAGAACATAGTACATCAGTAGACAACTAGAATCTTTATTTGTGATGTACATAACATACATTAACAAATGTTACAAGAAGAAGTTCCTGCTGTATAATAAGTACTGGCTTATGAGCTTCTGAGCTTGCTATAATCAAGGTAGCTAGTGGAGTGGAAAGAAAGGTACTGGTTAGATGGGGAGGGTGCTATTAGAGTGGGAGTTGCAAGGGCATAGTCAGCATGTTTTTAGGTGAGCTTTTAGTAAAGTTTTGAAGTGGGTGCATGATGGTATGGAGGTAATTGTGGGTGGGAGGGAGTTCCATAATTTGGCTATGGTGCAAGAGAATAGTGCATCACCAGCAGATTTATTGGTTTTAGTGATCTGCAAGTGTTTTTTGTTGCTGGTTCTTAGTGGTCTGGTGCTGTGATAGGGTTGGAGTAGATTCTGGAGGGATGGGACATTTAGTGGATGATTTACTAGTTTGTGGGTGAGTGAGAGTTGATACCATTGAAGGAGGTGAGGGAGTTCAAGCCAGCCCAGTTCAGCAAGTGAGAGACAGTGGTGACTACAGTAGGATGCCCCTGTGGCGAATTTGGCGATTTTGTTGTAGCAGGTCTCTAGCTTGTTTAGATCGCATTGCCTTAGGTTGGTATATATTGGACAGGCATAAAGTAGGGTGGAGATAAGGTGTGAATTTGCTATTGAAATCTTTGCTGCTTTGGTGAGAAGTTGCTTATTTCTGTATAGTGTTCCTAGTTTTTTGTGGACTTTTTTTATGGTCAAAGATATGTGAATGTCAAATTTTAGTTTATTGTCTATTTCCACTCCTAGCAATTTGGTGTGTTCAGTTGGGTATATAGTGGTGTTGTCTTTTGCTGTGATGTTAAAGTGAGAGTTGTTTTGAGTATATTTGGTGGGTTGGAAGATGAGTAGTTTAGTTTTGTTTGGGTTGAGTATTAATTCGGCATCGGATAACCAACAGCTTGTCCACACAGATCTGGGTTGGACATAGCTTTATATGTTAGGCAGAGATCACCTCGGAGTAGGTGATATGCTACAGAGTAAAGCTGGAGTTTTTTGAGACGGTCAGTGTAGGGCATCTGTTTGAGGCTGATAATCCTCTTTCTGAGGTACTTCTGTGGCCTTTCCAGCTGCTGCAGATGTCTTGTGAGGTACATTCCAAAAGGGGCATTGTAGTCTATAATGGGTCTAATGAGTGTCGAGTAGAGGGGAACAATGACCTTTTTTTTCCTGGATGAGAACCCTTTTGTGATGAGGTGTGCCACATAGAAGGATTTCCTGACTACTGTGGTGATGTGATTATCAAAGTAGAGACTAGTGTCCACCCAGGTCCCAAGGTCTCTTATCACACATTCGGCATTAAGTAGACTGCCGCCTATATGGTAGTTCATGGGTACTGAGTTTTTATGAAAGGGGTTGACAATGCACTTTTTGGCATTGAGCTTGAGGCCACGGCTCTGACACCAGGCATCTGCCTCAGTGAGGCCCTTCTGTAGGATGTCGACATCATTTGGGGACTCGACTATAGCTCCTAGTTTGCAGTCATCTGTGAACTTCATTAGTCAAAGGCCTTCTGTATTAGTCTGTACTTCAGAGAAGTAGATACCAAACAGGAGAGATCCCAGGACTGAACCCTGTGGTACTCCACTTGTCACTGGTTTGAAGTCAGATCTGGAGTCTGCAACTTCTACAGTGTGGGTTCAGTCAGTGAGACAGTTGGCAACCCATCTTGTGACGTATGGATTTATACCTAGTTTTGTGAGTTTAGCTATAATTCCAGAATGGGGGATGGTGTCAAAAGCCTTGGCAAGGTCAAGACAGGCTGTGTGAACCACCTTACCCTTGTCTACGGCTTTGGTGACTGCCTCAAAGAAGTTGATTAGGTTCAGGAGGCATGATCTGCCTTTCACAAACCTGAACTGGGTGGGGTCTTGAGTTTGGAGGTTACCGATGTCTTTGTTTATGAGTTCCATGATGATATGTTCCATAGTCTTACAGACCAGGCTCGTCAGGCTAATAGGATGATAGTTCCTGGGATCAGTGGTGGCTCCCCCTTTGTGGAATGGGATAACTGTTGCTTTGTGCCATGGTTTTAGAACATCATCTTGTGACATATTCTCTTCAGATGCATCCTGTGGCATCTGATGTTTGTCCATATGAGCACCCATTTGCCCATCATGCCACAGCATTACCTGTGTCAGAGTTGCCACTATTTCCTTCCCTTGCATTGTAATTTTAACTGGACCTTTGCACTGGTTATTTGTTTGTATGATGACACTCATCTACTGGTATAAGTCAGATCATATATATGCTCTAGCAATGTGACTCTTTGTCTTTTCATTATTTATTAATTGGGGACACAGGTTAGCTATTTGACTTTTTGCAGAGATATCCTGAGCCAGAGGTTAAACAGTACAAAAAAGGTATGCCATGTCTAACTATACAAGCATATATAAGTGGCAAACATGATGAGCAGGTTAGGAAATGTATGTGAATTTATCAGATATAGACATGTTTCTCATAAATTTAAACAGACCGTGGTACTGGCTGCTGGGCTGCAGCCCCCCCCCCCAGTTGAGAATAAACAAAGAAAGTGTACTTAATATAGAAAGCAGATTTATTATTTTTAAATTTGAATAATAATCAGCTTTCCCTTTGTTCTGCTTTGGAGCTGATCAGAACTCTGTACTTACTCAGATCTGAGGAGATCCAAAGCAAAACAGAAACAAAAGTTTTAATTTGCTTGCAGAGTTGTCAATTTCTATGTGTGTATCTGTGATTTTTGTTGTTTTACATGTCATCATGTTTACTCTGCCAATCAACAAATATATCAAGGACATCCAAAACATCACTCAAATATTATCTGTAATGGCTGCAGTATGAAGCAGCAAAGAAAGCTTCTTATTGTCTCAGGCAGCCTCAGGTAAGTCAGACAGCTTGACTGCAAGTTTATGGAGATGGGTAATATGAAGCACAGAGGTACAAGCTCACTTGTTGTTTTTGTTGTTTGCCGGTAGTCTACCTGGAAATGCCAGCCAGCATCTCACTGGAAGGAGACCACTTCATTTAAGTGTGTGTGTGTGTGTGTGTGTGTGTGTGTGTGTGTGTGTGTGTGTGTGTGTGTGTGTGTGTGTGTGTGTGTGTGTGTGTGTGTGTGTGTGTGTGTGTGTGAGATTATGTATAAAATGTGTGTGTATGTGTGAAAGAGATTTACTCCATGTGATTTAAAGACATTGGGAGGAGTACACACTTCAGCAAAGTGCTGGTGACTGGGGGTAGCATGAGGCAGGCAGGCAGTGAGACCCAGGACAGAGAAGGCCAGAAGTTTGATACTTAAAGTAAATACAGCACTCAAGTAGTGCATTCATATACCTTGATTGGGGCCACATAGTAATTTGCAACTTATTAGGCATTTGCATATCTGCCATTGGTTTCATCTCTGTCCATTGGTGGGTGATAATTGCCCAAGTAGCTGAGCCCAAAAGATTGGAGAAAGCTGGATGGAAATTAACTGACTTCTTGGTTCTTTCATGTGTCTTTCCCTTAATCCTTTAGCTGGTAGTGTGCAGAGTGGAGGAGGCATGACAGTGATGTCAGCCGTTGCAAATGTGCCCATAGGTAGGGAGTAGTGATTGGATTAGTTTTGTTTCTTGCTTTGCTTAAAGTTTATATATGCTTCAGTACCAGTGATCTTTTACAGATTAAGCATTTTCTGTACTGACTGGAGGTGGTGTTGAATTGCTCACAGACATTTTTATTCATGTGTATTATTCAGGATCAGTTCTCCTGTAAAACATTCAAGTCTGTAACTTCGATACTGTGACTAACAATTAGTATTCTGCTGGATAACAGCACTACCACATCATTACTATCATTTACAGATATAGTTAACCACAATAGAAGCAAGGGACTATTTGTATCTTCCATTTTCTCAGACTTATCTAAAGCCTTTGACATGGTAGACCATAACATTCTTCTCCAAACTTTATCTACCCTAAGCCTCAGCCCCTTCACAATATCATGGTTTACTAGCAACTTATCTGGTCAACAGCAAGCAGTCCTATGGCATGACCAGTTGTCCTCCCTGCTACCAGTATCCATAGGTGTCCCTCATGGATCCATCCTTGGCCCACTATTGTTCACACTATTCGCCAACCAAATAATTTCCTCCTCACTCACAGCATAAGTAGTACAATACGCAGATGACACCACCCTTATAAGTACCATGCCCACATTGAAGGAACTGCAAATCCTCACCCCAAAACAATTTTACTCTAGCTGAAACATGGTTCACAAACATCAAATTTATTCTTAACCCCAAAAAAACTAAATAAATTATTTTCGGCCCAGGTCATGCCCCCCCCCCCCCCTCAACAACACTTTCACCATTCACTCGAAAGATAACATTCAAATCACTCCAAATGCACATACTAAACTCTTAGGTGCAGAAATAGACAGTAACCTCAAATTTGACATCCATATAGCACAAACCATTAAGAAAGTTAATAAAAAACTAGGACTCCTCTATAGGAACAAACACTTTATAACTAAACAAACCAAAGCTACTATTGCAAGAACTCATCTCTTATCCATCCTTCTCTATGCCTCTCCCATCCTTACTAATCTCCGCCAGAGTGATCTGAACAAAATGGAATCTTGTTATAACAAAACAGCCAAGTTCGCTAGTGAAACCTCATACAAATCCCACCACCATCTCGCCCTTAACCAACTCAATTGGCTCAAGGTACCTCAACTACTTCTGTTTAATCAACTCACAATAGCGCATAATCTCTTCTGCCTTCCAGAAACCCTCCCCTGCACTTCAAAATATAATTAACCCCCACATCCCTTCCAGATCCTTACAATCTAGTTCTCAGAACCTAATAAGCGTTATCAGACACAACAATTATGCTGGCAAATCTCTCTTTGCCTGCACTATTGCCAAAATATGGAACTTACTACATAGCCAAACAACCTCCACTACCTCCACTATTCAATTTAAGAAACTCCTGTGAATCCACTTCTCAAACAATTGGGTTTGTTCATGCTACTCCCCAGATTAATTTGCACCAATACCATGTTCAAGGATTCTACTAAAGGTCTCCTAATTCCTTTCTCTGTAAAGCTTAATAACCACTGGTTATTTATGTAACAAAATATTGAGAGTACTCATAATTTAGAAAGAAAAAAAAAGTTCTTGTGTGTTTATATTTTGTATTGTATATAAACCCTACTACTAGAATGCTGTATGCTGACTTTACTAAAGGAATTGTTAATCTATGCATAACTTATGTTTGTTTGTGTCTTTCTGCTTTTTCCCGGTTAGGGGTCGCCACAGTGGAACTCCGGTCCGCTAATGATTGGCAGTTGATTTTTATGGAACCTATATCTCTGTATGTTATTCTTGTATAATTTCTTTATGACATGCTATTGGAGCTTTTCTCCCTGGGCCTCTGCTGAAAATGGATATGTGTCTAGTCGTACTTTCCCGGTTAACAAATATAAAATAAAATAAAATAAATAAAAATAAATAACTGCAGGGGATCTTAACTGCAAAGTGAGTTGTGGTTATCTTTACATATTTTATATAAAAAAAACATATTTTTCCTTCATTGGTGGTGAGGCATGCATTAGGTAAGGTCTTCAATTCAGGGAACAAGAATAAATAGTAACAATGTTCACTAGACTGTTCAAGATTCCCTCAGTTCAGATTCTGAATGAGAAGATATGTTATTCTTTCTTGGTTAAGATTAAAGGACTAGATTAAGTGATACAATTGTAACTGTAAATGTTTTGTTTTCACAAGATGATAAAGAAGCATACAAAATGGAAAAGGCAAGTATGTAAGTAAAGAAAAATGGGAATGTATTTTGCCAATCAGGGTAGAGGGGGAGACAGCAGTTTTTTTCAGGTAAGCTTAGAGTAAGTGGCACAACTGTAAAAAGTATTTTTTTGTTTACAAGTTGGTAATGTAAGTAAATATGTATAGCAATACACTTGTTTTGGCGTCTGCTCCTTGTAAAATATGTTGTCTTCTCTCAAATTGTTAAGGATAGTAGTACTCACCAAGTGACAGATGCTTAAGTTTTAGCTTTCATATCCTTCAGAAAATGTATGTTAATGTAGAAACTATTATTCAGTATGGAACTTTGTTACAACGATAAGAGCACTATTTCAAATCTGAGTCTGGCTTTGAAACTTTACCCTACATTAATTTTTAGCCTTTGTCTCATAGCTTTGAACTGTCCAAGATTTTGCCTCCTATTTTTGTGCTGTTCTTCATAAAATGTATGTTTTCTGGCAAATTGCTCAGGTGTGAGCTAGTGAGTAAATAATGACTGACAAGGGAATGTTAGGGTTAGTCCTTCAGAAAACATGATAATGATAAACTTGTTATTCTAACAAGTTTGTTCGTATACAACGTCACTATTTAATACCTTTTTTTGTTACTGCATATTTGTCCTCCCTTACTTTTTTTTGGCTTGTCTCATAGCTCTCCACAGTTCCCCATTTTGAAGAAGGTCATCCATTGTGCATGATATTTTTGGTATAGTTTTCTTAATGTTTGTGGTTTTCTGGCATATTGTTGAGGATAGTATTCACCAAATGACATACATCTGAGTTTCAGATATATATTTCAGAAAATTAATACTAATATAAAACCAGCTAATTCCAGCAGATTTCTAGGTATGTAAAAGCAATATTTAAAATCTATGCTTTTGCATTTTAAGACATAATGTAAGATACCCAGCCTATTCACCTCTCTTGCTTTTTGTTTTACAAGTTGCCAGTAATGTTTTTTGCATATGAATGTGACTGATTTTTGCTTTTGTGTTTTTGGGTCTGCCTTGTAATTAAAGAATGAGATATTTGCTGTATAAATGATGCCTCTGGGCATTTGTACTAACATTAGAGGAGTACACAGGAGGTTACTATCTCTTTGAAAGTCCAGCAAGGCAGGCACTATTCCAGATAGGGTTTATATATCTTTGTATTCATCTTCTCAGTTTTTGGAGGAAGTACTGTTTTGTTAGCTTTGAGTATTAAGCTTTAGACATGACATTTTGTTCCTTGAAGGAAAAGTAAGACACCATTTCTTTGCTTACTCATGATTTTTTTTTTAGGCCATCATTAAATAAAAAAAAAAGTTGTGAAAAAGCTGTAAAGTCTAACTCAGTTACTTCCTCCAAACTAATTACAGTAGAACCTTGGCCATTTTGTGGGTGTCAAAGGTATGGGGGGAAGCTAAAATGTAAGGAAAAGTATGAAAAAGTAAGGAAGAAGTAATCTATATGGATTGTGTGGGGCCAGGATATGGGTAAAAACAGGAGAGAAGCACAAGGATATACAGGGGAGACTAGTATGCAGTGGGGGAGCTCTTGTAGTCCTTTGTCTACGGCTTCATTTCATCTAAGGCTGTTCTTGCTGATTGCATTCAAACATGTGAGGTGTGTATAGTCAGTAAAGTGGCTAATAATGAGTGGAGGTATACTGAAGTAGTCTTTTGATAAAAATGAATGATCACATCTATTTCATCACATATTAAGGCCATTGGCCTGTTGTAACAAAGCCACTCCCCATTCCAGTTAGCCCACTCATTCAATTGCTTCCTGTAGCCCCCCCCCCGCCATGCTTTGAAGTCATCAGATGCCACCAAATTTAAATCCATATAGGGTCAGATGACATCTGTTTTTTGTAAGCTGCCCAAGCTTGCAGAGATCAGAATATGAAATAAGTAATTTCATTACATGTATTCAGTATGTAAAGGACAAATGTGAGTAGAGCAGATCAGCATAGTAGAGGTGAGTCATTCTTTGCCCCTACCTTAGTTATAAAGTTCTGATATGAAATCTATGATTGAAAAGTTTAATCTTAGCTTGGGAAGGAAATCAAAATTTGTTAATTCAGTAGGCAGTCTTTACAATAAAATTAAAACCATTTTTGAGAAGGTGAACTATCTAACGATTAGTGCAAATGGGGTACGTGTGGAGGTCTTCCAGGGTTATGTGAATAAGACTAACTGTGAACGGCTGGTGTGCAGAATACATGACAGCATATATAAAATGTAAGCATTTTGCATGTCAAAGTTCATTTATGGAAGTACCTGTGTGTGATATAAGATTTTGTGCAGTATAGCAAAAAATACAGTGATATTCCCTGCATTATCCAGTCCAAGAAAATTAATGAGTTTTGTGCGTATTTGTAAGATAACATATTGTAGAATGTTTCTAATAAAATAGAAGCAAAGTATTTTTTAGTGCTGAGATTAGAATATGTTTGAAAATGGATGGATTAATTCTTGTAAGATCAGGTCTGTGAACCAACAGCACAATTTTAATTGAAAGGTGATATTTTCAATCATCTACTCAGTTTTTCAGGAGAATAACAGCTTAGGCCATGGCTACAAATTATCTCCTAGAAAACAACAAAGTCTAATGACTTCTCATCTTCTCTTTGTCGATGATTTAAAACTGTATAGGTCATCAGATGAGGAAATGAAAGCACCGCTGCAGGTTGTCAAAACTTTTTCAGATGATTTTGGAATGTCATTCGGTCTTGATAAATGTGCAAAAGTAACCTTTAATAAAGGAAAACTGCAGCACAGGGAAAACATCAGTTTGGGAGAAGAATGTGATGTAAAAGAACTCGAGCAAGAGGGAATATATAAATACTTGGGAACTGGTGAAGGATCAGCAATATAACATGAACAAATGCAAATAAAACTCAGTAAGGAGTACTTTAGAAGACTTAAATTAATCCTGAAAACAGCATTGACATCTAGGAACAAGATCAAAGCTATAAATCAATTTGCTGTTCCTGTCCTAACTTATAGTTTTGGAGTGATTGACTGGCCCCATAAAGTGCTGGACAGACTAGATACTAAAACAAGAAGGATGCTTCATGCTTACCAAAGGATTCATAAAAATCAGTGTATACCAACATTATATATTCCCCATTCCAAAGGAGGGATGGGCCTCCTTGAAACTGATTACATGTATAGATCTGCAATCATGGGACTCCACACATATCTACTAACCTCACAAGATCCAAATGTGGTGAAAGTTTTAAAACATGAGGAGAATAAATCTAAGATGACATCTCCGCTTAATTTAGCAGAAGCATATCAATGTCAAGCAGGAATGGAAATCAAACCAGAAGTGGATAAAAAACAGGCAGCAAATGAATGTGTCATAAAACAAAAGAAAGAATATAAGGTGAAGGACCAGATAAGAAGGCAAGAAATGTGGAAAAAACATAAATATAGCTGCAAGTATAGAAAACTTCTGGAAGAGCCTGATGTTGATCAAGAACAAATGCAGGAATGGTTAAGGAGAGGCAAATTCAAACCAAGAAATGAAAGGTTAATATTAGCAGCCCAAGATAGTGGGCTACATACACTCTGGTTTACAAAGTCCATTGAACATGTGGAAGAAACAGACATGTAGGTTTTGTAAAACTGAATTGGAAACAGTCACACACTTTGTTGCTGGTTGTGACACACTAATGGCAGAGGGACTGTATACTGAAAGGCATAATAATGTGGTGAGACTGTTACACTGGTGATTGTGCAAACATCATGGTATTGAAGTTGCTGAAAAACACTAGAAACATGAGCCATAAAGAATCATGGAAAATGATGAAGTTTATACCACATGGGATCACCCAATACCAACAGTTCAAAAGATAGATGCTAGAAAACCAGATATAATGGTCCAAGAAAAGAAGACAAACGTAACATTCCTCATTGAAATCGCCACACCCAGTGACTACAGTGCATACAGAGAGATACAAAGTCATAAAATACCTGCATCTGCAGGCAGAAACAATACCGATGTGGAAGAAAGATACTCAGACAGTTCTGATAGTAGTAGGAGCAATGGGTCTTATAAAAAAACAATTTACAGTCGTATTTAGATATGTTGCCAATTCATGTAACATCATACGAATTGTAGAAGGAGTCATTACTGGGTACATTGCAGAGAGCACTTTTGGTTGACATCAAAGAGTGAAACAATACTAATTTCATGAACTTTAATCGTACTTTGACTTAGGAATGGAGTCCATTCCCATCATGGTATTAGAAACCCAAAAGATGTGGAGAAATTAAAAATGCCAGAGAATGACAAGGTAGAGATTAGCCACACTATTAAATACTTAAATTAGTTACCTTAAATGGTACAGTGACCGTTTTGTTCCCTTGAGTCATTTGAGGACTCATGATGAACAGAATAGCAGCAAGATTCACATTTATGGCATATGTATACATTATGTGTATTTCATAGAGGCATGCCAGATTTTTATTATTCCTGCTGTGTTATAGACATCCTGTCAGTTTGAGAAAAGGAGGCATTAATTGATTACATACACTATTGCTGCAGTACTGCTCTGATTGCCACATGGGAGAAATTTGTGGTTTCCAAGAAACTAGTCTGCCTGTTATCTGGTGAAATTACAGTCTGCAACAAAAACTGTAACACACACACACACACACACACACACACACACACACACACACACACACACACACATACACACACGTGATAGGTGTCCTAGCATTTGTTTATTAATACCTGTAACACATCCATGCTACAGTCTGTTTGCATCAGTAATATTTTGGTGACCAGAATGCATACTGCAGTACTTAATTGAACTTCAGATTTAATGATTATTGCCTTGTTACAGGTAACCTATGTCTTGCTCTGTATAACTCATTACTACATTGTGCTGGGTGTAGTTCCTACCCCCTTACTCAATGGATGCTGCTATATCTTATATGCCCAGTAGAATATATATACTCAATTGCTGAGTAGGTACTGTTCTGTGCTATACACTGGAACTGTGCTGCTTTGCCCTTAAAATTCTGAGCACAGCTAGAATCACGTTTTTTTTTCTTTGAATAAAGACCCTGCTCACTTTGTCTGTTATGCCAGTATACATCATTTATTTTCTCAGACGTCTTAACTTTGACTTTTCCTCTTCCAATGAAGGACCACTATAAGGAAGAAAAATTGGTCACTAGTAATCATTCAGTAATAACCTGAATGGTATGCCTTTACATAATTCACTTCAAATTCATATAACAAACAAAGCAAAGATGTTTGAATCAAATTCCACTGGACCCCATGGATGCTACCTATATTATATTTAGTACATACATAAATATGTATTCTGTGGGTCTTTCTGCTTCATTCCATGATATGCCTCTGAATTACAGATTTGAATACCCACCTGTGCAATTGGCTTAAATTGTTTGCAAACTGCACAGTACTTTTCTGAGCCCTACATCAGTTTTCTTTTTTTTTGGTCACTTCCTTAGTGTTCTTCATTCTTGTGGGCTTTTTCAACTTTTTAAGTAAACTCATTCATATACAACTAAGGTAGTGCTTGATGGCATTAGTTGCATTTGTCATTAAATATTTATTTTATTTATTTATTTGTTTATTTTACATTTGTTTACTGGGATAGTCCGACTGGATACATGTCCATTTTCAGCAGAGGCCCGGGGAGAAAAGCTCCACATAGTCAAACATACAAAAGGTTACACAAGAAGTTAGAAAACAATTAGAATATATATAAAAAAGTGGTAATATACCTTATGTAGATTGGTTTAGAAGTGTTCCCTAGTAGGGACTTAGAGTTCTCATGAACAGACATACAAAGGTTGCACAAGAAGTTAGAAAACAATTAGAATATATAAAAACAAAGTGGTAATATATCTTATGTACATTGGTTTAGTAATGTTCCCTAGTAGGGACTCACAGTTCTCATGGACAGACACAATTACAAGTAAGATTGTAACTCACAGTTAGTCCCTAGTAGGGACTCACAGTTCTCATGGACAGATGCAATTACAAGTAAGATTGGATACATAGCACGGTGATGTAGTTAGATGTTATGACAATTACTGATTATGCTATGATAATTACTGATTATGCTAATGTTTTATAACTTAATCTGGGTTGGTACATGGGCATAGACAATTCAATTTGAGGTACTGTTTGAGGATTTTTTTAAGAGACTTTTGGAGGATTGTAGGGTTATGTAGTTTGGCAAGGCATTCCAAGTTTTGCCAACAAAGTTGATGAGCAAGGATTCACCAGCTGAGTTATTAGCTTTGTGGGTTTGGACCAGTACTTTGTCGGCTGACCGTAGGGATCTCAGGTTGCTATATGGCTTAATAATATTTATAAGAGAGGGGTTATCTTTAGGGTGGTACATAACTTTGTGCGCTATTAAGAGTTGATTGAATTGAATTAAGCTGGGCAGTTCTAGCCATTCTAGTTGTTTCAGGTTCTGACAGTGATGGGTTCTATAGGTGGAGCCAGTGGCGAATCTGGCAATATGGTTGAAGGTATGGAACAGCTTATTTAGTTCGGTTTTATTGAGGTTTGACAGTACAGGTGAGGCATATAAAAGAGTAGAGAGTAGGTGTGATTGGGCGATTTCAGTCCTAGCCAGTGAGGTTAAGAGTGTCTTGTGTCTATACAGTGATCCAAGCTTATTATTGATGGTCTGTATGGTTTTGTTGACCTGTAGGTCAAATTTGAGATTATTGTCTATGATAACCCCTAGAAGTATAGTGTGTTGATCTGGGGAGACAGTGGTGCCATTGTTAGACGTGACAGAGAATGAAAGTGTGGCAGATCTACTAATGGGGGTGAAGAGTAGAAGTTTAGTTTTATTGGGGTTCAGTAGTAGGTGTTGGTTGGTGAGCTAGTTCTCAATAGTGTTAAATGTATTTTGGATTAAGATTTGTAGTTCGGATGGGGAGGTGGCTGAACAGATGAGAGTGGAATCATCTGTATATTGAATACAGGTAGCTTTAGGGATAGCAGTGTGAAGATTATTGATAAAAATAAAGAAGAGTAGTGGGCCTAGTATGCAGCCTTGAGGGACACCAAGTGTGAGAGGTAGCTGACTGGAGAGTTTGCCCTGCCATAGTACCACCTGTTGTCTACCAGTTAGGTAGGACTGGAACCACTGGATAGTGTGCGTGTTTTGGGAAATGGATTTTAGAGAAAGAATGAGAAGTTCATGGTTGACCATGTCAAAGGCTTTTGATAGGTCAAGGAAGAGGGTGGAGGTTAGCCTATTGTCATTTCTGTTATTGTTTATGGCATTAGTAAAGGAAAGGAGGGATGAGGTGGTGCTGTGGTATGGCCTGAAGCCATGCTGGGAGTTGGATAGTAAGTTATTTGGGTCTATATCAGCATTTCGAAAATTGAATAGTTCGAATCACTAAATTTTGAACTGACGCGATCGAACTATGCAATTTTCGAATGACGATAAAAAAAAAACATACCAAAAAATTGAACTAACTGGTGCCCCCATACCCCCTGCTACTTAAATATACCAACTCCGAGACCGCACTACATTGAGATTTCTGTTTACCCGTTCAACGTTCTGCACTTTCAGCATTCTCGATGCGACAATATCAAATTTGATATTGTCAGCATTCAAGATGCTGATAGGAACCCAGTTATTCTGTGTAAGGTATCGCATTAGTTGCTTGTGTACACATTTCTCCATTATTTTGGCTAGTGGGGAAAGACTGGCAATGGGTCTATAGTTGGACATATCTATTAAGTTACCATCTTTATGGAGTGGGATATTTTCCAGAGAGAGGGGATAGCATTTTCGGATAAGGCTCTGTTGATAAGGATAGATATGGGATATGGCATCTGCAGCTATTTGTAGCTACTCTGCAGGGAGGAGATCAGCAGCGAGGGTGCTAGGTTTTAGTTTTTTAGGAGAATTTTGATAAAACTAGTGGATATTGGTTGGAGGCTATTGTGGATAAATTAGGCGTGTGGTTTAAGTTTGTGGAGGTTAGGTGATTTGCTAGGGATTGGATTGTTTCTGTGAAAAAGTTATTATAAGCCCTAGCTATGGTCTCTAGGGAACTATGGGCATGGTTAGCCAGGCTTGGGGTGGTAGAATGTCCTGGATGAAGTAGTTGATTTAAGCCTGCCCAGAACTTTTGGGGGTTGTTTTGATGTTTTTGTAGGAGATTATGGTAGAAGCTTTTTTATCCAGTAAAATAGATTTTTTGTGTAATTCCTGAGTTGACGATATTTTAGATGGTCAAGTGGGGCTTTGGTTGTTCTCCAGCTGGCCCAGGCTTTGTTTCTAGCTTTGATTTTAGATTTGGTCTCTTTTGTGAGCCATGGTGCTGTATTTGATCTAGATTTTATTGTAAGTGCTGGAGCATGGGAATCAAGGATACTTAGGAATTTAGTGTTAAAAGGAGCTACAGCCTCTTCTAATGGTAAATGCTAGACTAGCCCGGTTAACAAATGTAAAATAAATAAATAAATAAATAAATAGATTTTTTTAGTTTTGACCAGTCAACTGTTTGTAGTTCATTTAGTAATATTGCAGTGTCAAGGTTTTTTCTGTTTCTCACTGTTTTATATTTGGTCGGGTGAGGGTTTCCTACCTTATGTTTCATGATATAGGTTAGAAAATGGTCGCTAAGGTTATCAGGGAGAGTGCCAGCAGTATACAGTTGGGGTTGGTTGTTAACTAGGATCCAGTCCAGGATACTTTCCCTGTTGGTCAGTTTGTTTATCCTAGTGGGAGAGGTTATGGTCTGTTTAAATCCAGATAAGTTTATAGGAGTGGGGGGGGGTTCAGAGGAGCAAGGGTGCCAGTCGGTGTTAAAGTCACCATGAACTATGGTTTCTTGGGGATATGTAGTGGATAACCAGTACAGGATATCCTCTAGGGTGTTTAAGTTGTTGCCTGGTGGAATGTATCCACAGACGATGTTTAAACATTTGTACTGGTTAATCTGTAATTTGGTTATGAGGAGTTCAGCTTTGTTGAATTGGGCTGGTTGAATGGTGTCTCTATTAACAGTTAGAGTGTTTTTGTAAAGGACTGCTATCCCACCTTCTTTCTTAGTAGCACAGTCTAACCGGTGTATATTATATCCTGGGGATAGTATCTCATTGTTGGTAGTACTAGGTTTTAGCCAGGTTTCCGTAAGGCACATAATGTCTGGGGAGTGGATTGCTAGGAGGGCGTGTAGGTTGGGAATCTTATTGTTAATACTTCTGTTATTTAGGTGAAATGCTAGGAGGGAACTAGTGGGAGTAAAAAGGGGGTAGCTTGACTGTGGGGGTGGTAGGGGAGTGAAAGTTATTGGGTGTGGGTGGGCCAGAGGTGGGATGAATATCCCCATGTGTTATAAGGTTATAGTAACAGGATATTCTAAGCTTTAGGAGTTTGTTTATTTGTTTTATATAGTCTTTGTCTTTAGGATTGTGTTTTGTGGTTTTACATGAGTAATACATTATTGAGGGTCGCATATTCGGTTTGCTGGGGATGGCACAATGTTTGGTGTTATGTGTGTAGTCATGGGTGCCTGTTTGACCTTGTGGGTAGTGAATACCATGGTCAAGTATTGTTTGTAGGCAGTAAGATTGTAAAATAGAAACATTATAGGCATTAGGGTAATTAGTATTTTTTTTACTTGTTTGCATTTTGTTAGGGGGGTGGGCCAAATTTGATGGTTGATTGTGCTAACAGGGTGTGGAAGAGAAAAAAAATGGGTGTGGGGGGTGGGCTGTTCAATGACTGGATCGTAGTATGAGGGGAGTGGTTGAGCGTAGTTTAAATGTGGGAGTAGTGGGGGCGGGTGAGAATTGGGGGCAGGGAGGGGAGCAAAGTGAGCTCGAGTGCAGCGAGGGTGAGTGGAGTGGGGCTAACACTGACTCCAAGTATTTCTCTGGGCTTATGGTATGTTAAAGTAATGTTTTGGCTGTATTTAGATTTATTTCTTTTTACACCAAAATTTTAGGCTATTTTTAATCTATATGTTATACACTTGCAGGATAAATTAATAGCTGCAGGGTATAATTTTCTGGGCTATGTGAGGGAGTGCAAGGTGAAATTACTGTTGTAGCGGTTTAACCTGTTTGAGGAAAATGGGGGTGGGAAAGAGAGAAGGCAGTAGGAGTGGTTAGAGGGGGACCTTTGATACAGGAAATCTATGTTTGTGTAGAAAGCCAGAAAGGTACAAGGTATACCTGTAAAAATTAGGGTCAGAGACACTAATGTAAGAGTCAATGTACTTTAGTTACAGGGGAAGGAGATAAACACTCAAGTAGAAAAGAGCCCTATGGCTGACCAAAATAGTGACTCGCTTTGTTACTCAGCACTGTAAGAGTAAGCTTAACAAATGTTTTTATATGTGTAACCTACTCTGTTTAATTGCTGGGAGAAAAACAGTTTTTGTTGAGAGTGGTAGCCAAATTGCAATCCTGTAGACACTGTTCTGCAGCAGCTGCAGTATGCTAGTGGAGGTAACTAGGAAAAGAGAGAAGCAGAGATTCTGGGGTAAGCATTAAGGCAGCAACAGGCTGTTATTTTAAAATAGTACATTCAGAAAGGTTTTGGGAGGTAAAGTAGCACACTTCAGAGTGGACTAGGATGTATAGCTAAGAAACCTTAGCAAGAGAGCAATGCAGTAAATAAACACTTTCCAGATTTTACAGATGTACCAGAAAAACTAAATCAATCATTCACAATTGTACAACTGGAAAGTTGTCAGTACAAGCAATTCAGGTATAGCTAGCACAAGCTATTCAGGTCATAAAAGCACTTATTCAATGTGTGTGAGCAATTTAAACATTAAAAACATATGCAGCAAGTAGAAGTTCTGATTATAACTTTCGCTAGGTACAGGTTCAGTTTAAACACAAATATTACCACAGAAATTCAGTTAAGTCACTAGCTACTTATAGAGCTCCTGCAACAAAAATTGAGCAGGCTGTGCAGTATCAGAATTTAGCATCAGGTCATTCAGTTACACACAAAACAGTAAATAATCCATACAATGAAGATACTTATGCTGTGAGTCACATCAGGTCAGCCAAGGGGGGAAGAGAAAGGGAAATCCTAAGGAGCTATATTTATTTAAAACAAAATCAACACTGTCCTTCTTATCACATGAAATATAAGATCTTTCTGGACTTCTGTGTAATGAAGAAAGTCTTTTGTATAAAGAAACTAGTTGCTAAGAGAAACATGGGATTTACAGTAGCCCATCAGGTCCTGATTAAGTGGATTAGATTTTCTTTGTGGTAGCTCCTCTTCGTACCTTTCCAAAACAATTTTGTAATGTTTTAACAGCTTTGCAGTATGAACAGGATCATAGAGTTATTTGATCTTATTTTGCGACTCTTAAATCTATATAACTAGCTCCTGATGTATTTCACTGTCAGTTTTAATTACTGTTTTTATTCAGACTAATGGTTATTCATTGGCTGAAAGGACACAGACCATAAGGAATAATAGTTCCCAGATGTAATTCCTGAAACAGGCATCTTGTCAATGAATGGACCACATGGGTAATGTCAGGCTTTTTGAATGATTTTAAAATGATGTTATGACAGAAAATATTCAGCTCTTCAGAATGTAAGCCTTAAAAACCATGAAGCATTTCTCACTTAGTTCAAACACTTGTTGTTAATCAGTGAATGATTATCCAAACCTCATATATATAAAAGTCAATAAAGAACAATATATCACTCATTATGTATATTTTATTTCCACAGAAATATTGCCTAGGAGCTTGGATTCTGAGAACTTCAATAGTGTAGCTGTAATAAACATGAAAAGGATACAGGGAACAAGTATTAGGGCCATCTTTAATAAAGGGAAGAAAAGCACAACTTTACATCGAACTTTACAGTTATGAATACGACAGCCCCACAGATTTTATCATGCAAAACTTTCCGCCAAGAATCAAAGTTCAGCAATCTGCTGAAACATAAAAAACATTCCAAAGTGAACTCTGCTTATGATGTCTAACTTGATTTAATTGGTTCTTTTCATGAAAATGTTCAATATTCTACTGCAAAAGAAGCACATTATGAATTTTTTTTAAGTTCCCCAGTGTTGCATGGAAAATAACATATTTAAGTATCTCAATTAACAAGTATTTGGGAAGCTCTGCATTGAGACATAGGACCTTACATATCATGATGCTGACATTGATTATATCCCAAACTGACAGTGAAGCCAAACTAACTGGAAGATATAAAACAATCAAAGCCAGCAAGAAAACCAAACCAATTTTATTACAAACACGTTATCAGTAAGCACTTTCATCTCAAATCATGAGACTCCTAAAACTCCAATAAATGCAAACTAAATAAGTCACATGGCAAATAAATTAATTAATGCTTTAACCCCAAAAGTGCTTTCTGTTAATGTGTTTGCAATAAAACTGGTTTGGTTTTATTGCCGGCTTTTATTGTTTTATATCTTCTAGTTAGTTTAGGTTCACTGTCAGTTTGGGACTTTTTGATATTCAATATTCATGGATAGACAAACAGGATTGAGTTTTTTGATGTCATCCACTGGTTTCACTCTTCATGATACCCCAAGTGGCTCCATCGTTTTTAATCAAAAGGGATGTGTAAGTCACTCTACAGTTCACAGAAACAACAATGCAAATATGAATGTTGTTTTCTACAGAAGTGATGAAGCAATAGCTGGGTGCTTAGCTCCACCTGTGGATCCATTCAATGCCGCAGATTCATTCAGTCTAGGTAACTCAATCCCTAATTTTGCTGAAGTGTTTAAAGAATTAGAAAAAGATCTTTTGAAACTGGTATGCTTACAGCGGGACATTTTATAATTTGAGAACTATTTATGAGCATAAAGAATACCCAAAGGTTTTAGGGTCACATAGATGTCCATAGAGGAAGACGTGCCTAAGGAATTTATTGACAAATGATGAGAACTGAACCAAAAGGTGGGTTTACAATATGTGGAGATGCTGGTTAACTTAAATAATTGGAAAATAGAATGTTTAAATGAAAAAAAAATGCATGGCCTTTTTTCTTTGAAAGACAATACCACAGGGGAGAACTTTGACACTAAGTTCTGCTCGATACAAGATAAGCTCATCAAGGACAATGATTTGCTTAAAATGGTTAAAACTAAGTAATGTTTATGATACCTCACTGAATACCAGGAGGGCATGGCTAACCCTAAACTGGAATCAGAGCAGAGGTTAGAAGAAGTGAAGGAAGCTGCGAGAGCTACCTGAGGCAGTCAGGTTGGTGCGAACAGTGAAGAGAATAGTATACACAGCTCTGAGTCTACAGCTTAGCGACAAGAAGCACTCCACAAATTAATATCCCACCTAACAACACTTTGCATATGGCAACCCATGACCTGAATCTAAATTTTCAAAATAGATCGGATTTTCAGATGAGCCAAGTTTATCAATGAGTGGAGGTATGAATAGAACTTGGGCAGAGATAGCAGCTTCTGCCAATGTGCCGAGAAAACAGAGGTTACTATAGAGGAAATTGGAAGAGAAGAGGGAACCAATGGAGAAGATTTTAAGTACTGTTGATAACTCTTTTAGAATTGTTAACCTATCCTCTTGTGTTTTGGAAAATGAGGCATGCAAAGTGTTAAGTAAAGGCTGGAATTTTGTTCCAGCTAGAAAGGCCAATAAATGCGATATCATTAATTGCCTCAGAGATTACATCAGAAAGCTCAATTTTAAGTTTTTATTTTATTAAGAAGCCAATGGAGACAATTTAGTTTGTAAGCCAAGTTTACATAACCTGCTACTAACAAAGGAGCTTGAAATATTTATTGTTATGACTGAATTACAAATTACTGAATTATTGGAAAATAAACCTTTATATAAATATTACAATTTATTTTAGAAAGGAAGATGTTTTATGAGCTGGTCAAAAATAACAACATAATAATAATTAAAGTGTACAAAGAAAATGCTTTAGTAGTGTTTAACAGGGCCAAGTATGATTTCAAAATGCAGGAAATGTTGGCTAATACTAATTTCTACAGAGTAGTGTCCTTTACATAAGTAAAGAAAGCTTATTCATTTATTGATTCACTGGTAAAAGAATGGTTCTACAGTGGCAGAATAACAGAAAATATAAGAAAGTATTTAAGTGTAGATAGTCCTAAACTGAGCCATTATTTTGGCTTACCCAAAATACATAAGGACTTAGACAACCCCTTGCTCAGACCCATAGTTGCAAGTAACAAAGGAATAACGGAAACTATGGCAATTTTTGTAGATAAACACTTGCAATGAGTAGTTAAACTAGGCAGTTCCTACAGCAGAAATGCTTTTGATTTCATGAGTAAGATAGAAAATGTAAGTACTTTTGAATCTGATTAGTTGGTTACCCTGGACATTAAACCTCTATATACAGTTATACCAAATGCTGATGGAATGGAAATTATCAGGACTGAATTAATCAAGTCAAAGTTATTTTCCAATACTACAGTGAGTCTTTTAATGGAAATATTAGACATAATATTAAGCTAATAAATCCAAGAAATGCTCAGCAAATGGGTACCTCTTCAAAAGTATTTATTATAAGACAATCCAAATCACACGGAAAGCAAGCAAAAACTCCACCAAGTGAGGATTAAGCCACCATATGTGCTTTCATCCCCAAAATCATACATTAACATAGAACTTCACCAGATGGCAGCAAAGAAACATCATATCCTTAAAATACATTTGTTATATGACATCACTTCCTCCAAAAAGAAAACAAATAAAGAAAGTAAAATAAATAAGTAAAAGGTAACCATAGCTCATATATAATTTTAAAAGTCACCAATTACAGTAATGAAACCATGAAAAATGTACATATATATGTACATGCATCCTATAAATGAACATTTAAAAAAAAATATATATATATATATATATATATATATATATATATATATATATATTTATTTTTTGTATATTAAAAATAGTAAAAAATAATAATAGAGAAAAATAAAAAATACATCCTACAAGCAACATAGAAAGCATTACTGTTTTAAAACCAGCGTGAACAGCTCTATAACATGCATTTGCTCATATACAATCAGCAAACCCAACAGGGAAAACCAAAATAGAAAAACTATATTAATCATCTATGTATTTCTTTTAGCTTTAATAAGCTAGAAAATGGAAACATTGTCATTAAGGCACAGCCAGCATGTAGCATTCACACGGAGCTGTCACACTAGCTCTGCTTTTTCTAATAAGTACTGCCAGGCCCCCCCTCTTTCCATACCAGATATAATATCTACGATAGCAAATTTAAATGTGTGGCCTGGGTGTTGTGTAATGTGCCTAGCAAGGGCATTAAATTCAAAATTATCTCTGATGTTCCTTCCATGCTCACTTATTCTAACCTTAAGTTTTCATTAGGTTTTTCATATATAGAAACAAGGGCATGTATCACACATTGCACCATACACAACCCTCTCAGTGTCACATGAGCCCTTAAATCGCAACCTTAGTTTGATGTTATTAATTTTTACTTCATTAATCTCAAAGATAAAAGGGCAAAATTTGCATCTCCCACATCTGTGGGTAAAACTAAATCCTGTTCTGTTCACATTGCACTCCCAAACGTTCTTTATGTTTCGTCCACTCTTATAAACGCAAATAGGTTTAGCACCAATAGAGCCCCTAATGGTACTATCACTTGTCAGAAGTTCCCAGTTTTTAGTCAAGATGTTAAGAACATTTTTGGAGTCATGAGCAAAAGTGGTAAGAAAACACACTTTTGGTGAACCCTGATTAAAAACCATGTTAGAATTGCAAACAACTTCTGTGGATGTAGCAGTATGAGCCCCACAGATAACGCCCTGATTAGGTGTAGGGGTGTCATGATTTAATGAAGAAGTACTAATATGTGAATCTAAAATAAGCTGGAAGTGGCCATTCATTCTCTTTTCAACCACTTCACCCATGATGCTTTCGGTGAGTTCCCTGGGATAACCCCTCTTGCAAAACATACGTTGTAAATTGATACATTCTATTAGAAAGTCATCTCATAGGCTTACCATTCTGGCCGCTCTAACAAATTGGCCCTTTACCACCCCTTGTTTTTGAGAAAAGGGGTGACAACTCGTGAAGTGGATAAAACAGTTTGAATAGGTCTCCTTTCGGTGTATTACAGCCACAAATCTATTAAGCACACAGTCTTTTTCAGCAAAACATCCAAATATGCTATACTAGTCTCTTCAATAGTGTGTGTAAGTTGTAAAAAGGTAGTAGTAGCATTTATGTAGTCCAAAAATGGATTGATCAGGTCCTTAGGCCCCTTCAAAAAATAAAGATGTCATCAAGAAAATGGGTGTACATCTGGCAGTATGGAAAAAAGGTACACTGTGTCTGTATATATATATTTTTTTAAATGTTCATTTATAGGATGCATATACACATATATATATATATATATATATATATATATATATATATATATATATATGTACATTTTTCATGGTTTCTTTACTATAATTGGTGACTTTTAAAATTATATATGCGTTATGGTTAGAAATAATATTTCTTTGCTGCCATCTGATGAAGTTCCATGTTAATGTATGATTTTGGGGATGAAAGCGCTTATGGTAGCTTAATCCTCACTTGGTGGAGTGTTTGCTTGTTTTCTGTGTGATTTGGATTGTCTTATAATAAATACTTTTGAAGATGTACCTGTTTGCTGAGCATTTCTTGGATTTTGTGGTTTTTGGGATTTCCTGCTTTATAATATTAAGTTACAACTTTTTTTTAATTCAACACTAAAATTATTGCCAGATCAATAGTGTGCCAAAGAGGGGTGCAATGGCACCAAGTTATGTTAATATTTTCATGTATGGATTGGAGAAAGCCAACATTTTTAAAAGTATCTATGCCAATAATATTGTGATTTTCAAATGTTTCATTAATGATGTGTTTCTGATTTGAACAGCTGAGCCTGAACTGTTGAACGGCATTTTAATATACATCAATAATATTAGTTCTTTCTTACAATTTACATCAGTATATAGCTCAGCTAGCATCAGTTATCTAGATGTAACAGTCTCAAAGATCAGTGGGAAATTAATTACCAAAATATATAAGAAAGAGGTACAAAACAATACATATTTACATTATAGGAGCATGCACCCAAAAAAGACCAAATAAAATATTGCAAAAGGTCAATTAATGAGAGTAAATAGATTGACAAAGAGAAATGATGATTTTATTGAGGAAGGTGTTAGTTTGTGCAATAAATTTGTAAGTAAGGGTTATCCCATGGTTTTAGTGGTGGAGAAAATTCACAGAAATGTACAATATAAGAAAAAGTTATAATCCGAAGACCTAAGAAAGTAAACTTTGGCATTTCCTTGCAAATTAGCAATAGTGTGGATGTCAGAGCCATTAAAAACATTATAACAAACAATTGGAAAATTTATAGAAATTTGCCAGAGGTCTATAAAGTAGTAGGTGATCATCTGGTGTTTGTCCAAAAGAGGGGCAAAAGTCTTAAAAATTATTTTCAATCAAAGCTAAATGAGCCCAGTATTAAATGCAGTAGACCAGAGAGAATTGTACAAGAGGATATAGGAACACAAGTATGCTGTACAAGTGGGGGCAAGAAAGTAATGCACATGGCAAACACTACAAATTTGGCAAATGTAATCTTGATTTTAAATTTATAGTCTTAGATGATATGAAAGGTTTTGATAAAATGTTTAATGCTGAAGAAGACTTTGGTCGGCGTGAATATTCATGGCATGTAAAACTCAGTGCCTGCTACCCAACAGGCTGAATAGCCATGAAGATTTTGTTGCCGATTTAAAAAGGAAGGAGCAACTTATTTAATTTGTATTTATTGGAGTTTAAGGAGTGCATTATACAGCCTGAAGAAGTCTCATGATTTGAGAAGAAAGCGCTGATACTGTTACTGATAACGTGTTTGTGATAAAATTGGTTTGCTTTTATTGCTGTCTTTAGTGTTTGACATTGATTACATCTTT
>NC_056744.1:1255181581-1255261581 GCF_019279795.1 Protopterus annectens | reverse complement strand
ACCTATAGTTTCAGCAGAGGGTTCAAAAACAGTGCCCTTGGCCAAATTTGTTGATTTTAAAACTAAACATATATGGGTCAACAAAAAAACTATAGTAAAAGATTCTTGGGAGTTCTTGGGTGAGTTAAAACCAGACTTATATAGTGAAGACATACTATTCATCACTATTGATATAGTAGATTTATTTGGAAGTATCCCTCATGATGAAGGAATGGACATGTTTGAGGAAAGTGTGTTTGAAGACAGCAAGATGAGTCAGGAAGATAAGATAGCTAGTGTCATTTTAATGGACACAGTATTAAGGTATAATTTCATAACCTTTGATGGTGAATACTACCAACAAAAATCAGGAGTCTCTATGGGGGCAATATGTGCGCCCACTTACTCAAACATTGTCTTATCGAAATGGGAGGAGAGGTTCATTGTCAACTCTAGTTTTAATAAATATTGGTCAATGTACCACAGATACCTGGACAACACAGTAATAATTTGAACAGGTGGACAAGATAGATTTCAGGAATTTTTAGAATATATAAGTCAAACTACAACTTTTTTAAAGTTTACACATACAGTTAGTACTGAATTCCTTAGATACCTGGATGTAGAAATATACAAACACAATGGAAGATTTGAAAGTAGGGTTTATAGGAAGGAAACATGTCAACTCCTTTCTACACTATAGTAGTGCCCACCCCTTACATAGTAAAACAAACATAGTTAAGGGTCAATTTGTAAGGGGGTCAAGAATGACCAGTTGTGAAAGTGACTTTCTAATGGAGTGTAACACATTAGAAGGGATGTTCTTGGAACGAGGATACCCAAAGGAATTCATTGAGCACTTAAGAAATGAAGTGGAAAGGGGGAGACAACAAAGATTTAAGCCCATTATTGGGACAGGAGTTGACAAAAACAACAGTAACTTAAGTGACAAAGGAACAGAGGGTCAGGATACATTCTTAAGGAGTTTGGTGGTAGAATATAATGGATTAAATCAAAGAATCAAACACATTCTAACAAAGGAATGGAATACATTTTCTTCTCTAACTGATATAGATGAAGTAATTGGTATACACCCTAAATTGGTGTTTAAGAATTCTTGGAATATTAAGAATATTTTAGAAAAGAGAGGAATCAAGAGTAAAGGAATAAGTAAAAATAGGTTAGGAACATATAAGTGTGGGAGATGCCAACAGTGCCCCTACATTATTAACAAAGGTGAAATATGTTTTCCAAGTGGGAAAAGAATTTTAAGAAGTAGAGGCTCTTACAATTGTGAAAGTAAGGGAGTGGTGTACCTGGTAACCTGTAAAAAATGTCGGTGTTTTTATGTGGGCAAAACGGAGAGGGGTCTAAGAAAGAGAATTTACGAACACAATTATGACATTGGGAAAGGCAAACAAACCAATGCATTATTTAGACACTCTCTGACTTGCACAGAATATAAATATGAATTTTTTGTACTAGAACAAGTAAGACCTGACTTAAGAGGAGGACCATGGGAAGAAATACTGGAAAGTAAAGAGCTATGGTGGCAGGTCAACCTAGAAGCAGGAACCAAACCTGGGTTGAATGACACCCTTTCAATTTCTTCACTACTTAAATTGAGGGCCTACAAGATTTAGAACAATTACCACTTTAATGCACTAGAGGGAGCTGATACATCAATTTTTAGGCTACTGTGATTTTTTAAAATATATTTTTTTTAAATACATTTTTTAGTAAAGGAATTATTTAAATCTTTTATTGAAAATTTTATAACATTCATATATAGAAATGCTTACATTTGGAATTATTATACAAAGTTAATGAAATTAACATTGGAAATAGGAGATGGGTTGCAATAGGGTAGCTGTAATAAAAAGCATGAAGACACTTTATTTAGATAGGCATTAATATTAATGAGCAGAGTATGCTGATTTGATGTTTTAAATTAAATGAATTGGTTTTCATTGGAGTTAATGTGCACATTTTAATGGATCAAGTTATATAAACGGAAATGTTTTAACTGTGGTTGTCTGATGAAGTCCTAGATGTATGGACGAAAACGCGATATGTGAATTTTATGAGATAAAGGCGTTTATGTGTTTTCATTTTTAAGTGGATACTACAATAAATTCTGTTTGGTGCTATAATCAGTGATCTCTTGGTCTTTTGGCACTTACGTGTTGGATTATTGGTCATTTTTCGTGCCTTGTGCTAGTTTTGGTGTTTTAAGTGTGCGAACAGACCAAAGTAAGGTGAGTGTGCGATAGTTAGGGACCTTAGGGATAGGGAGTGGGTAAGGTGAGTGTGCGATAGGGACCTTAGGGTTAGGAAGCAGGTAAGGTGAGTGCGTGATAGTTAGGGACTTTAGAGTTAGGGAGCGGGTAATGTGAGTGTGCTATAGTTAGGGACCTTAGGGTCAGGGAATGGGTAAGGTGAGTGTGCGTTAGTTAGGGACCTTAGGGTTAGGGAGTGGGTAAGGTGAGTGGGCGTTATTTAGGGACCTTAGGGTTAGGGAGCGGATAAGGTGAGTGCGTTAGTTAGGAACCTTAGGGTTAGGGTTGGGTTAAGGTAAGTGGATAGCTAGTAGTGTATCTACGGTTTAGTGTAGGGTTCTGTGAAGTGTGTATGTGTGGATTATGTATTTTGGTGTGCTTGTGCTATGTGTGTGTATTCTCGGAACAGCAAATTTTTTCCATTGGAAAAAATTCACTGTTCTGAGCGTTTGAGTATATCACATTTTGAGATTCCAAGGTCAAGCTTATGGTGTTCGACATTTTGGAATTTCGATAATATGATATAGACCCATATATACACACACATATATGTATTCTTTTTCACATTTATGGTTTTCTTTAGCTTTCTCAAATCATACACCAACATTACAATTAACTGAAGTGTTATACTATTCATGTGGATACATAATTAGCAGATTCTTTTGTGCCTATGTGGATTCTGGAACTCGAGAGATTTTCTTTTGCTCTTTTTGTAGAAAACTCCATCTAGAAACAATCTCAAGGTTATGCTGCTAAATGCTAGGAGTCTTAACATGAAATTGCACTCGCTGGAAGCAGTCTCACCTTGGAAGACATAGACATTTGCGCAGTCACGGAGACCTGGTTCAAGGCTGTGAAGTCCATCCCAGCCATATTGGGCTACTCCTCCTTTCACGTGTTCAGACCACAAACTAAAGCCATGGAAACTAAAGGAGGCAGTGTGTCAAAATTCATTAAAGATAAATACAACTCCAGATTGGTTAGACAGCATGATTCCCTGGAGATACTTCAGGTGCAATTAACTTTTGGTAGGACACCTATTCAAGTCATTGCCAACTATAGGCTTGAGTCTATCAAGATATATCCAAACACCATAGTTTTGAGTGACTTTAACTACCCATCCATTGAGTGGGTAAATTACTCATGCACAGACTTACTTGCCAAAGGTTCCTCCACTTCATTAACTCCAATGCCCTGAACCAGCTGGTTGACACCCTCACAAGGGATGCCAACATCCTGGATCTGGTGCTTAACAATATGGGGGACCACTGTAGCACCTCCACTTTGAGGTCTTCCCTGGTGAGATCTGACCACAAATCAGTCTCATTAGAAGTAACTATCCCACCTAACCCCCCTAGCAGCAATTAAACTAAAAACCTTCTTGCAAAGCAGATTATAACCTATTACAGGATGGTATAAATAACTTCACTGCATCTCACCCCTCAGATGGAACTGGCAACTATTCTGAGTTCTGCACAAATGCTTTATACAATCACCTGCATAACTGCATTGACTCAGCTGTACCTGATAGGACCAAAACAAGCTCCTCAAGGAAGAGCAAACCTGCCTGGTGGTCAACTGCCATTAACAGGCTTTATAATAAGGGGAAGAAATTGCTGTTTATGAGTAAGAGGGTGTGAGCCCTAAACTGGAAGCACTCCCTCCTCAACTTAAACAAGCAAATAAGACTTCTTGTCAAGTCTTCCATAGCTAACTATGAATCCAGATTAGTTTCTTCAACTAAGGACAGCCATAAGGCATTCTTTACTTACATCCATAATCTAAAAGGAAAGGTCCAGATTTGTGCTGAACTGGTAGTTAATGATACCACATATACTAAGCCTGTGTTCATTGCTAACCTGTTTGCTGACAGATTCTGTAAAAAATTCACTCCCCTATCCCCGCCACATGTACCCCATGACATCCCTACCTCCTGTCCTCTACCTTGTATCTCTCAAGAGCAGGTCATGAACTCCCTCTCTAAGGTCAAAAATGCAGCCTCTATGGGAACTGATAACATCCCAGTCTGCATCTTACATGGGCTCAAACAAGAATTAGCAACACCATTGGGTACTCTTTTCAATCATAGTCTAAGCACCAGCTTCATTCCAGCTGAATGGAAAAGGCCACCGTTTTCCCCTTGCACAAAAGTGGTGCTTCCACTGACCCAGGAACTATAGACCTATTAGTCTAACTAGCCTTATCTGGAAGGCCATGGAGCATATCATCATGGAACTTATCAACAAAGATACAGGTAATCTCCAAACACTTGACCCTTCTCAATTTGGATTTGTGGAAGGGAGATCATGCCTGCTAAATCTAGTGGACTTCTTCGAGACAGTCTCCAAGGCCCTTTACGAGGGGAAATCTGTGCATACAGCCTACCTATACTTAGCCAAGGCTTTTGGCACTATCTTCCACTCAGGCATCATTAACAAACTGACCCAGCTAGATATCAACCCTTATATCCTTACATGGGTCACTAACTGGCTCGCTGATAGAACCCACATCTCAAAATAGGGGAATCTACCTCCAACAGCAGACTTGTAACCACTGGTGTTCCACAGGGATCAGTCTTGGGACCTCTACTGTTTGAAATATATTTCTCCAAAGTACAAGCTAAAGCTAAAGGTATGTGGCTCCACGCCAAAGTCACAAAGCGAGATCCAAGACCACAGCTTCCTCTAGGTGAAAAGTTTATTGATGAAAAATACCACCATTAACGCCTTTGAAAAAAAACATGTACCAAGCAGCGTTTTCGTCAAATTCATTGACTTCATCAGATGACCAGTACTTGTGAACAATCAGATATATATATTAACATCAATTAGTTCATTTAATTAATTAAACAATTAAAATACTGAGTTTTCCTAAAAACAATCCTTTAAAACCAAGTTTCCACAAAGTTAAAATATAAAATAGAAACAAGAAGAAATTATTAAAACAATAACATATTATATTCACATTAAATGTTTTCCCAAGTGCATATAATGTAAAGTTAGCTTTCAATGTTTTTTAGTATTTGTTTGAACATTCTTCCAAATTACTAGAAATTGAATTTGTTTCCTTAAACAGTTGTTACTCGATTTATATTTTAAGAAACTGTAAAGAAACTGATTATTTTGTATCATATTAAGAAAAACTATTATGTTATCTCACATTAATGAATATATGTATGAATAAGAAGTATAATACAGAAATGAAAAGAAAACTTGATGTTGCTTATGGAGAAATATATGTTTAAAGGACATATAAATGCATACTTATGTTTTTATTAAAAGGTTTTGTTTTGTTTAGTGACCTCTGGTGGTGGAATACACTTATTGCATCTTTTCCCTATAATTTGGCTGCTCTTAATCTAAGCAGTGGCAATATAGAAATTTTATCATTTAACCCTGGGAATTTATCTGAATTTAGGGTCAATTGCCACCACAGCTCTCTATATTCCACTCTGTCCTCCCATGGACCACCCCTGATATCCTTTTTGACCTGTTCAATTATTAAAAATTTATATTTGTATTCCTTGCATATTTTACTGTGTTTGTAAAGTGCGTTACTTTCTTTACCCTTCAATATATCGTACATGTGTTCGTAAATCCTTCTTTGGAGAGCTCTCTCCATCTTCCCTATGTAGAAGGAGTTACATTTTTCACAGATCGCCAAGTATATGACACCAGTAGACTCACAGTTAAAATAGTCAGGACTATTTATCCATTTATTCCTACTAGTTAGGAAAATTCCTTCTTTATTTAAAACATAGCAACATTGTCTGCAACGTCCACATTTATATGTGCCTATTTTAATTTTTTTATTATTTTTTCTATTAGCATATTTAGATTCCAAGATATTACCTAAGCTTCGGGAATTCTTGTATATTACTTTTTTAGGGAAATTGTCCATGCCTTCAATGTCTGTTAGGCATGTAAACCTATTCCATTCCCTAAAGAATATCTTTCTAACTTCATTGTTCAACCCATTATATTCAAGGATTAAGGCCTTAGTAAAATCTTCACCCTTTCTAGGGTTCTCATAGTTGTCATAGTTGGCGTCTCTGTCACCTTCACTTCTATTCATTGTTTCACCTGGGTCAGTATTACAATACAAAGGGGCAAATCTATCCCTTCGCCCATTTTCCACTTCTTTTCGAATCCCACCAATAAAGGACGCTGGGTAGCCTCTATCCTTAAACATGGTTTCCAATAGGTCACATTCATTCTTAAAGTCCATATCTGAACTAGTCATCCTACTCCCTCGAACAAATTGTCCTTTGACAATGTTTTTTTTGCAGTGTTTAGGATGAGCACTTTGATAGTGCAGATAGGAGTTACAAAAAGTGTCCTTCCTATATATTTTGGTTTCAAATTTGCTACCCACTTTATACAGTTCCAAATCCAAGTATGTCATTGCGTCTTTAGATATCTTATGGGTGAATTTTAAATAGCAGGTGGTGTTATTTATATATTTTATAAATTCATCCAATTTATCTAACCCTGCTGTCCAAAAAATTATAATGTCATCCAGGAATCTCTTGTATAGAATCCAGGATGATTTATATTCAGAATTTATAACATATTGTTCCTCCCACTTCGCTAGTACAAGGTTTGCATATGAGGGGGCACAGGCTGCCCCCATAGCAACACCTTTAATCTGTTGAAAAAACTCACCTTTAAAGTAAATGTAGTTATATTTTAAAACTAAATCGGTGAGCCATAAGCTTACTAGTTTATCTTTATGTGTCATGTTCTCATATTCAAATACTATTTCCTCTAACATTTCTTTGCCTTCCAAGTAAGGTATAGAGGAAAATAAATCTACAACATCAATGGTGATGAACAAGATGTTTTCCTGCCATTCACATTTATTAAGGTATTTTAATAAATCCCAAGAATCCTTTAATATACTGGTTTTATTCATCCATATGGGTTTTAGTTTGGAGTCCACAAATTTGGCTAAGGTTTGTGTCTTGGAACCTTCAACCTAGCTAACTTTACATTATATGCACTTGGGAAAACATTTAATGTGAATATAATATGTTATTGTTTTAATAATTTCTTCTTGTTTCTATTTTACACTTTAACTTTGTGGAAACTTGGTTTTAAAGGATTGTTTTTAGGAAAACTCAGTATTTTAATTGTTTAATTAATTAAATGAACTAATTGATGTTAATATATATATCTGATTGTTCACAAGTACTGGTCATCTGATGAAGTCAATGAATTTGACGAAAACGCTGCTTGGTACATGTTTTTTTTCAAAGGCGTTAATGGTGGTATTTTTCATCAATAAACTTTTCACCTAGAGGAAGCTGTGGTCTTGGATCTCGCTTTGTGACTTTGGCGTGGAATTACAGTGGGTTTTTTTGGCGTTGTGCTGACTTTTTGGTTTAAAGGTCTGTGGCTGACAAATTTTACTGATGACTGCAAAGTGGGAGTGGTCATAGAATCTCCAAACGATGTTAACATCCAGTAAGAGGATCTTACACAAACAAATGATTGGTGCCAAAGTCATGGCCTTAAACTCAATCCAAAAAATGTGTTATTGTCTATTTTGGTAAGAGCAATGTTCCTGCTAACTACCACATCAATAACAGTACCCTAAGTACACACTCAGTGGTGAAAGACTTGGGTGCACAGGTTGACAGCAACCTTACCTTTGATCACCATGTCTCTACAGTGGTAAGAAGGGAATTCTATATCGCTCATCTCATAAATAAGGGCATTGCCTCCAGAAAAAAAGAAGTTATAACATCTCTGTACTCTTCCCACATCAGGCTAATAATTGAGTACAATGCCCCTTTTGGTATGTATCTTTCCAAGCACCTGCAGCAATTGGAGAGACTACAAAGGTTCCTCACAATGAAAATTCAAGGTCTTCAGCATCTGTCCTATGAGAATAATCTGAAATCACTGTCACTTTATTCTGTTTCATGCAGACTACTCGGAGGTAATCTCTGCCTTGTATATAAGGCAATCTTTGACTCTGCTTTATTGGAAATGCTGCATATCCGTAAGTCAAATGGTACATGGGTTTCTCACTATAAAGGCCTTAACCTGGTATGTGACATTAATAGAGGCTTCTGGAAGGACAGATTTGTCTCCCAGAGGTCACCACACCTTTGTAACAGGCTCCTGCTTCATGTCAAGCAGAGCACCTCATTGGCCCTCTTCAAACGCAGTCTGGATGATTGGATGGTCAATGGTAAATTCATCAAGGGGGTTCCACCTGTATCTGTCTTGGACAGGGGTGATAGATGTTGATCATTGAAATAACTTGGCTAGGCTTGTAGGGACCACAGAGTCATTAGCCTAGTAAACTCCTATGATCTTAAGAAACAAGCAATACCAGTATCGCTTACATTAAAAGGTCTTGTTACTGTCACATATATTCAGTTTTAAAAACTAAAGTGACTGAAATAATTTGAAATGCTGATAGGTCAACACTTTTCATATTGTCTTCATTTTTTAACAAATGTAAGACAGTGGATTTATTTGACTTATTTTGAAATATAATTTTTGTTTATGCTCTTGTACAGTGTCAAACAGGGTCTATATCATATAAGCGGAAGTTTAAAAATGTGAACGCTCACAATCTCGAAACCACCTGACCTCAAATTGCTTATTTTGAGATTGCGGTACAGTGAAGATTGGAATATTTGCCCTTTCCGCACTGTAGTGCAATCTCGGAGTTGGTATATATATTTAGCAGGGGTAACAGCAAGTTCGAGGTCCAGTAGTTTCGAGATTGTGAGCATTTGGGTTTTTAAACTTTTGCTTATATGGTATAGACCTGTCAAACATTACCGTGAAGTACTCTGCCCAGTAGATATTCACAATTTCTTTGCAATGAAACTCATGATATTCTTATGGTGGACAAAATATACTCTCATAATTTTACAGCATTCTGTATAGATTTCTCAGAGGTGAATATATTCTGCTATACTATCATGTAGAACTTGCCTTACTAAATATATCTTATCTCAGAATTTTATATTTTGGTATACATAAATCAATAGTTTTCCAGAAATTGCACTGTCTGATCCAATCCATTTAATACTCATGTCGTTTTTATTTTTTTTATTATTTGGTATTTGTTGAGACCATTATGTACTTTTAATTTGTCATTACGTGTAACAATAAGTGCATACTGCAGGTAGTACAATTTTCTTAAATATTTTTTGCCCTTCAATCAAATTCCTGTTTAAACTTTCCCCAGGATTCATGAAGCTTGCGCCAGGCGCAGGCGTAGCGTAGGCAGAATAACGCAAAATATGGCCGTCGAGTGATTCAGGTATGATCCAATACCACGTGCACTACCGGTGTATGCCAGAACTGTGCAGCCCTCGGCATAGGTATGTTGATCACCCCATGTGCAGTGTCACACCATGCAAATGAAGGCAGATAGTGATTCATGAAGTGGTGCAGGTGTAGCGTAAGCCCACGGAAATGTAAACCAAAAAACATGATTTACATTTTCCCAAACAGAACATCGGAGCTATGGAAGCAGACCAGACTCATGTATTACAAAGTTAACATATGCCAATGGTGAAATACACAGCCAATGGCATAAGAAAAGATGCACAACACCTAAAAAACAACATTTAATGTCATGTCCACAGTAACGCACAGTACAACCGCAATGCATGTGTGCGCAAACTGGAACATAAAGAAATTATATAAACATGTCATAAAATCGCAATGTAATATAAATCAAGTTTACACCATAATACACAATGGTAGGCATAGAACACCACAACCAAGGTGCAAGGGTTGCTAAGGGCCTGCGACAGTGTTCGGCATGGTAACTATGAATTAGTAGTCAATGCCATGCAAATGAGGCAGATAATACTGAATTGCAAATGTCCCGCCGGATGAAGGTTGTACCATACGGCCCAGCACTATAACACTGAGGAGTGGCTCAGAGGAGATACATGACATCAGCAAAGGGGTGTGCCACCGTAGCAGTAAGCACATTGGAGCAATGCAAATCTGGCCTGGCCATTGCTAAGCAAAGCTGCAGGACAGGGGTGGGGAGGAAGGTATAGAATCATTTAGCTGAGAGCACACATGGTGCCCAAAAGCGCATGTGTACGGGGATGAAAACATGCCCGAAACCCAGTAAGCAGATGCACGCGCCTCGAACAATAGCACAAACAGGAAGGTCAGGGGAAGAAAGGAAGGAAATGCTGAAGTAGGGTTATTGGAGTACTAATGAGCAATCAACACCAATCAACTCACGGCGGCCAATCGATGACAGCTGACAAGTCTGCTCGCAGAAACCTGCAAAACAGGATAGGGGAGGCATTGGAATGCAAAGAAAGGAGGGGAGGCATTGGATTGCAAAGATAGGAGATTTGTCATAGCAGAGCAAAGCAAACCGACAGTAGACACATTACGCAAGATACGCCAGGTCTAGGATAGTAGAAATGAAAGCAGGCTGCTGGATGCATGCCAGAAATTTGTAGGTGGAATGTGCAGAAATGTAAAGGGATGGTCAAGAGGTAATCCACGGCAGCCATATGTAATTCAACACCAAAGGCACCACAATAGTAGTTCCGGTAGAAAAACACATAAGATACCCTGTAGCTACGATCGTACATACACACCCTATGACATCATCGGTGTTTACAGCACAATAGTATAAAGTGTGAAAGCACCCTACACACACCTGTGTATTCCCAAACACTGCACCATAGGTGTAAACACACGGGGAACTTTTAAAATGTACATGTTGGGAGCTGCCATAGCTGTGATTCATCAGCATGTGTTAGAGACTGACGGTGTTGTGGAGGATGATGTCGACAACCACCGCAGGCCCTGGAGGAGGAGAAGAGTGTTCAGACCAAGGGTAACCTACCAGGGGCTACATGATCTGGAGATAGTAGAGCGTTACAGGGTGGACAGGGACATCTTACAGCAAATAGTGGAGCTGTGATGGCCACGCCTGAGAACCAGAAACAACAGAGGGGAACCTATACCAGTGGACACGAAGGTATGTGTAAGTTTGCGAATACTAGCCACAGGTACCTTTCAAAGGCCAACTGGAGATATAATGGGGATCTCACAGGCATCAGCATCCAGGGTACTACACCAGTTCCTGGATGCCATGTTACCACATGCCAATGAGCATATATACTTCCCCCAAACTCAGGAGGAGTTGGCCAGCAATATGCATCACTTCCACCATGTGGCACACTACCCGGAGGTACTGGGTGCGATAGACTGCATGCACATACAAATCAAGTCACCACCCGGTGAGCATGGTAGGTGCTACATAAACTGCAAGGGATTCCACTCCATCAACTGCCAGGTTGTGTGCAATGCCCAGGGCATTGTCATGGATGTGTGTGCTGGCAGCCCTGGAAGCTACCATGACTCCCATATCTGGCATGCCTCACAGCTGTATCAGGTATTTGTCAGGGGGGACATCCCACATGGCCACCTTGTGGGGGATGCTGGCTATGCACTGGAGCCGTGGATGATGACTCACATCAGAAATGCACACAGACCCATGCAAGAATGCCATAATGAGGCACATGCACAAACCAGAATCATCATAGAGTGTGTGTTCGGGATGCTGAAATCATGGTTCCGGTGCTTGGACACATCTGGTGGAGCCTTGTAGTACTCTCCAGGCACGTGTGCCCACATCGTCATAGTATGTGCCATGCTACATAATATGATCCTGTGGAAACAGCTGCAGCAGGGACAAAATGGTGAAGGCCCTCATAGCCCACCGCAATTGCCAAGGCCATCACAGGCACAGAGGGATTCAGACCATGAACACACTGTGCCAACCCCAGTAGGCAGATGGAGGCGTGCCCAATATGCCTATGCCTTGGCAAAGAGGGAACATATAGCACATACTCTGACAGTGTAGGCCCCTATGGACTGACACACCACTCCACCTGCACACACAGTAAAATGGATGGCACACAAACACAACCACCTGTAAATTGTAATGTATAGGTGGCCCACTGTGTGAATCCTACATAGGCAGCCCTCAAACATTGTACACACAGCAGCTATTGGAACATGGAATGTCAACACCTGAACAGTACATGTGCCTATCAGCATATGGTGTAGGTTCCCAGGTACATCGGTAGGTACACGGCTGATTGTCAGAGGCCATACACCAAATGGGGCAAACAGTGTCCACTGTCGCCACAACATCAGGTAACCAACTGTCGCTTAGTGGAGCAGAGGCAATTGTGGAAGCACATGTGTGTAAGCACTGTTCTACACACACTCAGCATGGAGTCCCTGCTGCGTTAATGAGGGGCTCCACATAATATAATCATGGATGTTGTGTCAAGGCATGGGGTGTACCCATGACAGGTATTAGTCACCTCAGCATGCTCCACCTATGGTCGTTTGAAGGTGTAGCACAGTATTGTGTGTGGCTCATTGTGATATACATACCCAATGCCGGAGCACATCCAGTAAACATCACATGGACATACCATTAACTGGACTCATCAATATGTAAACTAACTGAGTTACCCATGTGATTGCAGTATGGAGTAACAGCCGTAGTATACTCCACGTACAAAACGACATAACACGTGTACAAATCCCAGATGGCCATGTGTTAAATGCAGTGACCGTCATGCATGTTCCCAGTCCCACATCCTGCAAGGGATGTAACGTAATCCCGAAGGCACGAGTAATGCATGTCGGATGCAGGTCATCAGATAATATGTGTAGCACACGTTAGCGGGAATATGCATTGCCCACTGCTGGTAAGCGAAGTTTAAATATGACTATATGGATATGCGTGAAACAGGGATAAGCTTCTCCGAATATCGCGCAGATCACTGTCGGTGATGTCCAGAACAGGTGAAACCAGCATTATTCACCCCTGTACTAATAACGCCTGCTCTGAAGGGTAAAATGACCACTGCCAGGAGTAGAACACGCAATCATGTATAGAATCACCTAACTCTATTGCTAGCCAAGATGTACCTATGGTAGGGTTGCCGCCTCTTCAAATGACCAATGTGGGACATACGTCAGATGTCTGCAGGCAGACACATACACCCAGCCAGTATAAATTCAGAACTTCACTGTTTTGCCTAGATAAAAGCTCATTCTTGTAATGTTTACTTACTTATTCTGTTTCTAGAACATCATATAGGTGGTTCAGATACAGAATAATTGTTTTATGCAACTATTACATAAACTATAGGAAATAAGTATGTTCTAAAATCTCAGGACATTTGCCATGTTTACAAATATTTTGCAGGACACAACTGCCCAAAGAGGGACTGTCCCTCGCAGAGTGGGACAGCTGGTAACCCTAACCTACGGTAGGTGTGTAATGTGACAGGTACAGACACAAACATGCGGAGTCCAGGAAACAGTATACACCAACAAGTACACAATGAAAGGAGTAGCTTGCCTGTCACTTTCCCCGTCAGATATATATATATATATATATATATAAATATATATATATATATATATATATATATATATATATATATATATATATATATAAACACATATATACATATATATAATACAGATAGAAAGGGCGATAGAGTGATATATGTTGATATATACGAATTCAGCGATATCTGCAAATATATATGTATAGATAGGTCAACGACATTCATAACACCTTGGAGGTACAAATAAATAGGATACCGCCAACTATGGAATGCATAACATACCGACATGCATAACCACGAGGCTGAAAGACTGAAAGAACACAGTATTGGAACACTACAACCGCGAGTAATACAAAGCAGAATAGTTGAGTACTATACCAAAGTCCAGCCTACGATCCCAAAGTCAAATATGCACCAAAAAACGCGGCAAGGACACTGCTATTCCTTAAAATCTTTATTGCACATAAACACAAGATGAGCGCTTTCGGGACTTCTCCCTTCATCAGATAAAAATACAATAAAACAACCCCTTCTTTTAAATTAGTGCATATCCAATAGGATTCAGTAAAAAACCCGCCTATTTTGAAGGGTGGGCTTAACAGGTATCACATCATTTAAACCAGGTGTACGGTTGGCCATAAGCTCAATGATCCATCTGGATTCTGCTAATTCTGTCAAGTGCTTCACATCACCCCCTCTAGTGGTAAGTCTTATGTTTACTATAGCCCTGAAAGTGAATTTGTGTGTTGCATTGTCCATCACATGTCTGCTCAAAGCATTATGCACATCCCCATTCCGGATACTAGATAGGTGCTGTAATATCCTTGTCTTTAACATCTGGTTAGTTTTCCCTACATAAAAACTAGGGCAATGGCTACACTCAGCTAAATATACTATATCCGTCATTCGACAGGTAGCCCTCCCTTTCAGTACAAATTGCCTGTGTGTGATGGGGTGCTCAAAATTAGTCTTCTTATTAATGTGGCCACAAGCTTTGCACCTCCCACACGGGAACGTGCCCGTCTTTGTTGTGGCCTCTACATTTTGACTATTTAGCCTTTCTTTACATAGCAAATCCTTCAGATTCTTGTTTCTTCTATATCTGAAGTTAGGTCTACAACCTACTATATCACTCAGCCCTTCATCACTAGTCAGAATGTTCCAGTTATTCTGTACAACATTACAGATATCACCTATGTTGCTACTATATGTAAACATTAATTGGGGACTCCTTGCAACTATGGTTCTTTTGTTTTTGTCTATCTGGGCTGGAGTGCGTCTAAGCCAAGGTTTATATTTGCTTTCCCTGAAGCCTTTACTGGTGTTTATCAACTTATCCACTTTATCTTCCCGATAGCCCCTCTGTTGTAAACAGCCCTTAAGAGAAGCTAATTCTTTGTCATATTCACCATTATCCAAGTATATCCTGGAGATCCTACTCGCCTGCCCCTGTACAATGTTTGAATATGTGTAACGTGGATGCATGCTATCATATGACAGTATCGTATTCTTCCAACATTCTTTCTTATATAGTTTTGATGTGAAACCATCAACACTCTGTACTAAGTTTACATCCAAAAAATCTATAGAGTCAAAAGAAGCTCTTAAAGTAAACCTAAAGAATGTTGTGGTGGAGTGTAGAAAGCTCACAAATTCCTGCAGCATGTTCAAATTCCCATTCCATAATATAAAAATGTCATCCACAAAACGCACATACATCTTTATATATCCCTTCCAAACATCATTACTCAGTATATGATTTTTCTCCCATTGAGCAAGGACAAGATTAGCATAGGTGTTGGCACAGGGGGTGCCCATGGCTACCCCCTGTGCCTGTCTATATATGGACTCCGCTCCTATAAATACATTGTTCTCCAATACCAATAGCAAAAGTTCCTTTATCAGGCTAATTTTGACCTCAGTGACTCCTAGGTCATTCAAAAGGGTGCTTAACATATCCACTCCATATTCATTGTTAATAACTGTGAATAGGTTGTTTATATCTAGGGTAGCCATCAATAACTTATCCTTCTTAACCATATAGTCTACTCTGCCCAACTTCATTAAGAAGTCACCTGTATCCAACAAAATATTCTCAATCCCTTCAACACAGGGTTTTAGTTGATTTTCCAACCATATAGAGATATTCTCAGTCACCCACCCCCTCCCTGAAACTATGGGTCTCAGGGGTGGGTTATCCAGGGACTTATGAATCTTCGGGAGTGCCTTAAAGACAGGCGTGACTGCTTTTTCTAACCATAGAAAGTCAAAGATACCATCAGTGATTCTCATCTCAAACATCAGCCTTTGCAGGGCATGATGTACCCTATCTACAGCTTGTCTCACACCCAATGGATTAATCTGGGTGTATGTGCTTTCATCTTGGAGCAGTTCTCTCAATCTACTATTAAACCAGGTTGTATCTAGCACTACAACCGCCCCACCCTTATCCGCCGGTTTTATTGTTAAATCTTTATTATTACATAAACTCTGCAATGCTGTCCTCTGTGTTTGTGTGAGATTATAAAATCTGCTTGTATCTCCTTCAA
The DNA here is from genome assembly GCF_019279795.1 of Protopterus annectens. Taxonomy (NCBI): domain Eukaryota; kingdom Metazoa; phylum Chordata; order Ceratodontiformes; family Protopteridae; genus Protopterus; species Protopterus annectens. The sequence continues at coordinate 1,255,245,385 of NC_056744.1, read as the reverse complement.
TAAAGTATCTTATCAAATCTTGCTCACATCCCCTAATGAACAGATTTAGGGTGGGTGTAAGTGGTGGTATGAAACTACTTGGTTTCCTTAGGGTCAAATTACCTCTCTCATTATCCCCATACATCATTTTCAAAGCTATATTGCGACAGAAAAGCATGATATCCATTATTATTTCATTGTATACACTGCTATTGCTAGGTACAAAGGTGAGTCCTTTGTTGAGTACTGCTAACTCATCATTATTTAAAATATATGTAGATAAATTAAAAACAATACCAAAGTCCACAGTATGTCAGTCCAACATTTTCCTCCTTTTGTCTACGCTTCGGTCCTCACTCAATGACCTCTTCCATGCGCCTTTCTTCTTCATAGGTGCTGGCAACATCTCCAAAAAATGCTGTTTCCCTCGTTGTGTTTTCGGTCGTGCCCCCATGTTGCTTTCTCCTGTTAGTGAATCTCCCATCGGCACAGCTGCTATAGCGCAAGTTACTGTTGATGCTTCCGGGGAACAGGTAATGGAGGCCGAGTTAGTAATAGACTCTGCTGGTTGCAAATTATTATCATCTCTATCTGGCAATGATTCTTTCGATATCCCTGGCACAGTCAATTGAACCAGCTTACTGGCTGTACATGGTTCTGGCAGGTCTGCGTGAAACACTTCTGCCTCTTGCTGTGGCATTACAGCAGTGCTAACACTTCGTCTCACACTAACCTGTTGGCAAGCTTTCTCCCATCTACGTACATTGCCATTGGGTTGAATATCACGCAGCTGTACTCCATTGGTTCTGGGCCAAATGAAGATATTACCATTGGTAAATCCGGGAGGGCGGAGGAGGGTGCGGCGGCGGTCATCTCCCACAACCCCAGGGCACGGCGAGGGCTGATGCCGTGGGCTGTAACACTCCCCTCCGGGGAGGGCCGGCCGACCCGGAGCCGGTCGCGGCGCACCGCCTCGGAGGAAGGGGTTGTTTTATTGTATTTTTATCTGATGAAGGGAGAAGTCCTGAAAGCGCTCATGTTGTGTTTATGTGCAATAAAGATTTTAAGGAATAGCAGTGTCCTTGCCGCGTTTTTTGGTGCATATTTGACTTTGGGATCATAGGCTGGACTTTGGTATAGTACTCAACTATTCTGCTTTGTATTCTGTTCCTGTTGTCTGAGTACTTTACATGCTATGGAAGGAAGATTGAATGCAGAAGAGACTACCTCGACGGTTTTGTGAGGTGGAAGAGGAGAGACTGCTATGTGGAGCTACAAAAAATATACTGAAAATGAGAACCCGCTTTTGAATTTGGGTTTTGCGCTCCAAAGAGATGGAAAAATGGAGCGACAAGTTCCAGCAGTAGTAGATAAAACTTTTGATGAAATGACCAGAGATCTGAGCTTTAAGGTAAGCAAGTTACAATGCTTACAATGGCAGAACTTTCACTTAGAGGCTTGCATAGATTATGGCAATGTCCCTAGAGGGATGAGGATCCTCTGTATGCCAGCACAGGGTGATTGTTATCCGGATCTACTGGCTAAATGGCAATCATTGAACATCAACACCAGTTTTAAATACATGGAGTTGCTGAATGAGTATTTTGCACCGGATATTGAAAAGTTGAAAAAAGAAGTAGCTGAACTTCAGAGTAAGCTGGATAAAGATTATGCAGATAGAAGGAGCGTAGAATGCCTGCATCAGTTGTATGCTACTTTTGTAAATAATGACGAACGTTTGAAAAAGCAAAAACTGGGTAAAATACAGAGAGACTTTGAAGACTTTACCAATGGTAATATCTTCGTTTGGCCCAGAACCAATGGAGTACAGCTGCGTGATATTCAACCCAATGGCAATGTACGTAGATGGGAGAAAGCTTGCCAACAGGTTAGTGTAAGACGAAGTGTTAGCACTGCTGTAATGCCACAGCAAGAGGCAGAAGTGTTTCACGCAGACCTGCCAGAACCATGTACAGCCAGTAAGCTGGTTCAATTGACTGTGCCAGGGATATCGAAAGAATCATTGCCAGATAGAGATGATAATAATTTGCGACCAGCAGAGTCTATTACTAACTCGGCCTCCTATACCTGTTCCCCGGAAGCATCAACAGCAACTTGCGCTATAGCAGCTGTGCCGATGGGAGATTCACTAACAGGAGAAAGCAACATGGGGGCACGACCGAAAACACAATGAGGGAAACAGCATTTTTTGGAGATGTTGCCAGCACCTATGAAGAAGAAAGGCGCATGGAAGAGGTCATTGAGCGAGGACCGAAGCGTAGACAAAAGGAGGAAAATGTTGGACTGACTAATACTGTGGACTTTGGTATTGTTTTTAATTCATCTACATATGTTTTAAATAATGATGAGTTAGCAGTACTCAACAAAGGACTCACCTTTGTACCTAGCAATAGCAGTGTATACAATGAAATAATAATGGATATTATGCTTTTCTGTCGCAATATAGCTTTGAAAATGATGTATGGGGATAATGAGAGAGGTAATTTGACCCTAAGGAAACCAAGTAGTTTCGTACCACCACTTACACCCACCCTAAATCTGTTCATTAGGGGATGTGAGCAAGATTTGATAAGATACTTTATTGAAGGAGATACGAGCAGATTTTATAATCTCACACAAACACAGAGGACAGCATTGCAGAGTTTATGTAATAATAAAGATTTAACAATAAAACCGGCGGATAAGGGTGGGGCGGTTGTAGTGCTAGATACAACCTGGTTTAATAGTAGATTGAGAGAACTGCTCCAAGATGAAAACACATATACCCAGATTAATCCATTGGGTGTGAGACAAGCTGTAGATAGGGTACATCATGCCCTGCAAAGGCTGAAGTTTGAGATGAGAATCACTGATGGTATCTTTGACTTTCTATGGTTAGAAAAAGCAGTCACGCCTGTCTTTAAGGCACTCCCAAAGATTCATAAGTCCCTGGATAACCCACCCCTGAGACCCATAGTTTCAGGGAGGGGGTGGGGGACTGAGAATATCTCTATATGGTTGGAAAATCAACTAAAACCCTATGTTGAAGGGATTGAGAATATTTTGTTGGATACAGGTGACTTCTTAATGAAGTTGGGCAGAGTAGACTATATGGTTAAGAAGGATAAGTTATTGATGGCTACCCTAGATATAAACAACCTATTCACAGTTATTAACAATGAATATGGAGTGGATATTTTAAGCACCCTTTTGAATGACCTAGGAGTCACTGAGGTCAAAATTAGCCTGATAAAGGAACTTTTGCTATTGATATTGGAGAACAATGTATTTATAGGAGCAGAGTCCATATATAGACAGGCACAGGGGGTAGCCATGGGCACCCCCTGTGCCAACACCTATGCTAATCTTGTCCTTGCCCAATGGGAGAAAAATCATATACTGAGTAATGATGTTTGGAAGGGATATATAAAGATGTATGTGCGTTTTGTGGACGACGTTTTTATATTATGGAATGGGAATTTGAACATGCTGCAGGAATTTGTGAGCTTTCTACACTCCACCACAACATTCTTTAGGTTTACTTTAAGAGCTTTTTTACTCTATAGATATTTTGGATGTAAACTTAGTACAGAGTGTTGATGGTTTCACATCAAAACTATATAAGAAAGAATGTTGGAAGAATACGATACTGTCATATGATAGCATGCATCCACGTTACACATATTCAAACATTGTACAGGGGCAGGCAAGTAGGATCTCCAGGATATGCTTGGATAATGGTGAATATGACAAAGAATTAGCTACTCTTAAGGGCTGTTTACAACAGAGGGGCTATCGGGAAGATAAAGTGGATAAGTTGATAAACACCAGTAAAGGCTTCAGGGAAAGCAAATATAAACCTTGGCTTAGACTCACTCCAGCCCAGATAGACAAAAATAAAAGAACCATAGTTGCAAGGAGTCCCCAATTAATGTTTACCTACAGTAGCAACTTAGGTGATATCTGTAATGTTGTACAGAATAACTGGAACATTCTGACTAGTGATGAAGGGCTGAGTGATATGGTAGGTTGTAGACCTAACTTCAGATATAGAAGAAACAAGAATCTGAAGGATTTGCTATGTAAAGAAAGGCTAAATAGTCAAAATGTAGAGGCCACAACAAAGACGGGCACGTTCCCGTGTGGGAGGTGCAAAGCTTGTGGCCACATTAATAAGAAGACTAATTTTGAGCACCCCATCACACACAGGCAATTTGTACTGAAAGGGAGGGCTACGTGTCGAATGATGGATATAGTATATTTAGCTGAGTGTAGCCATTGCCCTAGTTTTTATGTAGGGAAAACTAACCAGATGTTAAAGACAAGGATATTACAGCACCTATCTAGTATCCGGAATGGGGATGTGCATAATGCATTGAGCAGACATGTGATGGACAATGCAACACACAAATTCACTTTCAGGGCTATAGTAAACATAAGACTTACCACTAGAGGGGGTGATGTGAAGCACTTGACAGAATTAGCAGAATCCAGATGGATCATTGAGCTTATTGCCAACCGTACACCTGGTTTAAATGATGTGATACCTATTAAGCCCACCCTTCAAAATAGGCGTTTTTTTTACTGAATCCTATTGGATATGCACTAATTTAAAAAAAGGGGTTGTTTTATTGTATTTTTATCTGATGAAGGGAGAAGTCCCGAAAGTGCTCATCTTGTGTTTATGTGCAATAAAGATTTTAAGGAATAGCAGTGTCCTTGCCGCGTTTTTTGGTGCATATTTAACCGCGAGTAATAGTATGATGATATGAAGGGACATTTAGTTACCGCTGCCGGTGTTGAGGTCCATGTAGGTACTGTGTTCAGCTGTGTTTGTGAGTGCTGTAGTCTGTGTATGTGTGTGTTGATGGTGCCGTGTGCATCTCCGTGTGACTGTAATGTGTGTGTGTGTGTCTGCATCATGTGTCTGTTAGTGCCAACTCGGAGGTAGATCATTACGGTAGGTGTGGGTATAGCTAGCCGTAGGCATATGGTTACCACCTGTCCCACATTAGGAGGGACAGCCCCTCCCTGGGCAGGTGTGTCCTGACATAAAACATTACAAAGGGCAAATGTCCGGGATTGTAGGACATTAATATGTCCCATATATAATGTAATAGTTGCATTAAATAGTTATGCCTGTATGTAAGAAACGTAAATGTTACATGCAATATGATAAGTAGCCAAAGTCCCACAATAGGTATGTATTGAGGATAAAAGTATGTGCTAACCTGTGTACTGACCGTGGCTATGTGTTGGCCTGTAAACACTGCTGTGTGTCCTGCAAGTGTCCAACAATGGCCATATGAAAAGGTGGCAACCCATGGCAAAGAGTTTCTGTTACCAACTCAACCGCAATGACTGCAAATATCTGGGACAGAAATACACGGGATAGCTGTCATTTAGACATATCCCTTTACATATTGCTGCAATTCCGGAGGTATGGAAGTATCAACCTCACCTGCATACTATATAGAAACCAATTAACAACGGCCCAATGTACAATCCCGTAACACAAGTCTACTAACTGATAACTCTTTAATTAGGGATGGAGCCCACACACATATATATGGAATATGTAGAAATGCAAACCTCACAAACCTGTATATGCTACGTACACCCACCGATATCCCCCACACTAGAAACTATAGCAATACAGACTGTAATAACAGCACAAACATCCAGTTAGTCAATTACATCTGCAGAACCGTCAACATACCTTGTGAGAGACACAATTAAAGGTGCCATGCAAAATTGCAGCCGTTATGTAATGGAACAAATGGCGATGTTACAGGTTTTGTTTGCAATAGTCCGTTATCAGACGTTGGGATGACAGGAACACCCACATGTTGAACCACATACTTTAGCTGTCACACACAATCCATGGGGAACATGAATCCAAAGTATAATTGTCTCTATGCATAGCAGTTGAAATTACACATAACAAAACACAATACAGGCCGTCTCCCTGAAGGTAGGACAAATGGGCAACGCCCAAGTGGAGAGTTCAATTATACCCCACTGTTGCCATGTAATTGGCGAATGGAGTAGCTGCACAGCTGATATGCAAGTAATTAGCCACTCAGGAACACCAATTGGCGGGAGGAAACCACATGTTACAGGTATCAACATATATAAGGATGACATGCCAGACATTCAAACCATATGCTCATACACAATACCTGTTTAAGCAGTGTGAGAGAGCTAGAGACGAAAGTCTGTAATGATAACAAAGTATGTAGAACACTCAGTATGTAAGTTTATGTATAGCATGTTTTTTATTAATTATTTACTGTATGTATAGCCTGGTTTGCATTAATTAAGAGTGTCCGCAATGCATAAAGTGGGAAAAGGTATTTATGTAGTGATGTCTTGCTGAGCACGCTAACGCATGTAGAAAGTGTGCGTCCAGCAGTGGGCCACAAGGTACACATCACAGACACCACAAGGGATGCTACATGAGGGCTTTAAACAGAACAATTCCATACAACCCGCCATCAGTGGATGGGTATGTCCAGCAAGTACGTGCCATAGCAGGGGATAGTATATGTTGATATACTGTCACAGTAGGCATGTGTATGGGCATATAACGACAATGACATGTCTAAGATGGTCCCGCTGTGCAAGTATGCTTTGCATTATGGGATACTATGTGAAATATGTGTAATGTATAGTATTGTAGGTAGATATGTCAGATATTCTACACAGCATAATAGGCATATCACGCATACCAAAGGTATCGTCTATTGGCATGTACAATAACAGGATACATATGGCTTGTAGGCATGGGGCATTGCAATAGCATGATAGCTAACCTAAATGGAAGGGCTACCAAGTAACCATGCACAAAGGACATGTAATAGCTTCACAGGTTCATAGTGGGGTACTATGCAGTCTGGCAAGTCTATGAGTAAGCACAACTACAGTGTTCACACCAGTGGCACCTCTCTAGGGTAGTGTCCTGTGAACAGCAGAGCCATGTGTTACCTGCACCTCTCTACAGTACAGCCACTGCAGTGATCCCTGGCCTACATGTGTCTCCCAACCACCAAGGGAGGTATCACATGAACAGTGCTACTGAGTGTCCCTGCATGATGTACATAGGACTCATATTCCAAAACATGGTGAGTGTCCGGTTTGGGAATGTAACCCTCAAGCACATCCCACTCATTGTTGCGTGTGTGCACATATCCATGAGCATGTTGCTCACAGTGGCTTTTGCTTATGTCGCGTATATGGAGTATATCCATTAATATTGTTGTGGACATGGGCCCTGTCTGTTCAGCAGAAGTCACCCCTGAGTATGTTGCATGCAAATGTGTACAGACGTGGTGTCCGTAGTTCAGCTGCATACTTTAACTGTCAGAGCTCAATAAACGTCATGGCGTGTTAATGGTGTGGTATGTAAAGCTGTAGCTGTTGTGTAAGGTACACCCTAAATGGGGTGGTGTACCCTTGAATGTGTGTAGAAGTCTTGAGTTCAGAGGTACAATGGGTGCCTATGTACCAGCTACACACCCAGTACAGATAAGTGTGGCCACGTAGAAGGATATCCATGCCACAGTGGCAATACGGTAACCACAGGAGTGGGTGTGACATACGTGTGTACTACAAACATGTACAATGTGACATGTATGTAGGGGACTACTACCTATGTGATAGTCAGTGGTTGAATGGTGTAATGCAAAGGTGATGTTCATTCACCTTGTGTCATGCAGCTTGAGGCCATGATATTCATATCAGGTATCTGTCACAGTGACACCCATATGGATGGAGTCAGTATCAGCTGGTGGATCAATCATGGCACTTTGTATGCAGGGGTTTGTAAAGCTAGGCAGGGAAAGTCCCCCTGTGCTAGCCTGTACCTCAGGGAAGCATATACTGAACGTGAGGGCCTAATGACTGAGGACTGTGGTATGCCAAATGTAACTGAAATGCAGTAGGTACTATGGTATGCTACCCTCATTGTGTGTGTGTCCTGTCCATGAGCCACGTTGCATAACATCCTGAGACATAGGGTACGATGTGCAGGTGGATGTGTATGTTGTCAATACCAGAATGGAGAACGGTGCTGAAAGGCAATGAGAGGACAATGTAGGATGTGTGGACTCCTGTACCATCATCACCTACCCTGGTAACTGTATGAAAGGAGTCCACCAGGTGTAGGGGCCATGCTCTGGCCCTAACAAGTCCAACCCGGGTGGCATCAAAGGACCGGAGCCCAACAGTGTCTCTGTGAATGACGTCCTTGATGATGTGCCCTATAGCCGTGCAGACCAGTCCAGTCAGGTGTGTAGGACTATATTCCCACTCGTGCATTGTGGTGCCACCTGTGTGGAGTGTGATAAATGTTGCTGTGTGCCATTCAGGGGCCACAATGTCTAATACAAGGCTATTACTGAATATGGTAGCCTAGTGGGGAGACATGTCGTTCAGAGGTTTGTGGACATCACAGCCTGGGACTTTGGAAGGTGACATGGGACCAGTGTCCCAGGACATATAGAGTGCAGGTTAGTACTGTGTAGGTGTGACCGCAGGGACAATGCAATGTTCCTGCATGGATTGTGGCCCTGTAGTGAGTGAGAAGGTGTACTATTAGCATTGAATCCATCTGCCAGCATGTTGCCAACATCACCTGGGTCTGTAATGTTCCTGAGTGACTGTTGTATGTGAGAGCAGATGTGGGTGTTGCCATCAACTACTGACATACCACCATAATGCCTTGTGGTACACCCCGGAATGTGTCACAGTAATGTTTACGTAGCTAGTCTTGAAGTATGTGATGAGGGATCCCGTGGCCCTACCGAGGCTGACCAGTGAGCTACCCCACCCATGGGATTGTACACCACTGTGCAACAGCCTCCACCTATTGTTGTACATTATGTCCATGGAACTTGACCACCAGAGTGGCATCTGTTATCTGGTGTGTATCATCATGGCTATGTGTGGAATAGTATGAACCATGCAGTCGTGTACATGCTAATGAAGTGCACTGGGTATGTTTCAGCATTTGTATGTGCATTGCCCATCTGCACGGATGTCATGACGTTAACAACCGCTGTCATAAGATGTCTGTAGTAGGTGTTGTAGTACTCATGTACTGTGTATGCCGTGAAGGGTGTGGTGCCGGGATGTGGCTAACAAGGTTGATTAGCATATGTTCGGAATCCACCAATGAGGGGATAACCCCAGGTGTGGAACACCAGTCACATGTTGGTAGTGTTCATGTCAAGGTTAATGTTGGACTTGGAGATGGTGTGTATGGGTTGATCCAGCCGAGTGGAGGTTATGACTCATGGATGTGTCGGTACATGAGTGGCTATCCCAATTAAGTGTGGGGTAGTGTCAGTCACACATCAGTAGAAGCTGTCTGAGCCCTACTGTCCAGTACACCAACAGATGAGGTCTGGTAACCGTGGGGTATGTTGTTGAATCTGTAGCTTGTTACAATGTGTATAGTGGTTCCGGACACAGTTAGTTGCACGTGGAGCACCTCTGATGCATTGTGCTAAGTAACTAGCCAGGATGTGTATACAACATAGTGGGATATGGGAATACCTCAGCTGTGGGTGTGCCGGTCCAGGTATGTGCCTGAAAGGTATGGTCTGTCTATAACCTGTCATTGCAGGTGTGCTCTGCAGAGCCTAGAGGCTGGTCCCAGTCACTGCAGAGATATTGGAGTGGTGCATTATAAGGTGTGCCTTGCCTGCGTGCGTCACATAAGAAGATGCAAGCATTGTGTTACATGACCCCATGTCTTGCTTGCCAGTTCCCGTTCTGCCAGTGACTGTTATTGGAAACTGTGCAAGACAGGCAGTATAGAAGCAACAAGAGCCTTACATGTGATCTGTACTCCCAGGGCTGACAGGTGCAGGTCATCTGTGCCAAAGCATTGTGTTTGACCAGGTCAGTCAAAGTGGACAGATACCAGATGCCTGTGGAATGACAGCAGAAGCATAGGCAACTGTTGAAGTGACACAGTCAGTCGTTGTACAGTGGTATCGGGTCCAGATGAATGCATAATGCTCCCCAGGGCTAGGCCCACACCTTCAGGGCTACAAGACTGGTAAGCTATTGCATGTCCCTGCACACATAGTCTGTGAAGTGGCATCTCAGGGCAGTCACACTAACATGGAGAATGACAGTCACATCGTACATGGTGAGGTGTGGCATGGGTGCATAGGTTATGTTGCAGAAGCAGTTACCCAACAGCAAGATGTAAGTCACTATCACCTTGTGTAGCTTGCTGCGTGGAACTGCAGTGTGACCGCCTACAGAGTCACCTATGACTGGTGTGTTGTGTATGTTATAACACCCTATTGGCTGTATGTGATGGGCACACATGAGTCTGTGGGCTATAAGTTGGTGATGTTGTGTTCCTTGATGGGGGCTGCCTCTGGTGCCTACACAGAGTATGGAGAGGTACTGCACAAGTTGTCCTCATATGTGTGGCCTGTGGTGGAGATCATGTGAGACTATGTGATGAGTGGGGTGTGTTGCGAATGTTACACATCCCCACATGACTGTCAGGTGCAGTCAGGGTTGATGACAGCATTACCCCCAGCAGGGCTGCATAAGTGCATCCCCCACAGGCTGTAGTGTCGTATGTTGGGAGGTGAGCATTAAATGTGTACATGAGACAATTGCTCTATTGCCACATGTATGACATATCCATCATATAGACAGGCAATAGCACTGGTACGTGACAGTTGGGCATGCCTGTATATACAACCATGTCTCACAGGATATGTGTGTTACGTGTGTACAACAGCTGTTGTACCATAAGCAAGCTGGAAATTTTAGGACAGCCAGTGTACCTGTGTGAAATGGTGTGGAATGCATGCTATATTAATCAGTAGCTCATGACATGTTCACAAGTTCTGAACAAGTGCCGAGCATGACCATACAATACAGATAGGGTGTTGGATAATATCAACCCACAAGTGGTGACGACAGTCGTAATGGGTGGCACCACACTATAACCCTGCTGAGTATGGTGTGCATGTCCATGAACCATTATCACTGTAGATGTTAACAGTACAGATGTACAAGACAGTACGGATGTTTGATTACAAATACCTTTGTATGTCACAGGAGTGTTCTACCAGTGGCCTGTTGACAGACTCACAACTACAAAAGGTGCCAGAGTGACATGTGCATATCACACCAGTGCCAGCTACAGTAGAACAGGGTTAATGTGTTGTACTCCACCCTCATTGCAGCCCATACCACACAGACAAATGTTAGGCATCTGTGTATATAAGGATGTGAATGGCCATGACCTATGAGGAATAGCTGTGTCAGTGTTGTGAACAACATACAGAATGGGCTGTGTGGGTGAGGTGTGTGACATATGTGCACATTCTGATGGATGATATCAGCATTGTCACCGCTAGGTAAACATCCCTGTATCCATTAACTACCACCTAGGCTGTGATCAACATTATGGACACTGTGTAAGGGATGGTGCTGTGCAGTACACCTCCCTGTCTTGGTGACGTCTCTAGGCCCCTTGGGTAGTCATACGAGGTACCCATGTCATGACAGGGTGCCATCCATGAGCACAGAGATCATTGAACAGGCATATACAGCACTGGGGTGACCAATATTGGATCACATATCACCTTTAAGGGGTAATGGCCATGCTTGGATGGGCGATACCAGCCTTCACAATCCTCACCTCCACTATGCAGCATGCTGTCTACCTTGCATGAAGACATTTGCTACACCATGATGATGGGCATGCTACATGTCCATATCCTGATCTGTAAGACATAAGTCATGGACAGCCACCGTCCTAATACTAGGATCGCCACATGCTGGACAGATCCCTGTTCCATACATGTGACATACTCCCACCAAACCATGCAACCCTGTCCATCAAAGCTGCAGATGTCATCCCAGTCATACATGATGTGATGGCCGCATGGTAGATGTAGTATCAACTGTCCGGATCAGTAATGTGGCACTGATGCACCTCGCGGTGGCATACTGGCTGTCTGTTACAGCTAGGAAACCTTGCCCGTACATGCTATGGTTGATAACCATCCCTGTGAATGACGTCCGACTAGCCATTGTCCCATGTCTATCACATGTGCAACACAGGCGATCCGTGGCAGGATGTTGAACAGCTGTACAGTGTTGTGTAGATGTATATGGCAAAACACATGCATGTACAGGTGTCCATGCGTATGTGTGCATTGTCACTGCTCAAGTCCATTAAGGCTGTGTCTGTGTTGATATGTGACATATACACAGCATCAAGGTCAACAGCATTACTGTGGACACATCCAGGCATGTGCAGATAGGTAAGAACACCAGTGCAGGCAAATAGACATGCCCACATCAAGACAGCATTCACATGGAGTATGAACACTGTAATGAGGTGAGACACATATATGGTGATGATATCCAATGCATAACGGGTGTTTACATGTGTGTGACACAAACACGTCAGTCGTGTCAGTGTCATGATGATTTGCAAAGATTACTGTGCGGCTGTACTAGATGTCATAGAAATGTATGTGCAGCAGTATCTCTGTACATCTCTGAAACTGTGACCTGTCACCATCATTATGTCTTACAGATAATGCCTCATACAGCCTTCCAGCGTACAGCCGCCAGGAGGATGATGTCCTCATCCCGTACCTCCATGAGAACTACGAGGTGTTGTTCAGCCATGTGCCATAGCATGCCCAGCAGCGGGACAACCTGTGGCAGGATCTACGCAGGAGGGTGAACGATGTGGGTGGCCATAACTGCACCTACCAGCAGGTGCGCAGACACTGCATGGACTTGATACGACATGCAAAACAGCGTGCCACTGCAATCGCCAGGGAACAAGGTGGAACAGGTGGTGGGCCACCAACCCAGCCCCCACTCACACACACCGAGGAGTTACTGGCCAGTCTGGGGACACCCTCAGAACAGCATCCACACACACTAGCTGCCATTGTGGAGGTGGGTGTCTCCCAACCAATGAGCCTGGAGTTGCCTGGTAAGTCAGTACTGCACATATGGCTATTATATCCCATTTAGTTGCATGTGTCACTGTAAATTATGTAAAGTAACAACATATGCAAGGTATGTGGACACACATGCTGCATACTACAGTATGCTACCCTTTGTATGCACACATGTGCATACTATTATACAGGCGAATGTTAACATGCACAGTGCACCCTGTGGCTGTCATACAGTCATGGATAATGTTCATACTGCTGTGTCACCCCTATACAGGTACCTCTGGTGTGCCACACAGACATGAGTCCGTTGCAGGTGAGACTGTCATCAGTATCAGGCATGTTAAAGCATAGATCTATTTGCCATGTGGCCAGTTAACAGTTGCACACTTGATGTTCGTTCCAGTCACGATATACAGGTTGCATCCCCCATCATTCACACAGGCCACCCATGTGCAATATATACAAATTAAATGATACACCGACTTGAAACCACAGTAGTTGTCATTGCTCATGTGTGGTCAGCTGTGCATACAATGGTGGAGGTGTTCTACAATGGATGCATATGTAGTATGCATTGGAACAACATGTGTGGTACACAAACAGTACCACACAGTGAGCTGTGATATGGGTAGCCCACAGGTGTCACCACTGTGTTATATGCCCCTGCATTGGGTGCACACATTGTGATGTGCCATCTGACATATCCCAGACACGTAGTGTTCTGGCTGCAATATTGTCACATTATCCCATGACCCACACCCCACATACCAAACATACAACCCGTTGTCTGCATAGCCCTGTGGACGGTGACATATCTGACATCTATGGGTGTATGTCATATGAGACAACACAGTTATGTGAGATAGATGGCCATCACACACATTTGGTCAACACATGTGCAGACATGGCCATGGGGGATGTCCAGAGACACATAGCCGCACAGTAGATGTGATGTGTATACACTCTGTTGCACATTGTCCACACATGGTCCAATTATAGCCTTAGTTGACTGATTATACAGTTGATGTGGTACACTGGACATTCTAAAAGCCTGTGCACAGCTAGTGGAGGTGTCACTGAAGTCTACCATATAAGATCTGTTGAACAGCAAGACTGTATCATAGCATGACAGTAGTCACCTGTACAGCTTCCACAGACATTGACACCACATCAGGCCACAGATACTGTACATTTCCCTTGCTGCTGTAGGACATCATCGTTAGCTGTGCACCTTGTGTGTGTGGTACATCGATGTCATGTGGGGAATGGTGAATTGACATGTCCGCTATGTGTGGACATGGTTGCCAGGCAGCTAAGACCCTGTAGTTGTTGTGCAGGGGTGTCATCTGTAGGTCCTCTAGTGACCTATCACTTGACACAGCATGGTTTGGTGTGTATATACCTCAGCATTGTGGGTCACAATCCACAGTTATGTCATGGGTATGCATGCAGTTATGGCTATGCAATGTGTACATATTATGCATTTGTACAGCAATATAGATGCCTCATGATGCCATGCAATGGCACAGTGTCTGTACTTCTCACTATATAGCAATGTAGATGGCTCACACTACCCTTCCATGCTCATGCACATTTGCTAAACATGCATTCTATCTGTAGGACATACAGACAACACCGCAATGTGATGCCCATTACGATGCTGTATATGTGTCAGGACACCATTGTGTCAGACATGTATGCATGTTAATGCACACACCAGCAGATTACATGTCAAGGTAACATCAGCCATGTGTACTGTTATCCTGTTCTGGTCCACATGGTGTAACACGGGGATGCATGCATACTACCATGATTGTGTGAACTGCATGGCTACTGATATGACACCTGCTTGCTGTAGTGTGCACCCCAGGGAGGTATGCTTACTAACACTATTAATGTCTGAGCTGCATGCCCTCTGCTGTATCACAGGCATGCTGCATGCCATTTGTCAAATCACATGCATGGTGCGTCTGTGTGTGTGTGTGTGTGTCTGTGTGTGTGTGTGTGTGTGTGTGTGTGTGTGTGTGTGTGTGTGTGTGTGTGTGTGTGTCTGTGTGTGTGTGTGTGTGTGTGTGTGTGTGTGTGTGTGTGTGTGTGTGTGTCTGTGTGTCTGTGTGTGTGCGTGTGTCTGTGTGTGTGTCTATTGTAATTTAGAGTCTTTCTTTGCATTCACAGGTGATGTAGGTGCGTTACCCTCCTGCGGTCCATTTGATGTTAGTGTCCCCACAGATACCAGCAGTGATGAACATATGCATGAGGTACAGGCAGGGTTGTCAGGGGCTGAATCTGTGCCAATGGTTGCCATCCCAGCTATGTCCCCCTCATCCCCGCACACAGTTTTGCTGACAACACATACCGCATCACCAGTGGCCATAGAGGAAGGACAGTCAGCATCTGTTAGCATGGAACAGGAACGTATGGTGGCTACAGAAGGTGTGTCTACACACCATGGTGTCAGTGTAATGACTGCAGATGTGCCACACAGGCATGTCGCTGGTGCTGCTCGTAGGAGGACCTCTGGCAGACATGCACCTGCAGGACAGAGCACAGCAGCTGGTATCACCAGACACATGTTCCAGACTGTAATGGCAGCACAGGCACGTGCTGAATGGCAGAACAGAGAAGGGCAGAGGCTGCAGAGGGCTGCTATCCATACCCTAAATGACAACATCCAGGCATTGGCAAATGCTCAACAGCAGATTGCTGATGTTCTGGACAGGCGATTGGGTGACATGGTCGGAATCCTTGACCATGGCATGGCAATCTGTGAGTGTGAGCTGTCTGTGCTGGAACATCTGGTAGGAGTGAGGCATAGGCTATGTGGACGTAGGCCAGCTACACCACCTAGTGCAGGTCAACATGAGCGTGCCACCTCACATGCCCACTCCCATATTGCTGGTAGCAGTAGCAGTGCAGCTGGTGCTGCGCTGTCCACACCAGGACACAGCAGGCCACATGGATGTAGCCTTGGATGTTCCCAGCGGGGACACGGTTCCAGTGGACACATGTCGTCAGACAGTACTCAAGCTGTACCTCCTCCTGGTAGTGCCCGTGCAACTCCTGGCAGGCACAGGTCACGTGGCCGTGTCCGGGCACAGTGAGCTGTACAACCTGGTCTGTACAATCTGGAGCTGTCAATAATACACTGTGTAGGCCTCACAAAAGGCAGAACCGTGTGCACACATACATGCACACAGCAAAGACATCTGTAGGGCACCACAACACCCACATGCATACTGAACAGACATGTCCAATCATATCACTGGCCTTACCCACACATCCATTGGTGCAGCCTATACCCCTGGCAAACATTATCACCCTGTGCATATGATGAAGCCTGTGCCACATCCCTGTCATCCACTCCATTGGTGCATGGACATGCTCAAATGGTCTGATACACAGGGTGTACAGAATAGTGAGAAGTGTATATTACATTAGTTGTGTAAGAATAGTGAGAGAAGTGTATATTACATTAGTTGTGTGTGAATAGTGAGAGACGTGTATATTACATTAGTTGTATACTGTTGACACACACCAGACATACCATGTAGTACAGGTTTAGCATGCATTGTTATATGTTCACAGTATGTGTCTCGGTAACAACAGCAACAGCATATTGGTAATGATGCCCTGGTTCCCTCCTTATGGTCTACTTGCATGTGCCTACAGGTAGCACTGTTTGCAGTCTCCCATATGTAACTGTAGAGTACTCACAGGCACATATGGCAATATCAGCATGCTATATGTAGCCGCAGCCTGACTGCTGGAAAGTCTAACATAACACAGATGTCCACACATATACTGATCCAGAAGCATGTGGGCAGTTTAATAGGCTACAGTGGCTACAGACATGACATCCATACCAGGTCACACCACAGATATGTTGACATGGTGCAGGGGTTGTACACAGTGGTCTAGCCAATGATAATGTTAGAGGCCACTTGATAGCATGAGGCCTCACTGTGTAGCAGTAATACCCTGTCACATTACAGGAACATGCTCACACACAGGGTCAACAACACTATAACGCACACCCCATAGTGTTGAGGTGAGGACCCTTGCCTATGTGGTCATCACCGTCACAGTACTGTGAACCCACACGATGCGACACAGAGAAAGAACATGTACAGGTAGCCAGTGCGGCTGAGACCGATGGCATCAACAGGGTAGTGGACTGCATCACCATGAGGCATTAGGGCTCCTGTGTGTTCTGTATGGTAGCATACACCCTCACTCCATGCACCAGACAGCCATACATACCTACATACACACACACACACACACACACACACACACACACACACACACACACACACACACACTGTGGAGACCACAAATGTCATACACATATGGATAGCTGATGTGTGTGATACACACACCACTCCTGCCTACGTCATGCTTTCCACACTGCAGTATGTACAGATCTCTACATCAGTGTATAGGGGTGTGTAACAATTGGGATGTATTCCCCACCATATGTGGCATATATGGTCACACAAGCAAACACACATGGCAGTACTGTGAATGATACACCTGCTATATGATGCTACGTCTGACAGACATGCAGCAGTATTGGCGCATTATGTGTACCAAAGCTACCTTCGGCAATTGTGCTGCTATATGCACATGGGAGGATGTAAGTGTTACAGGTGTCAAGTGACGTACTGTCGGTGACACCTAACCGCTGTGTAGGTTTTATGTCTCCACCATCAAGTAACAGTAACATAGCGTACTGTTTGCACATGTAATGGTAGGATGGCGTGTGACACACCTGTGAGCAGTCCCCAGCAAATATCCATCTACACAGGTGGATCACCACTTTATGTACACACATCCATCCATACCTGCTGTACATCCTACCGTACTGTCAGTATGTCATCATATACAGGTGTCAATGATGGGGCTTCATTGCAACTGCATGTTGTAGTTAGGCACATATGAGTTACTTACATCAGCTACTGCACATGCATGGTAGCTGCATGCACACTGCAGATTGTACATTTGTGTTGGTCCTACATGCCTGTCATGTAGCCATGTTTGTATACATTGCAATTGGTGGACATGTGTGTTGACATACATAACACATGGGCTGTTGTATGATATGATGGGTGTCATGGGTAACTAGTACAGAGGGAATGTGTCCTTGGTCAACATTGCTGCCTTATGCACTGTTAGCATTCAACAGCCAAGGACCCACCTTCCATTTGCATGCGTGTGATTGCTGTAGCCACTTGTCTGCATGGAGGACAGCAAAAGCTATGCTATGTACATATGTGTTCTGTGTGTGGTCCATGCACATATCCACTGCAATTACATGTATGACAATGCTAAACATGTGTGTTCGTTGGTGTACAGCGACAGTCATCTGTCACAGCTTTGTAAGACCCAGGGCCCCTGGTATGTGTAGATCCGACATGGTTATGTACAGTGGTATCATTGCAATGCATAACACATGATGGAACCCTGTCGGTACATGTGTAGTCTGCACAGTTGATGTAGACCTATGTACAGTCTACTGGTCATGAGTCACACGGTGTTGTGTTAATGTATGGCTGTGTATTGCTGGTCCAATGACATGGTGATGTCAGAGGGCTACATTGTAGATTGTGGTGTGTACCTCTGTGATATGCACCTGAGACATCTGTGATAGCTCCTGAGTGTGTACTGGTCAATACATGTGAGTGGCCTTCATGTATGTGGGGACAGTAATACCATACTGTGCCCTTCCATGTTTAGAATCCGTGCGCATGCGAGACGGCCCTTTACAACTGCTAAGTGTGTGAGCATGCCCAGTACGCCATTGTGTAGATGGACACACAGTACATTCCAAACTGCGCCCTTCTGTGTTTAGAATCCGTGTGCATGCAAGACGTCCCTTTGCAACTGCTAAGTGTGTGTGCATGCCCAGTACGCCATTGTGTAGATGGACACACAGTACATTCCAAACAGACATGTGATACTAAGCGTGTGGGCATGGCCATTGACATCCTGTATAGCGATGGTGGTCATCCAGGCAATAGATGTTCATTTTCAATGTCAAGATGGATGCCTACATTGAACACGCTGGTTGCTGTCTTGAAGGGTGTACTGTCTGTGGCACATCCCATATCTATGTAGTGTTGTTGTAGTGCTCCATAGATATTTGGTTGCCCTGATCACACCACTGCTGTGTGTTTGTCTATGTCTACCTTGGGACAGTAATATGCTTTCAGACTACTCACTCTCTATACATTCCCTATCGGCATCCTTGCCTTTGCGGATGATGTCACCCACCTAGAAGTATGCCTCTGGGAGTGCTGTGCTCAGTAATCTCAGTAGCGCATTCTGTAAATGCGTAATGCTGTAGTGTGATAAGGTAGTTAGGTGTATGTTCGACTCCCAGCCCTGTCAAGTGTGTGTGTGTGTGTGTGTGTGTGTGTGTGTGTGTGTGTGTGTGTGTGTGTGTGTGTGTGTTTCCAGCTGCCTGGGGACACAGTAATGCTTTTAGATGCCTCACACCACATACATTCCCTATCGGCATCTTTGCCTTTGCAGATGATTTCACCCACCTAGAAGTATGCCTCTGGGAGTGCTGTGTTCACTAATCTCGGTAGCGCATTCTGTAAATGCGTCATGCTCTAGTGTGTTAGGGTAGTTAGGTGTATGTTCAACTCCCAGCCCTCAAGTGTGTGTGTGTGTGTGTGTGTGTGTGTGTGTGTGTGTGTGTGTGTGTGTGTGTGTGTGTGTGTGCTTGCACGCATGCTCCCATCCGCCTGGGGACTCAGTCTTGCTTTTAGACACTGCACACCACAGCAGTTTGCTACCGATGTCTTTGCCTTTGCGGATGATGACATGCACCTAGATGTCTGCCTCTGGGACTGCTGTGCTTAGTAATTTCGGTAGTGCGTTCTGTAAATGCGTCAGACTATAGTGTGTTAGGGTAGTTAGGTGTATGTTCGACTCCCAGCCCTGCCAAGTGTGTGTGTGTGTGTGTGTGTGTGTGTGTGTGTGTGTGTGTGTGTGTGTGTGTGTGAGTTTGCACGCATGCTCCCGTCCACCTGGGGATGCAGTCTTGCTTTTAGACGCTGCACACCACAGCAGTTTCCTACCGACATCTTTGCCTTTGCTGATGATGACACGCACCTAGATGTCTGCCTCTGGGACTGCTGTGCTTAGTAATCTCGGTAGCACATTCTGTAAATGCGTCATGCTGTAGTGTGTTAGGGTAGTTAGGTGTATGTTCGACTCCCAGCCCTGCCAAGTGTGTGTGTGTGTGTGTGTGTGTGTGTGTGTGTGTGTGTGTGTGTGTGTGTGTGTGTGTGTGTGTGTTTGTGTGTGTGTTTCCAGCTGCCTGGGGAACCAGTAATGCTTTTAGATGCCTCACACCACATACATTCCCTATTGGCATCTTTGCCTTTGTGTATGATGTCACCCACCTAGAAATATGCCTCTGGGAGTGCTGTGTTCAGTAATCTCGGTAGTGCGTTCTGTAAATGTGTCATGCTGTAGTGTGTTAGGGTAGTTAGGTGTATGTTCGACTCCCAGCCCTGCCAAGTGTATGTGTGTGTGTGTGTGTGTGTGTGTGTGTGTGTGTGTGTGTGTGTGTGTGTGTGTGTGTGTGTGTGTGTGTGTGTGTGTGTGTGTGTGTGTGTGTGTGTGTGTGTGTGTGTTTCCAGCTGCATGACAACAGTACATTGCTTTTACAGTAGTCACTCTCCATAACATCCGTGCGGCGTCTTTGACTTTGATGCTGCTGTCTGCAGGCTAGACATGTGCCTGTGTGAATCATGTGATCCACTGATCATGGTAGCGCATTTTGTAACTGCGTGATGCTGTCGTGTGGTACAGTGCTTACGTTTATGTTCTGCTCCCAACCCTGCCACGTGTGTGTGTGTGTGTGTGTGTGTGTGTGTGTGTGTGTGTGTGTGTGTGTGTGTGTGTTTATGTATCTATCTACATATATATATATATATATATATATATATATATATATATATATATATATATATATATATATATATATATATATATATATATATATATATATATATATATATATATATATATATATATATATATATATATATATATAATGTATATTGTATATAGATATGTATGTTGGGATTATCACTCTTGACTCTGCTGCATTGTCTGTACGTGAGCAACTTGGATGTATGTACATCTGCTATGGCTCTGTGATAGTGCACATACTGTGTGCTGTAGTGATCGTGGGTTATACATGTGTAGTGACTGGTTATTGTGTTGCTGGGTATTACACGGGCATTGGAAACAATGTTAGTGCAGCACCTTTGACTGGTCGTATGCAGATCTCAGCAACAGTCAGCAGTGGTTATTACATTGGAGTGTGAGTATGGCTCATATCCATCTGTAGTAACTGTCAATTCTATGCACCTCAGGTTAACATTACAGACGCACGTTTATCCACAGGTTGTGGTACAGATCCCAGAACTGTATGTGTAGACATTGACAGGTGCAGGACTGAGTTGTGTTGGATGCATGGAGGGGTGTCCATGGCCAGTAATGGGGATCTCTACAGCCTGGCAGGTACGGTCTGTGACTGTCCCACAACCTCCTGTATATGGCTGACACATGCTGTACCTGTGTATATGTAGACACACACACTTACCACAAATAGCTATGGCTATCACATACACACACCCATTGCACCACCATTGGGCCATGCATTAACCATTGTCCCTCACACACACACACACCTACGTGTACATTGGATGGCTCTATGACAGCTCTGGACATGTTAACACCACACCCTGTGCATATGATGTCACCTGTGCCACCACCTGTGATGTGTAACATTGATGCAGGACTAACCTTTTGCTGACTAACCTTTTGCTGCTGCACACAGTGGCTTTATTCCACTGTATTGATGTTAGCATGCTGTTAACACACAGTGTGTTGCTTCCAGGTGTACTTCAGCAGGCAAGATGCATTGCAGCTATGACCATCACTGTAGCATAGTTTACAGCACTGTTACCTCTGATGATGTAGTCTCCATCCATGTGCCATTTCACTGATGTGTTGGCAGCATGTGTGTCTGTGTGTGCAGTACGTGTGTGATGTGTGTAGTACACATGTATGCATGCTTACAAACGCATACACGACATTACACAGGCTTCACCATTCATACACTAGCTTACTCTTTCTTCCACACGCACACACAGGCTAACATGCGCGCACACATGCTTACTCGGGCTTACTGGCACGCACGGGTGCAGACATACTGTGGAGAGGTTTGCAGGTCACATCGGTGGTATCCATGGCATACGCCATCAGTCTCCTGACATTCTCTAGGATAGCTCATGACACGTCTCTTCCCACTGAGTACTGACAGCACACATGTGACACTACTCCAGTGAGGTTACAATGTTTTGTGCATACACACTCATGTTGTCACCTATCTTCTACTCTAATAGTCCCCTTAACCTACACTACACTGTAGAGGCTTGGCCCATATGGCATGACATGTTGTGATTCACTATCCTCAGCCTCACTTGCCTCACATTGCCTACAAATGCTTCATTACATCTCTGACAGAGCGCTTCCACACATAAGTACCAGTACGCAGTAGTTATGTTGTCTCCAGCTTGCTATTCATCTGCATGGCATACTAACATCTAACTAAACCTACATTTTGTATGTATATTATCCATATGTCTTGTTTTGAAGTGCAGCGCATTCTCGTGGCGCTGCGCTATGCTTCCACACCAGGGATCGGGGGAGGACAACTACTGGTTGATTGATATCCAATGGACAAAGCCGCCACTGGCCTTGGCCTTGGATATTGGCATGCTTCTTCGACTGTATTCATACTGTATTTTCAGCTGTCATTGCTCCATTTAGCAACATGGAAAACGTTAGTCGCATAACATCAGGGTACATTTCTGCACATAACTCTGCTCTTGCATGGACAGCTTACTGTTTCGTGTATCGCGTAATTATGTAGGGTTACCACTTGTCCCACTTTGCGAGGGACAGTCCCTCTTTGGGCAGTTGTGTCCTGCAAAAAATGTGAAAAAATGGCAAATGTCCTGAGATTTTAGGACAAAATTATTTTCTATATTTTATGTAATAGTTGCATAAAACAGTTATTCTGTATCTGAAACACCTAAATGTTATAAGAAACAGAATAAGGAACTAAAATGCTACAAGAATAAACTTTTATTCAGGCAAAAAACTGAAGTTCTGTCCTTTGTACTGGCCGTGGGTATGTTTTACCCTGCAAAATCTGATGTTTGTAGCACAAATGTCCCACTTTGGGCATTTGGAAAGGTGGCAACCCTATACAAATGGGGTATGTTGCAAATCCTAACATTGTCCGTGCAATGTTCATGTTACGGGCAGTCTTGCATGCCCCTGCAGGTGTTTGCTGAATAGCCTGGCAGTCATCTTTCCTTGCTGTACTCTCACTCAATCCATACACGCTGAAGGCGTCGTATATCATGGCCTAGGCTTTGCTGTGTGCTATGGCTATTTGTGGTGTATGCATGGCTGTGGGTATGTTCCACTGTCATCATTGGTAAAGGTGACACCCTATAGGTACTTCCTGTAGACTGCTCTGTCATTTGACATGTCAGCACATACCTGCGGATGAACTTCCTACTGCAGCACTTTTCATACCTTCTGAGTTATCTTGCAGTCGATAATGCTGTTTCCTCAAACGTATCTGTTTATGATCATACCTATCAACCTCCTAGTGCAAAACATCTGTACAAAGCCTAACATGATGGGGGGACAGATAGGGGCAGATTCTACATATTGCTCTTTACAAACATAGATAGTTGACAGTATTATAGGTTTTGCATTAGTATGACCTTTCTGAGGGATTTGGGGTCTTAAACACATATGTTTATCATTATTTAATGATGTCAGTTCTCAGGTATTTGGCAGACAGGTACAGATTGTGAGAGGAATACACCACACATATGAGGCATATATCTGCACATTCGTACAGTTGCGAGGTATGTTTCTGATACCAGACATCAATTTCCTTACGCCAATACACACAATACATGGCGCCATCACAGGCCAGTTACCATTACATTCCTATTGCAGGACACACCCACCCACTGGGTTATATTCCTCCCACAGGCCAACAGGTGCTTATCCACACTAATTATTCCATCATGTACCTTATGTGTACGCCGGTATTTGCGCTTTCTGTCAGTAGCAGAGCTCACGTACGAGTATGGGGGACTGAACACTGTATCAGTGACACTGCATGACACCCTGAGGGACACATGTCTTTTGAGTCTATTAACCTTCCACATTGATTTTCACAGGCCATACATTGTAATTCACATTTGTGGACAAACATGCTTATGACTTGTACATGTTTTGTCATTTGTTCTGACGTCTTTCTTCTCACCTGTCCACCTAGTATCACTAGTTCTGTACATTTCATTAGGACGAGTTACCTTCGTACCTCTCACCTGTACACATTATGGGCATACACCCTGGGGTTTGACCTATGATTCTGTTACATTTGTCATGATAATGTGCCTTTCTGGTAGATTGCTGGCAAGCCATGACGGACTGTGCAGTAAGGTAATCATGACTGACATTTCTATTTCATGATTACTAACTCTCATAACATTCATATTCCTGACTACACAATTATTCTATCAATGGTCTGACTTTGTCTGAGGTATATTTAATATAGTCCCTATTTGTCTGTCGTGTACTATGCCTTAGTCCAGCTGTCTTATTCTGACATTCTGGCAGGTATGGTTACCATCTTGGTCGTACACGTGTCCATCCATGATAACCGCCTACATGACACTGATATAGGTCCCTACGTCTTCCCCCAATGGTTTACACAATATCCAGTAGATGGGTTGCACCTTTTTGGAGAATGTAGGTGTGTGCTATACCCACATAGGTATATTGATCACTCCCATGGGGCGTACCTAATAGATCTGTGCCAACCAACACCTTGGCCCAATTCTGCATACCCATGATTCCCATACCTGACACACCTCCACAGTACCCATTAGACATGTTTAATGTGAGCGATAATAAAGTGTGAGGACACTTCCGAGCATTCCCCACTCTGTGGATATCAGCTTGTACGTCATACATTCAATCGACCCATGTGTTATTACCCTTGCACCTGCTACTGTTGCATGTACACCTATATCATAGTTGCAGGTGTGACTTCTTTTGCATCAATGATGGTTCGCACTTCATACAGGATCAATTTTTGGGGTCCTGCAAAGGACACCTATATTCATGTTTAATGTGTAGAACTTGCAGGCCCTGTCACACTGGTACTTTCCGCGCAATGGTTTGGAAACCATCGGTGTATTCTCCTTTCATGCATGTCTGTCTGTCTATCCATATTAGCTATACCGTGACCTATTTATGTACATGTGTTATATGTACAGGGACATATGTTTGTTGTGTATATATCTATTCATGTATCGTGTGTGTATAAAAATATATATATATGTACATATATACATATGTCTGTACATTCCTCATCTCATAATTTGCTTTGGATTATGTCTGTGGATATATGTGTATATATCTCCATATCATACCTTTCAACTGTACAGATTTCTGCTGCATGTACAGCTGTTTGTCTCTTATCTTTGGTCTGTTTTTCATAACCTTGTGTCTATCTGGCAAGTTAGTGGCATATCATTAAAGACTGATGTTGGTAAATAATGACAAACATTTCAGGTTACGACTTCACACCCTTCAGAGAATCCATGCTAGTGATACACCTGTTATTCTATCCACTTTCTATGTTTGTTAGGGCAATATCTGGGGATTGTCCCTATTTGTACCAGTTGTTGTCATGGCTTTGTCCGGTTTCGTACTTTATGGGTTTAACAGGTATGAGCCATGTACATAGAACGCTGGGAAAACACCATTCATTTTCTATGCTGTGAGTGGATTACACACGCCCAGGCACACTTGCATATCCTTATTGTGGGTTACATATGTTTCATAGATAATTGTGCTTCCGTGAACTTTCATAATTCTGACCGTAACAGTTACATATCTGTATTCCAGTTTATGGACTACTGCGAAACACACGTTCACCTTTACATATTTAAATGTGTGTACTGCACGAACGCTTTCATTACACTTTCAAGTTTTATGTGCAGTGGTCGTAGGTCAACCGGGACTGCATTCACATTGGCCGGATACCGGAACCACTATTCTGTTGGTGTTCTCCCTCATTGATATGCATACCCATAGTACTTAGCTACATCAACATATGCCTCACCACTTCACCTACGACACAGGCATCCATTCTCCTGCTGGGAAAAAGGTGGTACTACATATTACACATTCCCTGTTGCCTACTGCTGTGGACTCCGGCTGCATTGTTAATCACTCTGAGGATATGCAGAACACCAAGGCATATAGTCCAGCCACATACAAGTCTTTGATTGTCAGGGTGTTCATATAGTGATCTGGGTTTAGGCTTGTCCACCTGGTGAACGGACCTTCCCCGGCTGAGGTCAAATGTCAGACGAAGCATATGGACAGGGATTATCTCCCTATTTTGAAGTTTTACCTGTGTTTATAGACACAGGTGTTTGGGCACCTGTCAGCAGCTTATTCTGTTGGCATTGCATATTATGGGTGGTGTTGTTACAGTCCATACTCCACGGTGAGGGGTGTTCCCATTCACATTTGACTATTACCTGTATACAGTCATACGGGGATTATTATTTTTGGACATGAAGTGACTGCAGGTATGCAGTTGTGCATTACACAAGTGTGAAGGCTGTTCCTGTAAATATGTACGGACCATACCTCTCAACCTCTTAGAGCACCGAACCTGAGCAAAACCTACGCGATGGGGGGACAATTAGGGACACATTTTAACGATTGCTCTTACAAGCTTAGAACATTGATAGAATGCTAGGTTTTGCATTAGCATGACTTTTCTGCAGGTTGTGGAGTCTTATACTCAGGATATTTCCCATTATTTAGTGACGTCAGTCCTCAGCTATTTACCACACTAGTGCAGATTGTCGGAGGCACACACCAACACTATGGGGCGAACCTGTGGTCATTCTTAGGGTTGCCACCATTTTGACTGCCCAAAGTGAGACATGTTCTGTAGAGATGTCAGATTTTCCAGGACAAAACATACCTACAGCCGTGCATAGTACTGAACTTTAACCTTTTTTGTACATATAATATCTTATTCTAGTAACATTTGAATTGCTTATGCTACTTCACATAACATATTGAGGATTCATATATAAAATAACCATTTTATGCGACTATTAAAGTAAATTAGGGAATAAACTCTCAGGACATTTGCTATGTCTTGATTTTTTTCACAGGACACAACTGCCTACAGAGGGATTGTTACTCGCAAAGTGGGAGAGGTGGTGACCCTAGTCATTCTGCGAATATCCAGACAGTTGAGTGGTATGGCATGGACCTCTGTAATATGTTGTTGTGTTCTGGCACAGCAGTAGCTCAGCATTAAAGACTGCAGTCGGAACGTGCTGACAGACAGTTGGGTTTCTGAATTCATACTCTAGACATTAATGCCAATGTGCAAACTGTTATTCTATCAAATTCTGTTTCTAAGAGATATGTTTACAGATTGTCCCTGATTTTGGACCTTTGTCTCACTTATATTCACGGCTCTGTCCAGATATCTTGCTCACACAGGTTGACAGGTATGGTCAGTCATGACTGCACACAGTCAGTGTCCCTCACACTTGATCAGGGTTGACCTGTTTACATAGTGTCTTCCTCACCCTCATGCCGTTTTCCACTTTGCAAATGTGTGCATTATATTCTCCCTCCTATTCGTGTCTGGACACGTGTGTCACGGGAAGGTATTTTATCCTGGGTAGTAGGTTATGCATGCCCACTTAGGGCTGGACAGTGTCATGGACCTCCACTGCACTTTCTGACTTGTGTTCAGATATCTACTGGATTGGACATCATGTCGTCATACCCATTTTACTATTTACAATAGTTGGTCATCCCGTGAGGGATATCCCAAAAATTGGTCAAGACCAAAACAAGTTAGATAACGAAGATTTTTGTGGCTTCATGAAAATGTGCAGGGGGTTTTACCTGCAGGGGATACATGGTTTGCAATCCTGACACTGCCTAGGGTGACAATACCTACTACATATGCGTAGGGGTCACTGTGTGTAGCTGTTTCTGCAACAAACCAGTGGACCAAGTACGGCTGGATTTGGTGGGCATTCTCGTATGGTGGCAGGTTGTGTGTTGTGGAGGGTATGCTGGGTAGGCTATTATGCATTCAGGTGTGTTGCGTTTGTTATGGCCAGTTCCATCAGGACCCATCTGTGGGTATGTGATGGTGCCATATCTATACATTTGTCTCGCATATTTCCATATTCATATGTTTGTGGGATTGTGTTCTACACTATGGCCTGTCTGCTTGTCTTGCAGCTGTTTCTACATGAGGTTGTGTTTCTTTCCACTTCACCCGCTGCCCCCTCATACACCTCCGGTTCACCTTTTTTGCATAAGACACAAGTATCGCCTTTGAGGAATTTACCATTAAACACACACCCCTCACACGTGAATTACTCACACCCCATAGAGCACTACATTGGTTGTTGGCCCATGACACGGCCAGAGTTACACATTGACTACCCTACATGTGTCGGGTACCTTTATGGTTGTGTGGACTACCCTGCCATGTTTGCTTTCCACATGCTATACCTCACGCACATAGGTACACGCCCTTACTTCACTTTCATTACTTGGTTGGTGTATTCAGATACTACCCGTTCGACTGTGTCACATACATGTTCGGATTATACAGCTGACTTCCGGATTTTGCCAGCCTGTTCTACTCATTGGTAGGATGGCACCTTTTCCTATGTCTAAGCTATTCCTTACACATGTCCGACCGTTGTGGACATTGCCTCCCCACAGTCAACGGTTGTGTTTCCACCTTTTCAATTGGCCACAGTGTGACATAGGGTTACCACCTGTCCCACTTTGTGAGGGACAGTCCCTCTTTGGGCATTTGTGTCCTGACATTTAATTGTCAACATGGCAAATGTCCTGAGATTTTAGGACAAACATATTTCTTATATTTTATGTGATAGTTGCATTAAACAGTTAATTCTGTATATGAAATACCTGACTGTTATGAGAAACAGAATAAGCAACTAAAATGCTACAGGAATACGCTTTTCCTGTAGGCAAAACAGTTATGTTCTGTCCTTTGTACTGGCCGTGGGTATGTGTCGGCCTGTACAGTCTGATATCTGTACCAAACATGTCCCACTTTGGCCATTTGTAAGGGTGGCAACCCTACTGTGACAGTTGCGGTGAACACAGCATATTTTACAGGCCGACACATACCCACGGTCAGTTCGGCAGATAGAACTTACAATTCTTGCCTATATCTAAGCTTATTCTTGTAGCATTTCGGTATCTTATTCTGTTTGTTATGACATTTATGTATTATACATCCAGTGAAATATGTTTAATGCAACTATTGCATGACATCTATGGAGGAATTATGTCCTATATTCTCTGGACATTTGCCAGTTTTACATGTTTGTGTCAGGACACATCTGCCCACAGAGGGACTGTCACTCGCAAAGTGGGACAGGTGGTAATCTTCGTCGATGGTACGGATCATACTGTTCCTTTCAGCCTACATTTGTCTGTGTTGTTATGGCTCATTTATATGCTCCTTCTATTTTGTTTACATGCATATGCTATTTCCTATCACATTTGGTATGTGAAATACGAACATACCCTTTGTATGTGACTATTACATGGCTTGTGGGATATGATTCAGACATACGGTCACTACCTATATCTACATTTCTCCTCGTATATTTTGTTATGGACACATCTGCACAGCTATGTTCCCTCCCTCAAATTATGGGTCGGCTGGTGACCCTCTCCGTTGGACTGGATGTACCTACTGGCGGCGCGCTAACATCTGATACATTTCACTTTCACATGGTATAGCTATCAACACTATGTTGGACTACAGGCACACGGTTTTCCTGTCATTTGTTCATGGGTAGGGACCCGTTATTCCCTACCGTGCATTTGTGTTTGAGTCTTCATTTTCTGTTCGCAGGGACTCTGCTTTGCATACGTTTCAGTCTCCACGGACACTGATAGGTACGGTTACTATTGCTAGCGGAATATAATATTCAGCAGTTTAGGTTGCTCCTCGAAAGCCGACATTGCCACATCTCCCTGCGCAACTTCGATATGCCCCTTGCACTCGCGCACGTTTCCTATGCACGTGGCTGTGGCGGCTGTGCGCCTTCATTAATATGCATATGGTGCGACTACTCCTCATCTATGCCGCACGGCCGGCCCAAGCCTTACGCAGGACATGCGCCGAGCTTCATGAATCCAGGGGTTTATCTTATTATCTACTGAATTAATATATAATTATTTGCAAAGTAAACAAGATCTCCAAAAAATAATATTAATTCTATATAAAACATGAAGGCCATCATTCATTCATTTTATGTGGCATCATTGTTATATATTTCTAAAATTTATCTTTTTGTCCAGAATTTAAAATGTTTTTCTTTAGATCTATTTCTATTCCAATTTCATTATAATGGACTTCTTGAAAGAGAAATAAAAATTCTGCAAATTTAGGTTGTGCTTCTTATAATCAGCTTCTTGCTATTTTCATTTTACTGTTACTAATACTAACAAAATGGGAGAAATTATTAGGACTTACATAAGCTGTTACATGAATATTATATAGAATCATATTGTTTTTGAGCTTAAAGCTGTCTGTTACTCAGCTTTTATCCTAACTATGTTACTTCTTTATATCATCATTTGTAAGCTAATACATTTATTACAACAGTCAGATCCAAAGACCATCTAGAAGATTTATTTAGAGATGGTAGAGCTTGTTGCTCATTTAAAAAGTAGTTGAACAATTTATGATTACTAATAAATACATTCATTATTAAAGTTGCAGCAACTTCCCTTATGGCCTTTAGGCTCAAAATCTGGAGAACAAAGTTTAAAACTGGAAAACTATGACAATTTTTATTTAGGTCTGAGATTTACAAGTCCCTAAAATATGTTTCTTAGAAGTTTGTTTGGGCCAATGCTTTTATGGGTCCTCGCATTTTTCCAGCCTAGCATTATTTGTTGAGTTTTTGCAGACATAAAAATGGAAGGAAAATGAAACATAAACAAGACTGGGATAATGCTTTGATAACAATAAATACTGAAGGGTAAATGATTAGCTCACTAAGAAAGTGAAATATTTTACAACATAAAATACAATCATTCATTTTAGCTATGATTGCAACAGAACTAAGTTTTATCTACTCCTCTACCTTTTCTACCTTGTGCTCAAAAGAAAGCAGAAAATAAATTGCTTGATTACAGTCTGTGACAGTTTCGGGTTGGATGTTTCCAAATAAACTGAAACCATTGTAACAAATATTTATACATACTACGACCTCTACCCTCAAAATTGATGTCAGGTATGGTCATGATCTGCTCCCAGCAAAAGACAGTTTGGTAAACAGCATCCACAAAGCAGCAGTGTATTGTGCTTTAATTCCCACTAATTTCAAATAAGGTGCAGGAGTTTTTTTAAAGAATAATTACAAGCTGGCCAGAATGTTACTTGCATCACCTACAGCACTTACAGTTTAATAACTGATTGTATACAACTGCTAGTGTTGAGTAGAATATAATATAGAACTATAAAGAGCACAATACTTTAAAACAGTACAACTTTCATTTTTTTTACTTAATTCTAATTTAATTGCATACTTGTCCACTTTTCCTTTGATAGATCTATTACTTTGTCTTTCCTCAATGCAGAAAAGTTGAGATAATCCTTCCACTTAGCCTTGACTTTATCAACAGATTGTAGTCATTTAAATCCTTTTAATAGTGTCATAATATAACTATTCTGTTGGGGTGCTATTGACCAGATGCCCCATGACTGCCTTAGGAACAAATTATTTGCACTGCTATACCAATAACCATCTGGAGAGTCCTTCAGACATATGGTTGACAGATGCAAAATGAAGAACAGTCTCTGCATTATTACATATTGTACTGTCTTAGGACTATTTTCTCAGATATTACCCCAATTAGAACCGGAAGGTTTGTTTAGCTTAATAATAACTGAAAGGGCAATAATGTTATAATAGATGTATGTTACAATGCCTAACACCATAGCTATGATCCACAGAATAGTGAGACTGCTAGAGCAAATTTGGGGGGAATATAATGATTGTGAAGTTATGTCTATAACAGTATCTCAGCTTCTGCAAGTTCAGAAATAATGTACATAGCTAACAGAGGTGTGGGAGAAAAGCATCACATATTTGATGGTACAAGGGTGGAAAAGCCCCACATCCCCCACAAAAACACATTTATGGTGTTGAACTGAAGTTCAGAAATTACTGTTTAGACAAATGAAATATTAGGTTATTTTTTGTATCTATGGGACATATGATATTGAATTCTAGACATGACAGGGAACCATTATAGCACCAGCAAAATACACCAGAGCTGGGGGATTGCACATTTCCTTCCAAGACTAAATGGCCTAGCTTATGATAAGCTGTTCTGGGATATGTGTTCTTCCAGTACAATTCTCTGGCACTTTTACAGGGAAACCACATCTAATAAGGAAAATAGGAAGTTCTTATAGTAGGTATAGTACATGGGTTGCTGTTTATTTTCAGTGTATTATTTCAATCATCATTCAGAGCAGATTGTTGATCCACTTATTCAGAGTTGAAGCAATTTTACTTCTTAGATTATCAAATGACTTTTTGTAATGTTTTTGTTATCACTTAGATAAATACCCATATACTAGAAACACAGACACTGGGCAAATATCAACGTGGCATAGATAATTTAGAGTTAACAGTGCATGTAGAGGTGATCTACAACACTTGTCTGTCTTCAGTTTACACTTAAAAAGTTTACTATATTCAACCGTGATGTCTAAGGCTACAGTGAGAGATTCCACTGTAAAGCTAAGGGTGAATGAAATGTATTATGTTTTTTTATTTTACTCATGCTTTAATTATGAGGAATGTTCACTGGAGGGTGGAGCCCATTTTAAACAACATCAGCATTAGTCAAATGCAGGAAAATCTGATATACTTACGTAAGTCTAAATTAAGATATTGTTTAAACAATAACTAAGTGCTTTGTGCAAATAAATTGAGTCAATAACTTATAAAACTTCAAATAACACAATGAAAGACCATGGAAAACAATTTTATCAGTAACAAGAACCATAATGTGGCTGCTCACAACAATTTGTTAGTTCTGTCTTTCTGCATCATTCTTCATAAAATTATATTTCGTCCACTCAGAGGATCTGCAGCCTGTAACAAATATTTTTCAGTGTAGACACCATTTAGACTAAATCCTTTAGGTGCCAGTGGGCAAGCTGGTAAAACCATCTGTGCCACTAAGCTTGCAGCCATTGCTACTGCAAAAGGAAAAGGACACCATGTGTTAATGTACATCAGGCTTCTTTAAGCCTTTATAATTTGATTATATGGCCTTCTTGCCCATGAGTAGTTTTCCCTGGCTTTAATGTATGTTTTATTTGAACCATGAGCAACTTTTTAAACTTTCTTTGCCCCACTATCTTGTTGAGTTAATCACATTATTTTAGCAAAAACATTCACACTGTTGTTTAAACCGTCACTTACCTTTATTGTCTCTCTTTGTTTATCTTGGGCTAATATTCCATCTGTGAGGAGTTTCAACTCACTCCATTCACCTTCATTATGCTTGGACTCACTAGTCTTTAATATCCTTTCCGCAATTCCCACACACTCTATTTTTCTTCTTCTTCTTCTTCTTTCGGCTTTTCCCAGTTAGGGGTCACCACTGCAGATCACCTGTCTGCTCATGACTGGCAGTGGAGTTTTACGATGTTGAGTTGCCAGCCCAGTGCCCAACCTTCCACAGAAGGCACACACATGCACACACTCACACCTAGGGCCAATTTAGAGTGTCCAATCCACCTACTGCGTGTCTTTGGGATGTGGGAGGAAATTGGAGCACCCGGAGGAAACCCACGCGACCACAGGGAGGACATGCAGACTCCGCACAGACGGCACCCCAGCCAAGAATTAAACCGGAGAACCTCTTGCTGTGAGGTGGTAACACTAACTGCTGCACCACTGTGGCCACCCAATTCCCACACACTCTCTACTTTTCTAAATTTGTACTGGTTACATCTGCTCCCCTTCATCATTCATATCCTCTTATGTCACCTTACCTCTGCACTTATTTTTCTCTACTGCTCTACATTTAATTCACTTTTCTCTTTTGTTATAACATTATAATCTATAGTTTTATTCTCATTTACTATATTCATATCTTCCTCCTCAGGAGCTCCTTCTTCAATATTACCCTTCCTTTCAGAATATTACCCAAAATGTAGTACCCACAAACCTTTCATTATACACATCACTCAATTATTCTTTTCCTAATATTTCTTGTAAGTCACAAATTTACCCTACTACATCATGGTTTATTCTACATTCCTCTAACTAGCCATTTTCCATCCCCATAATATGGGACCACTGTACCTAGAATTTCCAATGAACAAATCCCAAGCTCGTGTTTTCCCCCTTATCTCCCCCTTTTCTTTTTTAACACCTTTTCCTTTTCATTCATTATCATCTCCCCTTAACTACTCCATAGTCCTCTCTGCCATGTTATACTTTTCATCTTTACATCTCTGTTATTCATTTTATGCCACCTTACTACCTACTGTGGTACCCTCACGCTATATTCGCACTCTTAAACAACCAACCACCCTACCTATACTCAGTCTAAATCTTCTTTCAGACTTATTTCTTCATTTTTTTTAATGTTCAACCTATTCACCTTCGCAAATATAAAACATTTAGCCATTCAGTTCACTTTGACATAATCTGCAATAAATTCATAAACTTTATATAAAAAATAATGAATCCCAATCTGCTCTTCTCAAAAATCCCTCTTTGTGGAGACATTCTTCCCAGCCATGGCCCCTCAGCCTCATCCATTCCACCCTCCTCTAATTCTTGGACAATACCCACAAAACTTTGCCTTGCCTCTATTAACATTCATAGTATTCTAAACAAAGTTACAGACTTGCAAGCATGTTTTTTTCAATACTCACCAGATATTACTGTCACTACTGAAACATGGCTATAAAAGCCATGTAGAAGATTCTGAAATTCTATAGCCAGGCTACAATATGACTCAATGTGACAGAGTACACAAAAAGGGGGAGGTTTTACAACTGTATGCAATAACTGTGTGACCTTCTCACTCCTCAAAACTAACATACCAACATTCCCAAATGCAGAACTTCTAATCTCTTTTCTCAATGTTAATAATCATATGAAGCTATGTATAGTTGCCCTCTACTTATCACAAGGTAATAATATTAGCTTAGAAGAAATCTCTTGCTGGATAATGACACATGTTATTATTATAACTATTATATCTTAGCCAACATTAACACTGATCAGTTATCTATGACATCTAACACCACAAATGGTAGTCTTAACTTGTATGAGTTCAAACAGCTAATCTCTTCCCCTACTTGACTCAACAAAGCGAATAATAAAAATTCTAGTTTTGACTGGATATTTGTCTAACTCCGACAAGTGTGCTAATGCAGGGGTACTACCTGATTCCTTTAGTGGCCATCTCCCTATTTTCGTCAATGGAGAAATCATCCACCAGCTAAAAAATATCAAGCTATAACTGCCCAAGATCTTTCTATCTTTTATCATGACACTTTCCATACTTTGCTAAAATCCTTTAAGTGGTGTCTGCTCAAAACCCTACCCCTAGATGAAGCCATTAACAAATTCAAACCTGTATTCATGAATATGTTGAATACCCCGTCCCTATCTGAAATAAAAGTATAAAGACTACTCAAACTCCCTGTCTGACTCATTCAACTAGAATTCTCACACAAAACTGTAACAAAGAATGGAAACCATGGCTTAGATCTTACACATATACAAAGAATTGCATAACCTGAGCAGTAAGCAAATTTACCTAGACAAAAACTAAATATACAAACCCACAAGATACACAGAAAAATCTTAATGAATTCTGGAGCTTATTTAAGAAAATTCTTTAAACTATCTCTCCTTCCTCACCAACTCCCTACTTGAACATATTCCCCTCAGAAACAGCTACCAAATTTGTCACTTTCTTCATCAGTATCATAGCCTCTCTTGTCTCTGGCTCTCCACAAGCATTTAATTAACCACAACGCTCTACTAGCCCTAACATCCCTGGCTTTATTCTCCAGTCTGCCTTCACATCATATGCTAGACAGCTGCTACAGAAGGTGAAATTCTCTTCTCTTTCTGATGATCTTCCTGCTGAGTACCTTAAACGTAACATTTTCTGGCAAATTTTCTCAGATCAAGCTCTGCAAGCTTAAAGTCTTACAGAGCCTTTATCCATTTACTTTGAGAAAGTGCTCAAACTGATTTTGAATGTAACAAGTACAGTGGTAATAGATACAAAACATTTTTTTGGAAACTTTTTATGAAGCCACACCAACTCTTTCTATCAATTAAGATGTGATGTTTGTCACTCTGGATCTACAATCATTATTTACAGTTATTCTGAATGATTTGGGACTTGAGTTTGTTAAATCCAACTTAATATCTAACAGTAGATACTCATTGTCACAAATTAATTTGATCTGTTTTCTAATGGAACTGGTTCTTATGAACAATGCATTTGTGTTTGAAGATCAATATTTTTTACAAAAACTAGGTGTAGCAATGGACACTTATTTTGCCAACAGTTATGCCAATATGGCCTTGGCTACATGGCAAACAGAAACAGTACTCAACAATGAGAGATTTTCATGATATATTCTTTATTATAAGCACATGGTTGATGATGTGTTCCTATTATGGATAGGTTCAGAATTGAATTTTACAGATTTCTATGATTATTTAAATACATAAACTGATTTTTTTTTTAATTTTCTATGCAAAGATCCAAGATTGAGATTAATTTTCTAGATGTTTGTGTCTTTAGGAATGATAAGGGTGTGTTTTATTCTAGTCTCTATAAGAAGGAATATAGAAGGAATTACATTTTGTATTGCAATAGCATGCACCCCAACATTATTTATAGGAATATAATGATAGGACAGGGGGTTAGAATATCTAGATTAAATTGTGAAAATGAAAAGTTTTTGAGAGATCTCCATGAATTCAAAATAGAGCTTAAGGACAGAGGATATTCAGAACAAGAAGTTGATAGATTTTTGATGTATAGGTGCTATACAGAAGTGGAAGGGCAAAACCTTATTTTTCTAACCAGCAAACTTATAAAGTCAATAAATGTCAAGTTAACCCTATGAGGAATGTAGCCATCCCCATGTTTTTTAGTCTGATATTAAAGTGCTATGTGAGGTCTTTAGGAGAAATTGGCATATCTTAACTACTGATAGGGACATCAGATGTATCATTGGAGATAGACCGTCTTTTATTTTTAGGAACAAGAAATCCCTCATATGTCTTATTTGTTACAAAACAAGTTGATCCTTGATTCCAAAAGGGGATAGAAAGGGACTTTTTTCCTGTAGACACTACAATGTTTGTGAATATATAAATAAGAGGCAGTCTTTTATATACCCTGTGAACAAGAAGGAATTCAGGTTGAACTGTTTTGCTGACTGTTCTAGTCAAAGTTTAGTCTACCTTTCAGTTTGTAAGATGTGTTCATCTTTTTATGTGGGGAAGACAAATCGCTCACTACATGAACATTTGTATGCTATAAGATAGAGCAGATGATAAGAATGCTCTTGTGAAGCATGTCATCAGTTGTGGTCCAACACATTCCTTCACCTTTATGGTTTTACAGCAGTTGCATGAATACGTTAGAATGGGTGATTTAAATAATAGAACTCAGCATTTAGAACAGTGGTGGATTATAAAAATCCAAGCTGACAAAGAGCCAGGGCTAAATGAGGCTATTTCTTTAAGACTTCACTTAAAGTGGCTTGGTTTAACTAGATGATACATTATTATTCAGTAAAAGCATTTGATGTGTCATATGCTTTGCACTTTTTGCAGTGACTGGTTGTGAGTGGTGTGATCTTGTAAGCTGCCTAGTTTAAGTGATACAATGTTAAGTAGTATTATTAAATGATATATTATGTGTTTTTTTATTGTTACACTGATTGGTTGTGAGCTATTTTTAAGTCAGTGGATTTGATTTTGGTTTTATGTGGATCTGGAGAAGTGCCTAATCCAGATGTGAAAGCACTTATCTTTTAATAAATTATTGCCTTTGTTTTTAGCTATGCTTGTACTCTCTGATTTTTTTTTTTTTACCTTGGATGGGTTTCCAACCAGACCATAACACCACTACAACTCTCCTCAACTTTTCTGGCACCATTAATAAGGCTAAAGACTAAGGAACGTTTATCTCTTCTGTTTTTCTAGATCTCTGAAAAGCTTCTGACATAGT
The DNA here is from genome assembly GCF_019279795.1 of Protopterus annectens. NCBI lineage: Eukaryota > Metazoa > Chordata > Ceratodontiformes > Protopteridae > Protopterus > Protopterus annectens. Next base: position 1,255,206,953 of record NC_056744.1, on the reverse strand, counting down.
GTCATATGAGAAATGTATGACTCAAATATCCTCTGCAGGCTTTTCCAGACCAAGGCTTCTATGGTTCTCTAACTACCAGTCTGAAAGATATCAATCTGTAAAATGTCTCCCTCCGTCTCTCTCTCTCTCTCTCTCTCTCTCTCTCTCATTTTCTTCTAGTTAAAACAGGTATTTTTCAGGGCTCTATTCCTGGTCCACTGCTCTTTATAACATTTTCATCAGTACCCTATATACCTTCTGTAATGAAGCTTGCTTTACTCAGTATGCAGATGACTTTATTTCCCATCTATTTATCTGATAACACACTACAATATGACACAAGATGCCTTCAACTCATGTGAACTGTGGCTGCATCAAAACCATCTTTAACTTCATCCTCAAAAGACTAAACTACTACTGTTTTCCTAAGTCCCATGCCAGTGCTAAAAGCAAGTTCCACATTACCTTTCTAAACAATGTAACTGTTGAAGCAGTTACCCATACAAAATTGAGTCACCATAGAAGACATCTTAAAATCTGATTGTTACATACAAAAATATATAAAAAAAAACTGATCAAACACTAAGTCTGTTACATAGAGAAAAAAAATTCTTACTCCTTCTAATAGAAACACCCTAGGTACATTTTATCTTTTACTGGCTCTTCTCTATGGCTCACCCATTTTGACTAATACCCACCTCTCATAAATCACAACTGGAACAATGCTGTAATAAAGTAGGTAAATTTACAGCTAACTTGCCCTGCATTACATACTCTCAACTGGCTAGAACTCTCACATCAACTAGCCCATAAACAACTTCTTTGAACCCATAAAATACTACATAACCCCTCTACCTGCCCTTTTGTCACCTCAGTACTTCATCACTATCTCCCAAATCATCCTCTGTACTCACAAGACAAAAATTTGCTTCAAATCTATAAGCCAAAAAAGCATGGGACAACGTCTATATTCACACTGCATAGACAAACTAGAGAACTCTATCCTAAGTTGGATAAGAACTATATCTAGCCTCCATGTATTTAAGTCCTCTCCCAAAGATTTTCTCACTAACCCGTGGCTCTGCACATGCCGATCACCTGTACGATCTACATCAACAAATACTTCACATTCATACTAACTACTCATTATAGGTTCATATGTGTTTATTAGGCTAATGACCACAAGGGCATTTTTAAGCCTAGCCATGCATCCAGAATCTCTGACAAATTCTGGCACCCTTGATTAGTGTAAGCATGGGCCTATGAGATGAACCATTTACAGGTTACCTGTTTGCATTAGAGACATAGGTGCCAAACTAGGGATGAATTTCCAGTTTCCCATCCAATTGAATTGGGTTAGGGAGGAACTCTGCTTCACATGGATGGGGAGCCTGTTCCATAGATGGGGTAGCCTCTGGGATACATACATATATCTCCAGCAGGTCCTATTTATATCACAGGCAATGTTTAAGTCTTTAGAACAGGTAATTCTGGTACTGTTTGTTTTGTGAATATGCAAGAGGTCCATCAGAGTGGGGTCTGACAATGCCCTGTATTCCAGGGATAGAACTCCCCTCAAAAGCCTGTAGGAGACAGAATACAGGGATATGGCCTTGAGGTAGTCAGCATAGCACATATTACGCACTCCCTGCATTCTTCAAGTGTGGAGTATCTGTGGATGTTCCAGTTGTTGGATATGCCTGATTAGGTACACACCAAAGTGGGAACTGTACTCAATGATAGGTCTGATGAATGCTGAATACAGTGGAACAATGACTTCCTTGGACATAGATGCCATACATTTGTTTACAAGTTGCACAACATAGAATGATTTCCTCGCCACTGTAGACATGTGATGATCAAAGGCTAGATTACTATCTATGTGCGTCCTTAAGTCCATGACTACTGGGTCAACTTTAAGGGGTGTACTGTCAATATGATAGTTAACAGGGATGGATGCCTTCTCAAAGGATACTATTATGCATTTCTTGGCATTTAGTTTTAGTCCATGGCTTTAACACCAGTTGTTTGTCTGTGTCAGCCCCTCCTGGAGAACATTTGTATCAGTATGAGATTCAGTGACAGCTCCTAATTTGCAATCATCTGCAAATTTAGTCATCTAGAGACCATTGACATTGGTCTTGACTTCTGAGAAGTAAATGCCAAAAAGGAGCGGTCCAAGGACTGATCCCTGAGGGACTCCACTTGTGACTGACCTCTTTGTAGAGGTGGACTCCCCAATTCTAACTTCATGGGTTCTGTCTGTGAGCCAGTTGGCTATCCACTGGGTGACATACGGGTTTGTACATAACCTCTTGAGTTTGTCAACAGGCCAAGGTAGTTAGTGTGAATGATTCTGTCCTCATCCATTGCTTTGATGACCTTCTCAAAGAAGTCCACCAGGCTGAGTAGGCATGATCTGCCCTTGACAAAACCAAACTGGGTTGGGTCCAGTGTTTGGAAGTTTACTATATCTGTATTAATCATCTCCATGATAATTATTTCCATGGCTTTACATATAAGACTAGTGTGGCTTATGAGTCTGTAGTCTCCAGGGTCTGTAGATGGCCCACCTTTGTTCAGAGGGATGACTGATGCCTTTCTCCATTCATGAGGCATGAAGCCTGTTTGGAGGCTGCAGTTAAATAGTAATTCCAGAGGCCCTGATAGGTCATGTTTCATAGTATTTAGAAGGCATCCTGGGATATTGTCTGGGCCCATTGATGCAAAGTTCTTGGTCTTAAAGAGACCATTAAGGACCTGTTCCATAGTGATAGTAGTAGGAGTTATATTTGATGATATTTCTTGAGGGAAGGCTAAGGGGGAGAGAGGAGTAAAGCTGGATCTTAATTTATCAGCCAGGAGGTTTGCTATATCTTCTGGCTCAGTATAGGTGGCTCCATTTACAATGAGCTCTGCACACAGTTGTGTATTGCTTTTGAGGTTGTAGACATAGCTAAAAATGCTTTGTGGTTGTCCTTGGCCTGGGAGGCCAAATGTACCTCAAATTTGGCTTTGGCAGACCTTATTTGTCCTTTGAGTTGTTTGTTTAGTTTGATGAGAGTGCTTTTATCCTGCTGGGTACTGCAAGTCCTAATTTTTGCCATAATTTTCTTCCTCCTGTTATACATACGACTGATTTTGTGATTCTACCAGGGTGGATTGTTTTTGCATTAGTTCTGTACTTCTTCCTAGTGGGTATAGCTGCCTCTATGCAGCTATTAACATGCTTGTACAGAGTTTCTGTCAACAGTTCTGCATATGGAGAAGTGTTCTCAGGGTTTATAGGGGCTAGAAATTCTGCCAGGTTCTCACTTAATACCAGGAGGTTAGCCTTAGAATAATTCCAGAATATTCCCGGTTTAGCAGGGGGTCCAGGTTTTATTTTTACTTTAAAGGGGACCATTTTGTGGTCTGACCTTAGCAGGGAGGAGATTACAGTATGGGATGCACAGCACTCTCCCATATTAGTGAGGACCTGATCCAGGATGCTAGTACCCCTGGTTGGTGTATGTGTGTGTGCATGTGCATGTGGGTTTGATGTCATAGGTTCATAGGTTCATAGAATAGTACTAAGCTAACTGCCCTTGTGAGCCATTTTAAGCCTAGCCAATTATCCCTTGTGAGACTCAAACCCTGCACCTTGTGTTTGTAAGGCAAACACCTTAACCATTAGGCCACCCACCCATTCATATAGGATTCCCAGTTAATAGTGGGATAATTAAAGTCACCAATGAATATGGTATTGGGTTGGATGGTTAGTATTTCTAATAAGTTTAAATACATGGTATGGGTTTCCTGGGTCATAGAGGGGGACCTATAGCTTGCAAGGAAGTGTTACTGGGTTTTACCTATGGTGATTTGAACATAGAGCAGATCAAGTGCATCGTCTTGTTTGACCAGCCTTGAAGTATATTTATTTTTTGATGTAAATAGAGACACCTCCACCTTTAGTCCCTGCCTGTGAAATAGCTGGTCTAAATGTGTGGAAGGCATTATAACCTTGCACTGTCGGTGTGCTGTCCGCGGCTTTAAACCATGTCTCAGAGACTGCACAGATGTCAGCATTCTCTAGGGTAAAAAGAGCTTCCAGGGAGTGGAGTTTTTTGTTTAGGTTCCCAGCACTCAGGAGTAATACCTTTAGATTTTCTTGTTTTTGATTTGCTATGCTGGAAGCACTTTCAGTCCGGCATTGCCTAAAAAAGGCACTATTGGGGAAGACAATGTTTTAGCTAACATTCGTAAGCCTAGAGGGGAGAGGTGCAGACCATCCCTGGCAAAGCAGCGTGGACTGTTGACCATCTCTTTCCATGCTGACAAATATTGGACCCCCTTAGAATGACACCAGAAACTAAGCCAATTATTAAAGTCAGTCATCTTTTGTTCATATTGTGGCATCATCCTTGGAGAAGGTAAAATGCTGCTCAATGCTAGTCTCATACCAGCCTGAGACACATATTCCAAGAGATCTATGATGTCTGTCTTCATATAGTCTAGGGAGGTACAGTACATCTCAGTTCATTTACTCCCACATGGGCTATGACTGAGTCATATTGGTAATTGTGGTCCAGTGACCTGAGTACATGCATAATGTGGCGGATCCTAGCCCCTGATAAGCAACTAATAGTAACTTTCTCCTTACTCAGCCTGGTGAGAGGGACATCAGTGTGTCTCACAATGGAGTCTCCAATGACTAGAACGTTGGACTGTGTGGTGACTTGCCTTATGGGCTTAGAGGTAGAGCTCTGTGAGATGTAGCTCTATGTGTTGATGTGGGTGTTGTTTTGAAAGACTGCATTTGGGGCTGCTGAGGGTATTTCTTATGTGTACTTTCTCTAGGAGTTTTTTGTGGTTTAGGAAGATTACAAGTAAGTGCCTCAGTATATGCGGGTCTATATGTCTCCTCTGAATTGTGCATGATGGGTGCAGCACATGTACCACTGACAATCTTATTGACAGTAGGAGTACGTTTATGTGATTATACTTTCTCTCTGTACCTTTTAACATCTGTCCTCTCCTGTTCTTAGGAGGGCTTGTGTCTTTTGTTGTTGTTTGTGATAATTGTATTTTATTTCCCAGCATAATAGATTATTCTTCTAATACATTTGTGTATACTGATTGTCATATTTAATTACATTGTTTTATTATTACATCACTGGTGTCTCCTTATGATTTATTGTATCCTATGTATTCCATCAAATTGTATGCATATATGTTTTTTTATTATATCTATACTACTGTTTTATTTGAAGCTATCTAACTCTCTGGAGCTTTTCTCCCCAGGCTTTCACTAAAAATGGGTACTTATTACCCAGTGGTAAACAAATGGCAATAAATAAAAAAAGCCATGGTGAATGTGGCTAACAATGTTTAAAGCTTTGACATGGTTAGTTGTGTTGGTTGTTTGCTAGTGAACAATGCTTTCTAAAATTTTGCACATGTAGTTCAGGACATTGTTTAAACTGAAGTTGTTTGAGTCACTGGTGGTCACTGTGCATGTTAGGTTATAATTTATGACATGTTCATTAGATTAAATGCCTGCCCTTCATGAAATCATCAATTTGTTAGCATGGTCAGATATATGGCTAGTAAACAGCAAGAAACTTTTATAAATTTTGGAGGAAGACTAGCAAAACCAGCTGAGCTTTGGGCATTAATTTTTGTTAGGTACTTTTGTCCTGTATGCATTCTTACATCCTTTAATATGAAATTGTTTGATATATTTGTTATAATTTCTTTCTGTTTACATTTGGGAGCACACAATATCATTGACGTAGGATAGATATTTAAAACAACTTCAACCACTAGTGTATATATGTCCTGATTATTCTGCACACTTTTCTTAAAAGAGGTTCCAAAGCTATGTTGCAGATGAAAGAAGATAACTAATATCCCTGTCTTACCTCATATTGTATTGTGTAAGGATCAGCTTACACTAGGTTATCTGCTGCTGGTGAGCATGATTCCTTATACCACCTGAGATATGCTTTGCTGTACATTCATTATCTGAAGAATTAATGCTTTCAGCAAAGCCTGCTTGTTCGTTACTGAGCAATTTTCTGTTTTTTGTAAAAGTATGGCCAGGATTTCTGAATTATTTAGCTTCTACATTAACAAGTGAAACAGGATAATACAAAGATGGAAGAAACTAGTCCTATCACTGCTTAGGAATGAATGTGATAAAAACTTCAAGTAAAGAACCGGCATGGATTTTACAAATGAAACACATTGAAGAAAGCTGGATAAGAAATAAGCTAATCTGTGTTGCTTTTATAAATCTATATTTATGCTATCTAGGACAGCATTTTTCCTCATCTACTATTTAGCGACAGAAGGTATTTCTTCACGTGAGAACCGAGACATTCAAGGTCAACATTCTTGTATAATAACAAGGAGAAATTTGATTCAGTAAGATAACAACTTCATAAGAATGTAAATTAGAGGCAGTCTGAGCATGCTGCATTATTCTCCAAATCTGTCTGTAGTAGTTGTACTGTTCATATGACTGGATCACCTTTAAGAGAGTTATATGATCATTTCTATCTAATCTGTAAACTGTCTGTATAAACTATTTTGGTAAAGAAAAGTAAACACAAGACGTTAAGGTTGAAGTTATTCTTATTTCACTAGCAGTCTGAATGTCTGTTGGGTGCAAGTGAAACTTCTCATCAGGTTGCTATTAAAGTTCCTGTATTTTGAATAACAAGATTTAGTCTCTCTTCACTGCCTGATAGCTTTGACCATGGCTAGCCCCTGCCATTCTTTTGTCAAAAGTGCTTTGAATATTCACTGTCTTTTTTCCAAGATAGTGTCATTGGCACTGTTAATATGGAAGAACTCTAAAATATTTTGTGCTTGTCATTATTACAGGTTGTCTTATTGTAACACAAACTATGAAACTCTTTAAGATGAGTGTAGATCTAAAACCCCTAAAGAATAGGTTTCCAAAAGGACTGGAGAATAGTTACTTAATCTTCTTATTCTTCTAGCTTTTTCCCAGTTCGGGGTCGCCACAGCGGATCACCTGTATGCTCATGATTGGCAGTGGAGTTTTACAGTGTCGAGTTGCCAGCCCAGCACCCAACCTTCCACAGAACGCACACACTCACACCTAGGGCCAATTTAAAGTGTCCAATCCACCTAGAGCATGTCTTTGAGATGTGGGAGGAAACCGGTGCACCCAGAGGAAACCCACGCGACCACAGGGAGGACATGCAGACTCCACACAGAAGGTACCCCAGCCGTATATCGAACCAGAGAACCTCTTGCTGTGAGGCAGCAATGCTAACCACTGCACCACCGTGGCTGCCCAGAGTAGTTACTTAATCTGATGGAGTGAATCCCAGCAGGAAATATTCTAGGTAAGTAAGGTCTGACATTGTCAAAAATCTTAGACTCTGGAGTATATTTTGGTGCCAGAAAACTATGTTGTTGTTTCTACTCTGAATTATTATCCAGTGATCTACAGGACTGTAAATATGAAATAACTCTTGGAAGACTTCATTGTTTTTACAATATTTTGCCACATTGGTACCAGTTCTGTCTAGTCTTAGCCATTCAGTAACAGCTATTATAGTGTTACATCCCATTTTCTTTAAATCTCTCTTTCAAGCTTAGTTAGAAACGTCGGTAATGTCTGACTTGGGTAATAACAATATACAAATAATGTCATAACCACTCCCACAATAATTTATTTAAAAATTATACATATAACTTTGCTATAATTAATAATTTAGTCAGCACTTCATTTGAAGAAATGGTTTAGAAAAAAAAAACACTATATCACAATTAGATTGGCATCATTCAGCAAGATAACTAAAGGCCTATTCTTCACCTTTGGTCCTGAAAGGATAGTCATCGTCATTTGTAATATGCATTTTTTGATAGCTCAGGTATTGATTTGTGTATCTTAACTAGACATCTGAAATATAATATTTTCTAATCTTTCAATCCTATAGCATTAGTTCATAATTTAAAAGAAGTCATCATTCAGAGTAGTGAAGTAACCATCATGAAATTCTGATAATAGTCAAGGGTGGCAACAAGCTGAATTTATTCTGGAAAATGATAGGGGATAGTTCTCTTATCAGGGGACCAAAAATGTTGGTTCAAAGTAAGGAAGTATAAAGAATTTGAAGTGCCAAGACTGGCACAAAACAGCACCAATCCTGATCCTAATATATCCACAACCTTACCAGAAGAGATGTCCTTGAGCTGCTGGTAATTAGTCCCAGCAAGAAGGCCCATGGTCTCCTGGATGTGCTTTATATATCATTCAGGTATTAATTTATTTTACATTTGTCAAAAGGTTAAATGTTGTCACAATGGTATCTCACTGACTTGTAAAACAAATTACCATATATACTGACATTCATACAAATGACACTACTGAATTTCACTAAATGATTTCATAAAAACTTCATTGTATTAACATTTTAATATGAAGCCTAATTATGATATTGTCTAGAATTTGAGAGCTATATGAAACAAGAGTAAGTTTGGATCATCTTAACACTCAAATTTGGGAAGCCTCAGAATGCAGAAAATAAAAAAGAAAAAATGGACATTAGCAATGAGAATAAAAAGAATATAGATATACAGCAAACACTTTATTATCTTAACAACCTGTGCTCATAACTGTGACAGTACTACATTAAACGAATCTAGTCAAACCATCAGCTTATAAAGAGAAACATAGAATATCTATGCAAGAAAAACATTATTTGAGCAAACCATGTTTACCTTGAAAATATGAAAAAATAAAGGAAATATATGAATATTCAATCAGTAATAACAGCAGTCATGCATTTATGAGTCATACATACAAGGTACAAATTATATAAAAGAGTTATATTCCATTTTACATAGTATTAAGTAGAGCTGTAATTATATCTGAAGGATAGAAGGAGAACATAAAATGTTATTACAGATTTCAGTTAGGCCTAATAGTTTGCTGATTGAGTGGTGAGTTAGTATTATTGAGTATTACAGTAGTGACTAGGTGAAGACAATGTATTTATGATCCTTAGATCTTTGCATGTATGCATTTATTTATTTATTTGTTTATTTATTCATTCTTTGTTGACTGGATTAGTCCCATTAGGCTAGTAGCCTCTTTTCAGGGGTTACCTAAGGAGGTAACTATACTACTAGATAAAAATTGGCCAGTACACAAGACAGAATTTGCCATAGTCATAGTGTACAGGGATGCTGTTTGCATTTGCACTTCCTGCTTCCAGTCTAAATGTGGAGGTGGCTCAGAAAAGCAGAAAGAAACATGGCAAGTCATGATTGTGAAAAGGAGAGATAGTCAGCAAAGGAGCTGATTTCAGTGAAAATGAAGTTGTTTTAGAATTGAAGGAGTCTGAGCCTCACAAAATTATGTGATGGCAGACAGCTATGGAAGATAGGAGTGATCAACTGAGAGGGAAGTGGAGTGGAGTGCCGAGCGAGTTAAAGGTGAATGCACCTGTACAGGATTCAGAAACTTTGTTTCAGGAAAGGCTGTTTTAGGAATAATCACATATGATTACAACCATCCAATCAGGAGGGTTGCTATATTTTTATCTCAGGGATATAAGTAAAGAAAACAGTAGAGTGAGGTAGCAGCTTTATGGGGAGAGATTATGGACAAAATATAAGAAGAAGAAAATGTGGAAGATATTTTAACAGAAAAGAAAAAGTTGTATTAGCTGAAGGTGAAATAAGGGAAAAATGAGCAGAGAAGATAAGAGAGATGGCAAAGAAGAAGTTCTTAGTAAAATGAAACAGTAATGAAGAAAAAGAACTCAAAAGGTATGTGCTTTGGGAAAACATAGCTTCTCTGCTATGCATTTCTCCCAAGGAGGTAAGAGCATTTATACATGTTAATAAAGATACTTATTTTGACATTTTATTTGACACAGGAATATATATGGCTGAAATTTTTAGAACAATTTGAAGTTAAGAAAAACTATAATTCATGGAACTTATATGTGGTACAAACATTTAACAGAGAAACAAAAAAGAGAATTTTTGTACAGTGCTGGATGGAAATTGAAAACAGAGTATTAAAAGACTGTTAAAGACTTTGTGTAAAGCTATTTGGATGTTACAAAAATTTATTATAATAGAAGTTTATGGTCTGGGAGCTGGGAATGTGGTATAATTTTGAAAATGGAAAATGAAAAATTGTATACATCTTCCAAGTATGATAAACATGGAAGATACTGGGGTATTGTAAAATATAGGGGAAAACTGAAAACATGTTTTTTTTATAAAGATGATCATTTAATTAGTAATTGTGACAAAATAAAGTGTTTTATTTGTGGTAAACTGTGGGATGAAGCTAAGAATTGTGATATGATCTGTAGAAAATATGATCAAACAGGACATGCATGGATGGATTCTGAAGATAATATAGAAGTCAAAGAACAAGAGCAAAAGCAGAAATGTGAGCAAAATATAGAAGGGAACATAAAATATGAGCATGAAGAACAAATCATAGTAGAAGAAAATGAAAAGAAGAGAAATTAGTGTATGAAAAAGAGAATAAAATGACATGGAGGGAATAATTCAAGAGTCAAGTGAAGATGAATACATGATTTGGAGAATGGTTAAAGAAAACAATAAATCCATAGGGAAAAGGGTGAAAGAAAAATTAAGTTCAAAAGTGTAGTTATGAAAGAAAATAAAAAAGGCAAATTGTAGAAGTAGTACGGGATAACAATTTACATAGGAAGAAAGTGCAAATCCTAGCCATAAATGTAAACAATACAAAGAATATTAAAAGAAGATTAGGTACATTGGAGTGGTGTCAAACACTTGATATGCGCAAGATACAAGAACACTAGCATAAGAAGAAAGGTTGCAAACAGAAGAGTTCTAGAATGGTGACATTATTTGGAATGTGGGAAAATGTACCTGTTCTGGCTTAGGTATATTATGTCAACAAACACTAAGAGTTTTAGATTACACTATAGTAGAATGGGGTAGAATAACTATGATATATATATATATATATATATATATATATATATATATATATATATATACACATATATATTCACTGCAGTATATGCATCTATCACAAGAAAAGAAAGAGAAATGATGTTTAAAAAAAATTGAAATGATGTTGGAGTGAATATGGAAATAATATTAGTTGTGGATTTTAATTGTGATTTTAGAAAAAGGAAAAAAGAGGGAACTGATGTTAGGATAATATCAGAAATAATAAAACGTGGAATATATATATATATATATATATATATATATATATATATATATATATATATATATATATATATAGCAATGAACATTGGATTTATAAAAGGAATAATATAAGACTGAAAACCGACTATTGTATAATATCTGACAGTTTAAAAATTGTACAAGGAGGAACAAAAGAAACAGGTTTTTAGATCATTTAGCAATTTTGATATAAGTTCACAAAATGAATGATATATACGATTAGGTAAAGGTATCAAGAGATTAAATGAAAAAGAACTAAATCAGGAAGATAGATGAGTGATTAATCAGTTATGGGAGGATCATGTAGATATGACATTTTTTTATGAAGACAAGATGAGTTGGTGGATAAGAATGAAACAGAAACAAAAATACAAAAAAATAAGTCAAGAAATATTTAGAAAAGTGTTAAGAAATAAGATAGATTATCATGAAAAAGAGAAGCAGATGTATGAAGAGAACCAGGACAAAATTAAAAAATGTTATTTAAACAAAGGTATTTCTTACAGGAAAAAAAAGAGAAGGCGGAGATATTTCTTACAGGAAAAAAAAGAGAAGAGGCTGCATCATATTTAAATAAGATTATAAAAGATAACAAGAGAACAATAAGAGAATTAAAGCATGACAAAGTGGAAAGTGTGATAACATAGGAGACAATATTTGAGGTAACACGAAAATATATAAGAATTACATTTGGAAGGCATGAGACAAAAGAGAGACAAAAAAGGGAAAGTTAAAAGACTGAAAAAAGAAGGCACCAAAGGCTTAGAAAAAGATATAAGCTCTAAAGAACTAAATGGTATTTTAAAAGAAGTACATATGAAAATGTTATTGGACTTGGATGGAATTGGGTACCATATGTATAAAAATATGGCAAAATGGCAAAAAGTGTATTTTGTGAAAGTACTAAATGAATGGTTAGGAAAAGTAGAAAGAAAAGAGAATGTATTGTGGTGATGAAATTTATATGGAAAAAAGGAGAAAAAGAAGATATATGAAACTGAATATTGAATAATACAAACTATAAGATAATTTGTGAAAATAATAGGGAAAAGGTTAGATAAGATATGTAAACTACTTAGATATACAATTTTTGGGGAAAAAAGGAAAAGGAAGTCAAGATTTGTTAAAGATAGTGAGAGGTATAGTAGATGATATTATTAAAAAAAAGACTAAACTGAAGTTATGGTAGGAGACTTGAGTAAAGCATTTGATAAGATACAACATGAGTGTTTATGAGATATATTGAAATAATCCAAATAAAAGTGACAAAACAATAAAGATATTTGCTTCCATGTATGAAAATAATAATAGGAGAATAATATTAAATGGATGGTTAAGTAAAGAAATAAATAAGATGTGGAATAAGGCAAGGATACCCAGTTAGTAGTATTTTATTTGCATTGACTATGAATGTAGTAGTTATTAAGATGAATAGAGAGTTAAGAATATTGGGATATAAGATGGGAGAAGAAGTCCAATTACCAGTTATTCGTACTATTCAGATGATATAGTTTTTTACTAAAAATAAAGACTGGATGGAAGAAAGGTTTAAACAATTAAACCAGCATCTAAAAGTGGTTGGGCTATGTACAAATAAAGATAAAAGTAAAGGGTCTGGGATAGCAGACAACATAGAAGGTATTCAGTTTAATGAATGGTTAAAATCTGGAACTGGTATGCATAGAAATTAACAGTAGGAGAAGATTATAAAAAAGTAAAACATATTTGTATATTTTGGAAAACATATAAATTGATGTACAAAAAGAACGTAGATTTAATGAATTCGATTCTTTTGGAAGAAAAATTGCAAATGTATATTGTATTTCCATTAAGGTATGAGAAATAATTATTGCCTGTTGCATTTTCATTTATATGAGGATCAAGGTTATATCCAGTTAGAAGAGGGGTATTGTATGTCAAATAAGATTGTTCATGTATCTCTGAATTTTTATAAGTTTTGACAGGATTAATAGAGGAGAATAGAGATTTAATACATCTAATAATAAAAAAAATATATAAGGATATATGAGAAAATATAGGCACAGAGAAAAAATGGAAAGGATATTTTAATGAAGAAATGAAAGGATATCAAAGTATTTTTATGGAAAGTAAATATAAATAATGTAGAAAAGAATAGGAAAGAATGGTATTTGAGTATAATGAATAAACATTATTGCATTTTTCAAATAAGAATAACGAGGGAAGTAGAGGTAAGCAGCCAAACTCCACAGGTATGAAAAGTAAAATTTATTAAGCACTTTTATCTCCAAATACAAGACATCTTCAGAATAAGTTAACAAAGCACAAACTTCTCTATATATACACCCACAACCTCCTGCACAAGAATTAATTGAACGCTAATCAAGTCCCCAACCTTAATTAATACAAGTCACATAAAACAAAAATCCTGACTGAATCTCATGAAAACACTTCATAAAAACTAAAATATATCCTGAACAATTTATCAAAAATATCATGGATGAATTTGTTAATAAGACAACTGATGGTGTTTACTGTATTATTTTGGGTAACAGAGATGGAATGGGACAAAATGTTTCCATTGAAAAGGCTAACAGCTTTGAGAGGGCTTTAGTGTTACCATTTTCAAAATCTTTTTTGATATCTGTAACATTGTTTTCAAACACTGGAATGTATTTACACTTGAACAAGAGTTAATTACTGTGTTGGGTAACACTCCTACTATTGTATATAAGAAGGAGAGGTCATTTAAAGGTATGTTGGAAAGAGTTCATACACCTTTTATGGAAGGTGGTTGTTTTAAATGCAGTAGGTGCACTCAGTGTAAGTTTATCTTGGAAGCAAAACAGGTCAGAATTCTCCATTTTGGGGTGATAAAACCAAGGAGAAAATATTTTTGTTATTCTAAGGTGGTAGTTTATGTTGCCATGTGCCAGCTATGCGAAGGGTTCTATGTGGGTAAGACCAAGAGGGCCATTAAGCAAAGAGTGTATCAGCACAATTATGACATTCTTAACAAAAATGAAAATAATGCCTTGTTCAGGCATATTAGAGACGATCCTAACCACACATTTAAGTTTTGTGTGATTGATAATGTAGACCTTGAGTCAAGAGGGGGTCCCTCTGATGATTATCTTGAGTTTTTAGAAATGAAATGGCATGTTAGATTGAATGCTTCCATCTATCTTGGACTCAATGATAGAATTACACTTTGCCCCTTACTTAAATTAAAATCTGCTTTTTGCATTTAGCAGTTTTACTGCATGTCAACATAAGGGCTTTATTTCATGAATACAATGGGCTAACATTATTTTTTAGGTCTAAATGTTATTAGTATTAATATATTTTAGTTTTTATGAAGTGTTTTCATGAGATTCAGTCAGGATTTTTATTTTATATGACTTGTCTTAATTAAGGGTGGGGACTCGATTAGTGTTAATTAATTCTTGTGCATGCGGTTGTGGGTATATATATATATATATATATATATATATATATATATATATATATATATATAGGGAAGTTTGTGCTTTGTTAACTTATTCTGAAGAAGTCTTGTATTTGGAGACAAAATCACTCAATAAATTCTACTTTTCATACCTGTGGTGTTTGGCTGCTTATTTCTACTTCCCTTGTTATTCTTGGTTGTTATCGTTGTGGTTTAAATATTTAAAAAAAAAAAAAAAAAAACAAAAGCTGTGAGAAAGGCCAGATAGCCACAGTAAAACAAAAATAAAATGTTTAATTTCAATAAGCACTTTCATCTGGAAATACAACAGACTTCATCAGAGGAAAAAGCACATAAAATAAACGTACTTAAATACCCCATCCCCCTTAATCACATGTCAATTATCCAATTAACTTCAAAAATATAACCTTAAAACCTAAGTAATCTCAAATGATAAATAGTTGTAAAAACATTTATATAGGTCCCCCCTAAAATGTTTATACTTTATAAGACTTTAATTTCAAAGCACTGCCAATAGAGATAGTTTCATTCAAACCTGGAGTAGTGTTAGCATTTAGCCTGAGCTGCTAAAGAAGTTCATGTTGTTCCAAATGGTCCTCCCAAGGTCCACTCCTTGAGGATTTAGGAACAAAATCAAGACAAAAAAAAGGGAAATAATGCTCATTATTGTCATTAATATGTTTAGCTAGGGAATTAGTAAATTTATTTTTCCTAATGTCCAGGGAATGCTCATATATGTGTTCCCTGAATTTTCTCTTGAGTTTTTCCTACATAAAAACCAGAACATTTTTGACACAATGCTAAATAAATTACTCCAGTAGAATTACAGTTGCAAAAAGAAAGTTGCTTTGATTTTATACCCATTAACTAACACTGTGTTCGCAACTAGTAAAAATTTGCATTGTGAACTGGATCCACACTTTATACTGCTGTATTTTTCTATGTGATAGGATAATAGTTTTCTCCTTGTTCTAGGAAACTTTTAATAGTTTTCCCATTCCGATAAACAATCCTAGGTTGGTTACCAATCTTGTCAATGATGTTATTGAAACAAGAAAATATCAACCAATTTCTGTAAATAATTCTTCTACTACAGGGGTCCTCATTATAAAATTCCATGACAAAAGCAGTAGTGTAGTCTTTTTTAGTATCCTGAGTCACACTAAAAACTCTTCCAAAGTCTGATAGGAGGTTTTTATAAGTGAAATAATAGTCCCTGCCTCCTTTTTTGAGTAATATCAACCCTAATGGATTCAATAAGAGAATAAGGATAACCTCTAGCAAGGAACATGCCTGCTTAAAGTTTTCCTTCAAAATCAAACATTACATCATTAGATATCCTCCTTGCCAACCTGATGTACTGCCCTTTTAGTATCCCCCTTTTTTGAAATTCACTGTGATTCCTGTTGTAGTTCAGTAGACTGGTGCAATAGGAGGGCTTTCTATAAATAGTGGTTGTAACAGAATATTTAGCCATATCTTTATAAAATTTTAATGCCCAAGTAGTTCATAGAGAAATAGTTGAAGGTGTAGGTAAACTTGAAAAAAAAAGTGGTTGAATTCAAGTAGACTACAAATGTTCTAATGTTCTCTGGGCCGCTGTCCCAAACAATAAATATATCATCCAAATATCTGATGTGTAATTGCCAGGGGTCAGGACAAAATTGATTAAACAAACAATGTTTCTCCCACTGGATAAAGACAATGTTTGCAAAGTTTGGGGCACAGGAAGTACCCATAGCCACCCCTTTACTTGTTGAAAGTATTGACCTTCTAAATAAACAAAGTTGTATTTTAGAACAAGTTATGTAAATAAAGTAAGGATACTTATTTCATTATTATCCAGATCAGTAGATTCATGTAAAAATTCTTCTATCCTAGAAAGCCTCACATCATGGAGAATAACATTAAATAATTCTACAACATCAATTGTATGAAAAATGGTATTTTCAGAAAAAGTAAAGTTTTTAATTTTTAAAAGAAAATCCCAAGAGTCCCTGCACAATGTGTAAAAGGTGCAAGGTATTTCTTTAGTTTGATATCGATGTACTTAGCTAAAGGGTGTGTTTTTGAACAGCTAGAACTAACAAAAGGTCTCATGGGGGGGGGCTCGGTGGCACTCTTATGAATCTTTGGTATCCCAAAGATTGTGGGTACCACCAGAAATGTCACATGTAAAAACTCAAACTAAAATCAATTTGTCCTTGATAAAAAAGATCCTTGAAAAAGTAATCAATCTTTTTTATATGTTACATGAATGTAGTTAAGTGAAACTTCTTTGTAAAATTTACTGTTAAGGACAAATGAGTTAACCCGGTCAACATAGTCAGTTCTATTCATAATAACAACCCCACCACTCCCACCCTTGTCTGGCTTCATAACTCTCACATTTTTTGTTTTTAACAAGTTCCAAAAGTAATGTCATTTTGGTGTTGTTGCCTTCATAGAATTAGAACAAATGGCCCTAAAATCAAATTCAACTAACTTCTCAAGTAGAAGTAATGGTAGGGCCATGGGAAGGTTAAATAAACTAGATATACAAAAACATTCCTGTAGTATTGGAACTGTTGTCAGAATCAAAAATAAGTTTCAAATTTAACTTTCTCAGAAATATCTTGCTCTAAAAGTATTCTATCAATTTTCATCTTGCTTGGGGGTACAAAAGAAAACCCTCTACTAAGCAAGTTTGCAAAATCTTCACAATAATCATAAGTAAGTATTTAAGTACATTTATTTTATGTGCTTTTTACTCTGATGAATTCTGTTGTATTTCCAGATGAAAGCACTTAGTGGAATTAAACATTTTCTTTTTGTTTAACTGTGGCTACCTGGTCTTTCTCACAGCTTTTGGTTTTTGCTTGTTCTATTTGATAGCATGGACTGTATTGTTGTGTGGTTCTGGGTTTTTACTATTATATTTTTATTAATTAGTGTGTTATTAATTATTAAGTGAAGAATCAGATCAACAAGAAGAGGAAGTGAAGGAATTGGTTAGATCAGATAGTAAAATACTATAGGGCAAAAGGATAAAAGTAAAGAATAAAAAGCTTAGAAATGCACCTTCAAAGTTATAAAAATGAAGATAAATGAATAATGTTTGAGTAATCATGATTAATGTCAACAGTCTTGTAAATATATTCAGAAGATTATAAACAATAGAATGGTGTGCTGGTTCATGAGCAATCATATGTTCACAAGATACAAGGTTTATACCTCGCAAAGACAGAATGTGAGCTGCAAAATTATGGGGATACATGATTATATGGATTTTAGGAAATGGATGATATTGAGGAGTGACTGTTTATTTAAAGATAGAGTAAAAATATTGGGCAGTCACATTGTTTACACTGACAGGATAACTGTGGTAGATATCAGATGGAAAAATAATGTATTCAGACTAATGGGGGTATATGCATGTACTGGTGCTAAGGAAAGGGAAATGTTATTATCACAAAATACCTTATGTTATGATTAATATGAACATTATTATAATGGGAGACCTTAAATGTGATTTGAGGAATAATAAGAAAAAAGGTAAATCAATATTAAATGAATTGCATGAGGTAATGAAGTGAGGTGGCTTAAACTGTGAAATACAAGGCATTTTACATATACAATAAGATTAATTGAAAACAAAGATAGACTATATTTTGATGTAAGACATCTTATTGAAATAGACAGTGGTGTTATGGTCACAGGGATTTCAGATCATTTGTATAGTTGAATTTAAGTGGGTGAAAATGATAATGTTATAAAAGAAGGGAAATGTATAAAAAGACTCTCTGCAAAGGTGGTGCAGTCAGATGAAATGAATCAAGAAACTGATCTGTTTTTGAAGGACATAAAACTGTGAGAGATTTTTGCAAGCCTTGGACAGAGTGGTGGGTTATACGTAAAGAGAAGAACAGAACTATATATCTATGGGTAGAATTGCAGCTAAAGAAATATGAGAAAAAAAGGGTATGAAAGATGAGAAAAAGTATGTTGAATAGTTTAGAAGAAAATAATAGTGATTTATTTTTTCTGTAGTTAAAGTGATATTTATGAGAAGAATAAAACATAAATGGAAGAATTATGGTATAAACAAAAACATTTTCTTAGACCAATGAAAGAAGAGCTATCTTCCTTCACAGCAAAAATTATAAAATATGACAAGTGTATAAAAAGAGAATAGAAGGATGAGAAAGGGTAAATAAAGTACAATCAAAAAGATATTATGGGTAGCATAAAAGCTTATGTCAAGGAAATTTATAGAGAATGCACTGCTGAAAGTAATAACATATGGGATGTGAAGAATGTTTCTGTAGAAGCAATACAAAGATTGCATAGTAAGATTACTTTGGATGAATTAGTTTGCTTAAGTTATTAAAAGAGGACTCACCAGCAGGGAAGAATAGTATAGGTGGTGATGTATATAAAAAATTAAATGAGAAAAAGAGAAAGCCTTTATTAAATATTGAATAAATAGTTTGAGAATGGGGTATAAAAAGTAGTATATCTGAAGGTATTATAAGGTTTATATGAAACAAGGAGCAAAAAATATAAAAATGGAGACCAATCACCTTTAATAATGCAGACTACAAAATATTAATGAACATATTAGAAAGGAGATTTGACAAGGTTATGCATGAAGTAAAACTGCCTAATATATATGGCTAGAAGGGTGGAAGAAGACATGCATTATAATTTGTGATTAAGGAGCCAACAGGTGGTGCCAAGTCAATTGTGAGAGCCATAAGCAAAGTGTTTGATTATGTGAGTCATAAATGTTTATGGAAAATGTTGATGCAATATGCGTTTAAAGGAAAATCATAAACTTATTAAAGATGAGATGATAACGATAATAACAACATTGTTAGAGTAATGGTTAAGGATGACTTACTGAGCAGGTGCTTGTAAAGAGAGGTGTAAGACAGGGCTGCCCTATGAGTAGTGTATTATTTTCATTAGTAGTTAATGCTGTTGCTTTCACTGGTACACTGGGTGAGGGGTCATTGATATTATATAACTGTGTTGAGATTCCTAATTTTCTGCCATATACTGATGATGTTACAGTTATTGCAAAAAAAATGAGAGTTGAGTAAAAAGAAAATTGATGTTATATAAGAGAATGTCTGGTAGGCTATGGCTATACTGCAGTTAGAAACAGCAGAATATGTGTTTTTATGATGCAAAAGGACAAGCAAAGTTTGGGATTGGGTATGTAAAGAAAATATTCTTATAATCATAAAAAAGCACAGGATGTGAACATGAATATGATTTTGAATGGATATTATGGGAATGACTATGATGACATGAGGGAAAGAATTGATAAAAGAATGTTTTGGGTGATATGGAAAATCTGGAATAAAAGATTAAGAGAAGCTTTGTTTAATAAAAAATTGACTCGTGGACATTTTGGAAAATATTTTGGTTGTGGAAAAGACTGGGGCAATAAATTAAAATACGTTTTGTGTTTTGGTTGGTTGAGAAGGAGTTATTTCATTGTATATGTACATTGTATATATTCAAAATATTATAAATATTGTAAACATCAGTCGACATTCCAAAATATTTGCTTTCAGTGCAAGTCTACCCAAATTCCAAAAGACTTGCTCTGAGAGTAATTGACTCATTTTGATGTAAGGCTTATCTATGAACATGCTTGCACAGAGGACCAGATTCCAAAACACCTGCTGTAAGGTTGCTGAGAGCAAGTCTTAATCAGGCCCAGTGTAAATACTGCAAATGTCATGGCAAATATTGAAACTGGTATAAATTAGTGATAAGTTATGTAAATAGCATTTGGGATTATAGAAATAAAAAAAATACTCTCATGACGTATCTTTCCATTCCTAGTACAGATGCTGCTGGAGGACATGCAACATGGAGATGGCAAGAGTGTCACTGATGGTGAGTAGTAAAAATGCCCAACTTGATTAAAATGTGACTAATAGCTTAGTTTTAATACTCAAAACAATAATCAGAGGTGATGATATATTCATTGAAGAGAGAAATGTGTTCTGCATGAGATGGATATACAGAAGGAAGAAGTGGTTAAAATGACAGAAATTCAGCCTTGGGGGCTGAACACAGTTCATTTGGTGGTCATGTTACAGAATGACAACTATAAGAATACTGAGCAACATGAGAAAATTAATGGTTGAAGGTAGCATGCACAGGAAGTTTGCTGGTGTCAGCAAATCAAGCAAAAACATGCACAGTGACTGCTCAGCATCTTAGGAAGGGACTGCCATTGCCTGTGGTGAGAATAGCCAGTAAAACAAAATTTTATGTATTCATTTATTTATTTTACATTTGTTGACCGGGATAGTCTGACTGGATAACTTGTCCATTTTCAGCAGAGGCCTGGGGAGAAAAGCTCCACAAAAGCAAGACAATACATAGACAAAACATGTAGTAAATGCATATTACATAAGTTACAAATACTGATCAAGCAAAGAGTTTATACAATTTATCAAAATTAGTTTAGGTAGATAAAAACAAAACAATTGAGATAA
Source organism: Protopterus annectens (assembly GCF_019279795.1). Classification (NCBI taxonomy): domain Eukaryota; kingdom Metazoa; phylum Chordata; order Ceratodontiformes; family Protopteridae; genus Protopterus; species Protopterus annectens. Next base: position 1,255,185,797 of record NC_056744.1, on the reverse strand, counting down.
AGTATATAATTTTAGGATAAGGTCACTAATCAGGATTAGAGCAGGGGCATAGCTAGTGTGTTATAAAGATTTTTTTTTCAAACTCTTTTTGAATAGGGGTAGTGAGGGCTCATTGAAGATAGCACAATTAATAGTATTTGGAACAAAATAATTATGCAAATGGGACTTAAACTGTTGGATGTTAGTTCATTATTCATTGTGGCAGGGAGACATTTTGCAATGTTAAGTGTTGAGACTAAGAACTTTTTAAAAAGTGTCTTAATTTATATGAAAAAGGAAAAATGAATGTTCCTAGAACAAGTTTTTTCCCCTTTAGGGCAAAGACTGAAAATCCATTAAGACATTCTGCAAGAAATGTGTAAAGAAGTTAAAAGTGTTAAAACAAAAGATGACCAGAATATTTAGAATGGAAATTAGAATGAAAAGTCATTTTCCATTAGCATTAATCTTTTTACAAAAACTGGGCACTTTTGATTTGATAAGGATAATATGGAGCAAGAAAGAAAAAGAAGGAAATGAAAAAATGGTGTCTGATACCATATTGGAACTAACTAAGGAAGGAAAAAGGACAATACTGTTGAAGAAAGGGAACTGTAACAAAATAAGCAATAGAAAATATACACATGGAATTGAAAGAAAAGGAAGTTGTTGCTAAAAATTAATTGAAGATTCTAAAAGCAATGGAGTGAAGGTAAAGCAGAAGAAGAAGAAACCGAGCATAAAAAATAGAATGTCAAGAAAAATTATACCGAGGAAAGTGTGAAGGTAAGGAAAACAAAATAAAAAAATCCATCTAAAATCAAATAAAGATAAAGGTTAGGATTATGTCAATTATTGTATATAGTACAAAACAATGTAAGAAGATTATGTGTTTTGCAGTAGTATAAAATGCCAAGAACAAGATGTTGTTTTCTTAACAGAGACTTGCTTTACAGAACAGAATGAAAAAATGCAGATAAAAAATTGTGGGGCAATTGTATGGAGTTTTTGGATAGCCACATGCACTGGGATAGCTTTCTTAAAGATAAAAGAAGAGGATGCAAAAATGTTGGCCTTCATTCTGGTTATACCAGTAAGACCTACTGTGCCGTGTGTATTAATAAGGGAAGTAATGAAAGTCATAATAGATGTAAATGCATATGCTACAATTAAGCAACTGAAAGATCTTTTTAAAGAGCTGTTGCCATATGTGGTATTAAATAAGCCTGTGGCAATGATAGGAGATTTGAATTGTAATATTATATGAAGAAAAATAATATTTTGGGGTGATGTTAAAACAGTTCATTCTTTGAAAATGGGACAATTATTTATAGGTCAAGGAAGGAAACATGAGTATATTACAGGTATATTTTAGAGGTAACATAAATACTGAAAAATACTTTTTTAAAGAATTGGAAGAGGTTGATGGGAGCTTGATAGTAAAGAGGTCTTCAGACCATTTAGCTATTTGGGTGAGGGAGGGAGAATGAGTATGTTATAAAAGAAAGAAATGAAAAGGTGACAGGAGATGTTATGAACAGTGATTTGTTTAGGACAGAGATGGAAGATCACAAAACAGTGAGAGATTTTCACTAGTCATGGACTGACAGTTGGTATTTAGAGAAAAATATAAGAAGGTGTATGTGGGAGAAGAAAAGAAAGAAGGAGGACATATTCAAAAGTATGAAGTAGTATTCAGGAACAATGATACAGTATATCTTGGAAAAGAAAAGGAATTATATGAGAAAAATAGTCCCCTGGATTCTAAAAAACTTGCACAGCATACATAATTAGTGTAAGATGAAATTTTGCCAATAAGACGGCCGAGCAATCCACGTATGTGCACGTTTGACATGCACGAGCGCTGTAGCATTAGTGCTACACGTTCCTAGCCCCATATGCAAATCTCCCCATTTGCAGGTGAAAACCATGCAAATAAGGTAAATCTGCCATCCAGGAAGCAGGAATCAGGGTGTGCAGGACTAGCGTAATATGTAGAAATGTACTTGGTTAGTAACTGAGTACGGTACTGCAATCTCCAAAACGAGGCTATGACAGCTCCAAATAAAGGCTGCATATCATTGAGGAAGCATACCAATGGCCAAGTAAAAGGCCATTGGCATTGCAAACAATGCCAAATGTACAAAATACAACTTTTATGATATGTCCGCCGATCTCAGGCCATTGAAGCATAGGGCAGCAGCGCGCAAATGGGACTGGTGGGGAAATAAGAAAATAAACCTAAAAAAAGCAGTCTAACTAAAATCAGTATTCCACCATGCAAGTCAATGGCAGGCAAAAGACAACCTGGCCAGTGAGTAGAGGTTGCTAAGGAGGGAGGCACATTGTGACATATGTAACCATGCATTAGCAGGTAATTCAATGCAAATGAGGGGAAGGATAGTAAATCCCGGTTTTCCCCAGCATATGAGGCAGGTCCCAACAGTGTATGAGTATGAATAGCTGAGTGAAAGACTAGGAGGTAGGTGACATCATGTGTGGGAGTGTCAGGCATACTGCCAGTGGATTGGAGCCCTGTGACTTGGGGTTGCATCCAGCTTAGCACAGCAAAGACAGGGGGTGTGTCTAAACCTGCCCAGCATGCAAGACAAAGTGTAAGCGGGTGTGCGTAACACGCAAAGGGATCTACAGGAAGATAAAGGAAGTGAACCCAGGAAATAGCAGCAGTGTGCACATTGGAGCACACTGATTGCTCGGCGTGCCCCTGGGATGAATCAGAAGGGCAATGGGAAGGGAAAGCAGTAGTAGGAAGTTAATCAAGGGGTACTAAGTTCACTGCCAGGTGAAATGTATTGGAACCAGCCAATTACACAGGCAGCAGACCAGCCCAGCCCAAAACGCCACAATAAACTATGCAAACACCTACCCCTCCAGTTTTTCCCACACCCTACACCATCGGTGTAAACAAGCAGGGAACTTTTAACAAAACAGTAAATTGTTTGGGGCTGCAATAGCTATCATACAACTTGTGGAAGAGGCTGAGGGTGGTGAGGACGGGAAAGCTGCCGACCAACCTACAGTGAGGAGACGGAGAAGAGTGCACAGACCCAGGGTAACCTACCAAGGGCTACATGAGCTGGAGATAGTGGAGCACTATAGGGTGGACAGGGACCTCCTACAGCAGATTATTGAGCTGTTTCAGCCATGCCTGACACACAGAACTAACAGAGGGGAACCCATCCCTGTGGAAATGAAGGTATGTGTAGACCTAAGAATACTAGCTACTGGTACATTCCAAAAGCCAACTGGGCATATGATAGGGATCTCACAGGCATCAGCATCCAGGGTACTCCACCAGTTCCTGGATGCCATGGCAGTACATGTCAGTGAGCACGTATATTTCCCTCTCACCCATGAGGCATTTGCCAGCAGTATGCGTCTCTTCCACCAAATAGCAGAATACCCTGAGGTAGTGGGTGCAATAGACTGCACGCACATACTCATCAAAGCACCACCCAGTGAGCAGGGTAGGGTCTACATCAACCACAAGGGCTCCCCCTCCAATAACTGCCAGGTTGTGTGTGATGCACAGGGCATAATACTGAACGTGTGTGCTGGCTGCCCTGGAAGTTATCACCATTTCCACATCTGGCATCTGATGCAGCTGTACCAGACATTTGCCAATGGGGACATCCCAGACGGTCACCTAGTGGGGGATGCTGGATATGCACTGGAGCCTTGGCTGATGACACTCATCAGAAATGCACACACACGGGGGCGTGGCCAAGGATGAACACAGGATAGCAGCAGATTTCTTCAGCTCCACCAATTTCATTGCACTGACAGGAATTAATTACTTAAAAAATTAATTTTTGAAGTAATTTTCTTTCTAAATATGTTTGTTTTATATAGTTCTTGAACTATATCTAAAAAAGAAAGGAAATCTTAACAATATTCCTGTCAGAAATCACTTTGGAAATTTTCCTGTCAGTTTATCAGTCTGAAATGAGTTCCAGTAAGACAAATTCTCAAGACTCCAGCATCAAGAAAGAACTTCAGTCTCTGTTAATTATAATCCAGCAACTTACTGCTAAGATGGATAAAATGGATACTAAAATGGACACCTTCATAGAAAAACTACAAAACAAATAGACTTGTTACATATAGACCTGCAACAACAGAAGATCCAGATGACAGGCATAGAAGAAGCTGTGAATGACATGGAAAATAGAATACAAGAAGAGGAAATCAACATTGAGTTTCTGCTGAAACAAAA